>NW_026054756.1:4200000-4738574 GCF_022984875.1 Hypoxylon fragiforme | reverse complement strand
TAACCCTAACCCTAACCCTAACCCTAACCCTAACCCTAACCCTAACCCTAACCCTAACCCTAACCCTAACCCTAACCCTAACCCTAACCCTAACCCTAACCCTAACCCTAACCCTAACCCTAACCCTAACCCTAACCCTAACCCTAACCCTAACCCTAACCCTAACCCTAACCCTAACCCTAACCCTAACCCTAGGGGCTGAGACATGGTTAGGGCTACGTTAGATATTATCATGGTTCTTAAATATTGCTGGTCAAAGCACAAGGAGGAAAAGGAAACAAACGTGTAACGGGCCTAATACGTTTTTTTACTTTATCTTTATAAGGATATAACGAGAATCGATCACTCGTTAATAAAATATATAAAAAAAAGAGGAAGAGAATAAAGCTCTTAACCTGTTAAGCTAGTTATATATACATGGATAAGGTTTAATAAGCTGCGGTAACAGTTATAAAGATGTGCTTATATGGCAATAGCTATGTCCATGGCCACGTTCATCCATGTCCTAACAAACATGGGTTTCGTCCCGTGACAGATTTAGATAACGTGGACGTTATCTTTTCCATCCTAAGACGGGGTGATGTTAAGGCCTGGATAGCCACTCCCGTGGCTATCCATTGACGTAACAATAGGTATAGGTAGTACTTTGTAGGCACATCTCCATAGCTGCTACGGCTGAGCTGAACTTTCTCTATCCATGTATATATAGCTAGCTGAGAGATCAGGAGCTCCGCTCTTTTCCTCTCTTTTACAATCCATGTTTTTAATGATTGATCCTTGATTTTGGACTGGGCTGAGTCCATCAAATGGTAGCACCTCTTGTGCAGATATCATTCGACTTGTGTAAGTACTTCTATAAGATTATCTAACATCATGTCAAAAGTTGACGTATACACGCCCTTCCCAAGGCTCCAAGGATGGCGCCACGGCACCGTTCCGCAGTATGGACCCTTCTACATTTCCATGGATCTCGTTGTACCGCGTGCCGACCAGAAGTTTTGCCTCATCCTCACCACCGCAACCAAGTACACTTCTGACGTCTAAGCAATCCCGCTTGCTACTGGAGAAGTTCAGTATCACTACTGCCATCCTCTTCTTCGGTGGGCGCTTCTGATAAATGTTCCCGTTGGTTTGTAGCTGTGAATCTAGGACTTCCCGAGGGACCTCCTTTACATATGCGAATATAGCTTCATCTTCAGCTTCTAACAGCCGAAAGCTACCAAATACGAACAGATCTTTGTACGTCTTACGTAGTCGCAGCGCTCTCTTATAGAAGCTTAATATGGAATTTGGATCCTTGACCTGTTTCGTCGCGTTGATATCTTTATAAGCATCATGGACACGCATCCACGTCTTCACCCCCTCATCTGTGAACCCAGCATTAGGAGAGTCGTCCCACTGGAATGGGATACGTGAATGATCGCGAGCAAGTATGCGTAGCCCCTCCATCGTCTGGGCTATCTTCTTTGGTTCTCCCGATGCCGCGGCTTCGTTATAGAAACTGATGCTCTCGACATCCTTGTATTCATCGATACCCCACGTGGCTGGCATATTTTTCATACCAATTTCTTGGCCCTGGTATAGGAATAGACTCCCGGTCATAGTGATTTGCCAAAGTGCGAGTGTCTTCGCGCTGGCCCGCCACAGCTCCGGCGTTGAGTCGTCTCCAAATCGGCTAACAGCTCGGCCATTGTCGTGGTTCTCGCAGAAAACTGTGGTCCACCCGTCCGTGCCTTCGATGAAGGTTTGCCATTTCGCGACTATTGCCTTCATCGTCTGTAATGTATACGGCACATATGCGTACTTGGGCCCAAACATACCACCCGTCCCGAGACGGATCATGGAGAACTCGAATACCATGTCAAGTTCCTGTGCTGCGGCCGACACGTACGGCAAAACCTGGCTGGGATGTGGTGTGTTGGAGAGTTCACCAACAGACACGGCACCATATGGCGCGAGCGCCTTATTCCGCATCTCATGAATGAACTCGTGTATCCGGGGTCCATTGCACCACATTTCCGGTGCTGGTTGATGCGCCGAATTCGGGTCTGTGATTGGTGCGTCTACATACTCGGTGCGCTTGCTGTATTTGTTGACGGTGTCAATCCTGAACCCATCCACCCCACGTTCTAGCCAAAATCGCATGGTATTGTCGTAGATGGCTTCACGGCATGCCTCTGACTCCCAATTGAGGTCTGGTTGTTCTGGCGCATAAAGATGTAAGTAGTATTCCTGGGTATGTTCGTCCCAAGTCCAAGTAGGGCCGGCGAAATATCCTCTCCAATTTGTTGGCGGAATTCGTTGCCCTTGAGCGTCGTACCGTGCCGGCTTCCAGATATACCAATCCCGCTTTGGATTGTCTTTTGATGAACGCGACTCTTTGAACCACCCATGCTCAATCGAGGTATGGTTCACTACTAAATCGAGAATCAACTTCATCCCCCGGTTGTGGCATGCTTCCACAAGTGCGTCCACGTCATTGACGGTGCCGTATGGCGCATATATCTCTTGATAATTCGAGACGTCATATCCCATATCTGCCTGTGGGCTCTCGAACACCGGCGAGAGCCAGACTACATCAACGCCGAGTTCATGAAGGTAGTCGATTTTGGATATCAGACCTGGGATATCTCCCCAGCCATCTCCATTGGAGTCTTTAAAGCTTGCCGGATAGACTTGGTAGAACGTAGCATCTTTCCACCAGGGCTCCTTGCCGAACTGTCCGTTCTCATGGTGTAGGTTATTCATGATGCTCGAATATCTGTGTTATCACTGCCCTTTTGAATAGAGTGAATGCAAGAACAGTATCTGAAATAGGGACATGAGAGGACAAGGACGGAACAGAACCAAAGTAATTTGTTCATTGTCCAAACTAAAGTACTCTCGTTATTTCAGCCATAGGACCATCCACGATGAGACCTTGCTGAGTGGCTTGACCGAATACGCATCCATATTGTCGGTTCAAGTCCTTCCAAGATGGGGTTTTTTGTTGAGCATAGTCGCCAAGCATCACGATTGATCCCAGAAGAGCAATGAGCAATGATCTTGTGATGGCAGCTTGCCAAGATGGCCTAGGATTGCACGCCGACTCGGAACAAAACCTGTTGTCTCCGCTGAACTCCGACTTGGTTCCCTGTTCTTGCTACCATCTGCCCAATTAGACCACGATATCTCCGACGAACCACCCTCACCTTGAATGGAGGGTTAAACAGTTGCTTTTAGTCAGTCGATTCCCCAACTTCCCCTGATTGCTCTCCGCAAAGCTAGAACATCGCCTGTTCTCTCCACACCGAACTAGGCCATCCCCAAAGATCCACTTGACAGCCCCTTGTCTATTATCGGTTAATGGACCAGATTGAATCAGATGCCAATTTTGCTCGGGAGCTGCAATAATAAGTGGTCGTTACCTAGGCATCGTTCACAGAACAATTTCACCCTTTCTCGTCTAGAGATTTTCTCTGTCTAGTCGAGAGAATCCCTAACGTACTAGGTGTTCATCCTCAAGCTTTCATGGTTGTTTTTAGAAAAAAAAAATTTAGTTCGACATGGCGAATGAAAAAGATGGTGTGCAGAGCGCCAAAGAGGCTCGCGAGACAGTCCACCATGTGGATATGGCACACGATGGGACGCTCGCCTCCGAGGCTAAACACGCCGCCGATGCTGAGCAGGAGATGACACTACTTAGGGCTGTTAAGCTATATCCCAAGGCTATCTTTTGGTCAGCGCTACTCTCGTCGACGCTCATCATGGAAGGCTACGATCTATCACTGCTAGGCAACCTCTACGCATCCAAGGAGTTCAACAAAAAATTCGGCACTTACAGCGAATCGGCTGGCAAGCATGTTGTCTCTGCTGCTTGGCAGTCGGGGTTATCCAACGGTGCACGCGCCGGTGAGATTCTCGGGCTCCTCCTCGCTGGTTGGGTCTCGGATCGGTACGGATACAGGATCACCACCATAGGGTCATTGATCCTGATGATCATGTTCATTTTTGTCTTGTTCTTTGCGCCGAATATTCAGGTTTTGGTTGTGGGCGAAGTGCTATGTGGTACGTAGAAGCGATGGAATAAGAGTGTCACATCTTTCCGTGTTAACGACGATAGGTATTCCTTGGGGGGCTTTCCAGTCCGTTTCGCCTGCATACGCATCCGAAGTAGCTCCTGTTGTGCTCAGGCCGTATCTGAC
The DNA here is from genome assembly GCF_022984875.1 of Hypoxylon fragiforme. Taxonomy (NCBI): domain Eukaryota; kingdom Fungi; phylum Ascomycota; class Sordariomycetes; order Xylariales; family Hypoxylaceae; genus Hypoxylon; species Hypoxylon fragiforme. The sequence continues at coordinate 4,734,390 of NW_026054756.1, read as the reverse complement.
CACCTTCATCAACATGTGTTGGGTTATCGGTCAATTCTTTTCAGCTGCCGTGAACAAAGGTTCTAATACTCGGCCTGACGAATGGGCCTATAGAATTCCCTTTGCAGTTCAATGGGTTTGGCCCATACCCATCCTAGTTGGGCTTGTTTTCGCACCCGAGTGAGTATTTACATCGAAATCCAATAATCAACTGTTTATACACTACTAACATTCTGGTCATATAGATCCCCATGGTGGTACATCCGACACGGCAACAGAGAAGCGGCCAAAAGCTCTCTTTTGAGACTGACATCGCGAAACGATCCAAATTTCAACGTCGACGAGACAATTGCTATGATCGAGCACACTAATGAGCTTGAGAAGAAGATAAAGGAAGGAGTTACGTATTTGGACTGCTTCAAGGGTGTTGACTTGAGGCGAACCGAGATTGTAGTGGGTGTCTGGCTTGTACAGACTCTCGGTGGTCAAAACCTCATGGGCTACTTTGCTTACTTCTTGTAAGATCTAGACATCCATGGCGATTTGAATCTTAGTAGTGTTACTGACAACATGTGACAGAACTCAGGCTGGAATGGACCCGTCCAACTCCTTCTCCCTCTCCATGGCGCAAAACGCACTCGGCATAGTTGGTACCGCGGGCTCCTGGTTCCTAATGTCTCGTGTTGGCCGGCGGACCATCCACTTCAGCGGTTTCTGTTGCCAGCTCCTCATTCTCATCACGGTCGGATCTCTATCCTTTTCACAAGCCAACAATTCCATATGGGCTATCGGGGCGATGCTGATCATTTTCACGTTCGTTTACGACTTTACTGTTGGGCCTGTAACTTACTCCCTGGTCTCGGAGTTGTCCTCAACACGACTAAAGGCGAAAACCATCGTGCTCGCACGCGCAGCTTACAATGCAAGCAATATTTTTGTGAACGTTATGACTAACTACCAACTCTCCTCTACAGCATGGAACTGGGGCGCGAGGACCGCCTATTTCTGGGCTGGATCCTGCCTGCTATCTACTACCTGGGTGTTCTTCCGACTACCTGAGCCTAAGGGTAAGTTTTCTTTTTTTTTCTCCCCTTTTTCATTAATTTTTCTCCTGTGTCAATGTTCTAGAGCTAATTCATTCTGCCTCATTTCTAGGTAGAACATATGCCGAGTTGGATATGCTTTTCGAGCACCGTGTTTCCGCACGCAAGTTTGCTCAAACTAAGATGGACCCATTCTCACAGCAGTTGGATGATAACACGGCGAGTACCTCGACTGAGAAACCCTAAAAGCGGGAGTTTTATACATATAAGCGCAGTTCATAATAATTAATGAATTAAATGAAGCCCTAATTCCCATTGATTCCATCCTTTTTAGTGTTAACCTCCTTAACGTATCAGTGTACATTGACGCAAATTACATAGTACGTAGTAATAGTACGTAGTATGTGAGTACCTAGGCAGAACGACATAAACCAGAGCTCTTCACGCTTCTAGTCTAATTGCTAAACTTGGCAATGTCTGCTGAACATGCTTCAATAATAGAGCGTCGTAAACTGCCGTGCCTCCGGGTAGTTGTAGAATGAGACATCTCAGATACTTTAGGTCCTCCTCGGCCGCTGTCTTGTTCACCTGAACTGGTACACGCGCAAGCACATTCACCACTGCGCAAGCGATATCAAAGAGCTTTTCCGTTATACCCACACCATGCACCTGAATACTATGAATAGGCAAACCACGAGTTGAGAGGGTCAGATCAGTCGCCACCTCCAGAGGGTAGTGATAAGTGCGGCTGCTTTGGGTACTCTGTCCTGAGAGGTGGCCTAGACGTAGACGCAACTGCCACAGAATGATGCGTAGCCAAAGTTGCGTGACCCTAAGGTTAGCTTTCTGTGTTGGTACAAGGTCATCTGGGCCAGAGTGGTTTAGGGCCGTATTAATAGCAATCTCAGCCTCATCCAGCGAATCAATGGGGACTGCCCGAGAGGCTGTTTCTTGATTTAGTAGTGTTATGAAGGTAGCATTAAATCCTCGAAACAGGGCGGCAAGACAACGGAACCCAGCTAGCGACGGGCCAATATCGTTGAAAGATGCTAACCCGAACCCATTTGTCGTCACTTGGAGCGTAATTGGACGTCGATAGCGAATTGCGTGAGATCTTTCGGAGACCATCAGAACCCAGAATAGTCGCTCAGCCAACGATCTCGAGAGACTATCCAATGTTTCGGGTTGGATCAGTACGAACAATGTCGCTGCCTCTCGAAGGAAGAAGAAAGCTTGTGCGTGATGAAATAGACATGCATGGCATGCATATATGAAGAAGACAAGAAGGACCGAATCCAGAGATGGAACTGATCGGCGTGTCAACTGACGGTGAGCGGCTAAGGCCTCCTCCAGGAGTGACCAGCCATACATGGCATTATTCTCAGCGACAACCAATTGCCCAAAAGAATTTCCTCCGGGGTCCTCGATCTGGAGCATCACCATGGCGCATACCCCAAGTAAAACGCAGTATGCTTCGATGCCAGTTTCGGAGGCAGCCCGAGCCCGAAGATTGTCGATGTATATAGGCGTCAGGATTGGTATTGTGGGGGCCAGACGTTCGAAGAAACGATTGGAACAATAGTCGACGACCTGGTGAGGTAGCAAATTGATCTTTCTCTGGAAGGATTCCCTGGCAAAGCTAACAAAGGCTTGAGGGCTCTTCGGTAAGTCTGGGTTGGAAGATGGCGGGGACGGGACAGCCGTAGTATCCATTAAATTCGCGTTTCCGCCATGACTCAATGGAGCTTCAGCGAACTTGGCTATCTGAGGAAGTAAGGTCTGAGGTGAAGGAGCCTTGGACCGAAAGGAAAAGCCGCCGCATTCGTCGGCAAGTCCAGCTTTGGTACATCGCTGACATGGCCGTGAGTCCGAACAAGCCTTCTGAAGCCTCCTGCATCGCTGGCAAGCTCGAGCAACCTGTGCTCGTTTTGCTCGTGGTGCGGCTGAAGTATCTGTGGTTGTGCCTGTGCCGCTTTCTGGTGCCGCACTTCCTGGAACTTGGAATGTAGCAGACATGGAAGAGGTGACTTGGTGAACTTGGTGATTCTGCTCTAGTTCATCTCGTGTTGTCATGGCTGACCTAGGATATGTCAAGTTAAGACATATCCAAGCACCTAACACCTAAATATATGATCTGGTAGACTGTGGTGGTAGACTGGGGAGGTTTCAGAGTGATAGACCCTTAACCCCAGATTATCTACTCCCTACTACCTAGGTATGTAGTAGCAGACAGGGGAAGCAGGGGAAGAATTGGGGTTTAGCTTATAAGACATCCACATTTGCTGAGGACGTTATACGTTATATACTATAAGGGAATGGTCAGTTGTGGGGTAGAACAGCAAAAGACCTTTTCTGCTATTGTTAACCCCTGCATTTTATTGCTTGGTTGGATGGGGAAATTTTCTCAGGCCATAATCACAAGCTCGTGATACAGTGGAATTGTGATTGGAATACAGGAATATAGGTCTACTATAACTCTTCGGCCCGGAGTCTCACCAAACGACGTAATAAATCAGGGGTACAATGAGGCAATGAGGTTAGTGACCGGAACCAAGAATCTCTATTAAAATAATGAAACGTACAGGGTATCTCGAAGAGGTGCTCTTATCGTCTATTCCGCCGTGTCTCATATCGTATACACATATACAAGGCTGGTGTGCTGCGACTTGTCGCAAGCGTTTTTCTATTGTACATTTGCATAGTGTCAGTTATCATCTTTATGAGATAAACTTGTAGTGCACTGCAGCATGCTAAGAAACCCCTCAATCCAAAGGTTCAAGACTATGTTGAGGATTGGTTCTGCTTCTGCTTCTGCTTTTGGCTCTTAGTCTCCTTTGCATCTTCTGTAGCATCCGCATTAGCTGACGTGGGGTATTCAGCAGGAATTGCAGTAGGCTCTGGTCTTGATGCAACACTACTCTCAGGACTAGTCTCCCTGGCTGCAATTGCCCCATCAGTAGCTGAATCTGGAGAGCCCTCCGCAGAAACCTCGTCGTCGGCTAATTCATCTCCGTATACCTCAGGGTGAAGCCTGAAGCAATCTTGCATGTGTCTATTTCAAGTTAGTATAATATCGCATCATGGTGGGTATTGGCTCGAGGATGGCACATACTGGAACCTGTCGATACAGTCCATGCCCTTCGGCTCCTCATTCGAATAGACGAAGCAGCTGAAAGCAGCCTTGAACTCTTCGCCGCAAGGGCCATGCGCCATTCCTCCTAAGCAAGGGCAGTCCCAATTGATCTCGCCCGTCTCGGGATTGAATGCACCTTGTTGATTGGCCTCCTCTTCCAGAGATTCGGGACTTCCCTCTGGGATGAGGGGAGAAGCCACAGTATCGACATCTTTGACTGGTGCTGAAGAGGAGGTTTCGGACGATGACGTAGCTGTTGGGGGTTCAGAGGCCAACGAAGCTCTCTTCACTCGCTCTTCTGCTTCTCGGCGTTTCTGGGCGACCACAGCTTCTACCGTGGGGAGGTCATTATCGGAGAATTGAGGAGGCGGTGGTATCGTCTTAGCTGTTTATGAAAAGGATTGGTTAGTCCGAATTGTCCGCCTACAAGACATAAACAGTCTACAGGTGAGGTATGAGAGGAGAGAGTCGCATACGTGATGGCTCTTCTGCAAAGACGGCACTTGTACTATACAAGTATAGAGCACCTGCGGCCAGACCCCATCTTGCAGTCCAGCTCTTCCAACCTCGCTTCTTGCTTGCTGGAGTAGTCGAGGCAAATCGGCAACCACTGGCGACGGGCGTGGTTTGTCGTAAAGCATTTGCGACCCGAGGCGAGGATCGCAAGGCAGATCTATACATTTTGTGTCTATATTATTGGAAGAGTAACGTATAATAATATGCGAGAACGAGGAAAAAGAAAATAGAGAAGCTGTCGAAATTGCAACTGCAAATGCGAAAATAGTAGACGGCAGTGAATGGTTTGTAAGCAAAGTGGACGGAGTTCTAAATAGTTTGTACCACTCGGTATGAAAATACACCTGCATCCATGAACGAATTAACAAAATATTTCAAATTGCCCTATTATTGCATCGATCTCGGAACGACCGATAAGCCGATAAGCAGATAATTTGGTATGCACGTAACAGTATGCACGTAATGCGGGTCTTGTACTGAAGGACATGACCAGCATGTCGGCTTAAATACATAACCACATCACTATATATTTACTACTAGTAGTACCTATTGCAATATGCATGTAAGGATAGGTACCTATGTCAGGTCTCTGCTGCACTTTGCGCCTCTCCATTAATATTTAAGATCTAACATTGTCATGTGCCTACACATATGTAATACAAAAGTGACGTTATCTGTATCATACATAGTAGGGAGGAATTAAAGTTATTCATGTCATTCATGTCACTGGCTGTGCCTACTAGACTGTATACATGTTAGCTCTTTTCTTTACCTAACATTGAATGTTCTGGATGTTCAGGTGTTGTTTGTTTCGTTTTCATCATGTTATACAACGGTGTACAATATAAGCGTATTTCCGACTGCGAATTCAAGACTTAAGATCGACCAGACAGGTGCCTGTATTACCTCGGAGTGCCTTTAGGGGGTTGTGCCCTTCGACATCATGTCACACATAACACACACTGAGTGGTACCCAGTTAGACAGCTCTCAGCTTGTCAAGGGCATGAGTTTGCCTTGATCATTCTCAACCAGCCAATTCATGAGGGAAATTTGTTCAAACGTCTTTGGACCCAAGGTACTTTGTTGAAGCCTCAAGCTCAGCTCACTATTCCGAGTGCCCATGCCCAACCTGGTTCTATACTAACTTGACTCTTCCCACAGCGGTGACCCGTGTTGCTGCCGATGGAGGAGCCAACCGCATATATGAACTGAATCAAAAATCAAACCGGGAGCGTCCCTCGACCGTTGTTTACGATAAAGACTATTACGTATGTTCAAAAAAAAATGAAAATTGAACACCCGAGTATCTCAGCCTATCTACCTACCGGTCTGGTTAGCTAACTCACAACTATCTAGGCAAATCTGAATACAATCATTGGCGATCTAGACTCTCTGTCCGATGAAGCCAAAAACTTCTTCCTTTGGAAGAAATGTGCCATCATTCACAGCCCTAGCCAATATTCTACCGATTTCACCAAAGCTGTCAGTTTTGTCCGCGGCAGGTTCCCAGGCATGACCATCATCTGCAAAGGCGGGCTAGGCGGACGAGTTGATCAAGGACTAAGCCAACTACACCACCTATACATGTTCCAGACCTCTCCCACCTACGCAGAGGGCAAGATGTTTTTTCTTTCCGGCGAGAGCTTGACTTTCCTTCTCAAGGCAGGAAAGCATTCTATCCACGTACGTGAGCCCAGTGCCATTCCGGGAAATTGGGCTCCCTTGATAACTGATCTATTTGCTAAATACGTCGGCATCATCCCTGTCAAGGAGCCAAGTATCATAACAACCAAAGGTCTCGAGTGGGATGTCGAAAATTGGCCAACCGAGTTTGGAGGCCAGATGAGTACTAGTAACCATGTCCTACCGGAAACACAAATTGTCGAGGTCGAAACTACGAAAGATGTGCTCTTCACCATTGCGCTCAAGTAAGTAGTGGAGGTGGACTGATTGCGGTTATCTTTTGCGACAGCATCTTTTTCTCCTGCGATTGATTTTATACATAGGAAGACTAGATATAGAGCAGGCCGCGAGAACGTCGGGAATAGACTACCTTTATGCCAACTGTGGCATGCAAGGAGTGCATTGGCCCTTCACTGAAGCAGAGCCAGGATTTATTTATTCAAGTAGACATTAGTTCAACGCAAACTTGCGCTATATGGGATAAAGTGGGCAAAAATAGCTCAACATAGTAAAATTATCAACGACGTGAATACCTGAATACCTAGGTAGGTGAGGTATTTTAGAGTAACGCCTAAACTCCTCGCTAAAAGTGATATGTGGTATGTCCCAAGACATCTAGGCAGTCTGGCGACTACTACATACAGAGTAGTAGGGAACTATGCTCTACCCTAGGTAGGTATAGTTACGAGTTCCCTTCCCCTTGTGCGCATAGTCAGGCACTTAGTGGCCATCCTATCGGAGGTAATGTATACACAGCCAGCAGAAGGCGAAAAACACTATAGCTCCAGCCCAGAAGATCCACTTGTCCTGCTTCGCCCTCCTTTCGATCATGCGTATCGTATCTCCGCTGACGCCAAGCGTATTCGCTACGCTGTATAGCCTCTTCTGGGTATTTTTCAGCATTTCCCGCTGGGTGCCCAGGTCCCCGAGCACGGCTTGCCCCCTCGCAATGTAGTCGTCTAAAGCATTGTTGGTGTTCGCGAAGAAGTTCTGCTCGCGCAGGGCGTGCGTCTCGCGCGTGTAGTCGTTGCTGCCCATGCTCAGCTGCCCGCCGCTACCGTAACGATTCGGGGCGGAGGGTGGTGAGGACGGCGGCGGCGTCGAATTCGCATAAGGGTTCTCTGGGGTGGCGGCAGTGAAAGGCCGTCGGCCTAACAGCTCCGACCGGTTTTGTGCATTCAGGGCATCCTCACGCCGCGATTTTAACTCGTCCAGTTGCGACCGGAATGAGGATAGCTCCGACCGGAAATTCTTAATGCGCTCGTAGGCCTTTTCTTGCTTGGCCGGATTTAATTCCTGTTTTGCCAGCGCATTGTATTCGTCAAGCGTCCGGGAGAAAGCGGTAAGAGAAGCAGAGAAGGAGCCTAGCGCAGATGGTGTAGGAAGTGAGGTATCCGGAGACGATGTGAGGTTGGTCAGGTCTCGTTTTATGGAAGTGGATTGTTTGAGAGCGGAGTTGAATTGGGTATTCTAGTGATTGTCAGCGTAAGGGGATTTCTGACAAGAACTGGCAGGTATGTTATCTTACCATTTTCGTAGAGGGTAGCAATGGAACCCTAGGTGCCTAACATAGGTATTTGGTCGCTTTGGTTATTCGAGTTGGATGTGGTGGATTAAGATGCGTGGAAGGTAAAAAAAAAAAAAAAACTTGGACGACGTAGGTAGGAATATAGGATTAGAGCTTTGCAACGGCAGATAACGATAGATATGAATTGCGACAAGTTTGATTGGGTTTATTTAGCATTTAACTTGTTAACCGAATATTATTATACTATGGTTCAAAGGTTACTACAAAAGTAGTATCGTCCTCTCATTTTCGATGTAATAGAAGAAGTCAAGAATTTAGATTTCACCAAATATGTACATAACACGTAGCTGCAGATTGCAGTGGTGACACTGTGGTGTCAGTGATGATATGTACCATGTATCCCCGTAACCATTTCTCACATGGCACATGGCAGAATGTCATAGCAAGATCTCTCCTGCAGCAATATTTTGTACCTGCTTAGGGTTAAAAGTACATACTACATAACTACATGTACCTAAGGTTAGTATGGTAGTCACATGTACCTACTTACATAAGCGGGTCACTCCCCTGTAAGTGCAAAGCTACTAGTTAGGATCTTTCCACTACGAACGTACATAGTAGAGCTTTGCTATAAAGGGGGCCGTGCTTAAACTCTTACATGGTATTGGTCAACCTCCTCGGAAACAAGTGAAGCTATAGCGAATATGGTAACAGTAATCACAATAACTTGAGGTCAATAACCCTGAAGGTGACATTGCACCTATGTACATACGCTACTACAGGCAGGTAAGTTGAGCTCAGTGTCTCTTTAATTAATTACCCGGGTACTATGTTAGCTATGTAGTACATATGTGAATAGTAAGAATCCCACCTGCTTTCCCCGGATCCTTCTTCCTCTGCCATCAACAACAGGCGTGCCTCTTTGCCGCCGTCCGATCCTTCCAATTGCTCCGAATTGCTTTCAATTCGGTCCATTCTTTTTATTTTTATATTCGAATATACATACTACCTAATAATAATCAATATAATGCTCGCCTCTCGGCTATGATTGGATCCCACGATCAACGAATCACATGGCGCAATCTGATGAGTCCGGCACCATGACCTCGGGCTGGTCAAAGGAAAAATCTGTAATTCAAGAGAAAACAGGAGCACCAGTAGCAATACCACATTCGGGCGTGGTCACGACTGTGACATCCCCTACCGCAGTCAAAAGGGCATCCTCGGTATTCGAGTTCCGTGGCTTTGACTTTTTCGCCAATCGCGACTTCAACGAGCTGAAGAATGCTTCTCGAGCTTACTTTGGGCCCCAAGGCGGCTCTGAAAAGCATGAACGCCTGCCGTCCACCTGGCTAGGCGATGAAACGCCCACTGGGACACCACGATCCTCCGATGTTGGCCCTCCCCCTAGAAGCAGTTTGCTTCCACCTCCGCTCGGCAGGCAATCGCCGCCTGTCGATAGGGGCATACTGGGCCTTAGGAGATCTCGATTCTGGTGGTTAGTGGCACTAGTAGCGCTCTTGTTGCTTGTCGCTATCGGTGTCGGCGTTGGGATCGGTGTTGGTAGGCGGGCGTCAGGAAATTCTGGTGACGTCGCTGCTTCAGCAGACTCTGTGTCATCGAGGTTTGTTTCCCATCCCTTAAATTTCTTGGCAAGATTGAAACCGAAAATTTCTACTTAATGTATTTATTGGCTAACATTCTGGATTTTAGTTCGCCTACCAGCACGTCTTTGGGTCCTAGCTCCTCGGCTACTGGCACTGCAACTGCAACGGCGAGCTCGCCGACTTCAACTTCAACAGGCAGCTCGGCCGGTAAAATTGACTGTCCCGCGGCCAACGGCACCACTTACCAAGTTCCCGGGTCCAGCAAGCAATTTCTACGTGTGTGCGGCGTAGACTATAGTGGCCAGGGCGCAGAGGACCTACGCCAGGTGTCCACGGAGACTATGCTGGATTGCATAAAGAACTGTGCTGGAACAGCCGAGTGTACGGGTTGTGGGTGGGGTTATATTGAAGGGGACGTTGGCGCCCAGCACACGTGCTACCTCAAGGGCAACCTCACGAAATCTCATGAGGCCGATGTCAACTGGGCTTTTGCTGTGCTTATATGAAGTAGATGACCAGTGGATGAGAAGATGTGGCAATTTGTTGAACTGTGAATGACTATCGAGTCGAGCGTTGGTGGTTATAGTAATGTTTTGCAATGTCCCTACTTATGCGGGTAGACAATACGTGCATATAATGTCCTCAATGTGGCCCGCTTCAATGGCTGCTTACCTATGTATATGTTGTGTATCTTGACAGCTATTGCTGCGTGCCTAGACACCTATTTATTTGACAGTACTTCATGATCTAACATTTTGGATTACTCCGTCACTATCACCCAGTATAGTTTGTGCACCTTATAGTAACACTACATGATGACTTGGGTTCGTATGGATAAGAGCTCAGTGGGAAAAAGACAATTCTAGTTAAGATGAACAACACTGGATGATATTTGGATCGCATATACAATAATTCGATGAGCAAGAACAGATCGCCTAATTACACAATTTTCCCATCCTCCTGTGACTAATTAAATTATTGCTCGTTTACGAACAAACCCGCCATGCCCATTCCGGTTCCAATGCACATACTCGTCAACAGGATCTTCTTCTTTGTCCTCCTGAGCTCGCTCAAGCCCGTGACAATTTGTCTGGTTCCTGTTGCGCCTAGGGGATGGCCAAGGGCAATAGCACCACCCCGTGGGTTCAGCTTGGTCCAGTCTAGCTTCAAGAAATCTCTACTGTAAACGGCCATAGTACCAAATGCCTCGTTGATCTCAACAACGTCACAGTCATTGATACCGATGTTGAACTGCTTAAGTAGCTTGGGGATCGCCACCGTGGGGCCGATACCCATGATCCTAGGAGCAAGTCCGGCAATTGTAGAGCCAACGTACTTAGCCATGATCGGCACACCCAACTCAATCGCCTTGGATCGCTTCATAAGGACGACTGCTGCAGCACCATCACTAACCTGACTGGCATTTCCTCCAGTCGTGATGGGACCCCATTGTGGGAACGCCGAGCGAATCTTCCCTAAACCAGTAGCGGTGGTTCCTGGTCGAATACCCTCATCCTGTGACAATGTGACGGTTTTTAACACACCGTCAGGTCCCTTTATCTTGGTGGTGATGGGGGCAATCTCGTCTGCGAAAAAGCCAGCCTTCTGAGTCACTTCGGCGCGTCGGAAGCTCTCAGCGGCAAACTCGTCAACGGCCTCACGCGATATTCCGAAATCCTTGGCTACGTTCTCACTCGTCCATCCCATGGCCATCATGCAGTCAATGGCTTCCTGGCTATGCTTGGTAACTTCCTCGTCAAAAGGTTGCTCGAGGTTGTCGCCTCCGATAGACATGGACTCGGTTCCAGCAGCAATACCAATCTCGATCGAGCCCGTGACGATCTGGTGGGCAATATCCGCCGTAGCCTTTAAACCCGAGGAGCAGAATCGATTGACGGATGAGGCGCCGGTCGTGTTAGGGAAACCCGCGGCAAGCGCCGCAGCGCGTGTCTTGTAGGCTGCTTTGGCATCTGAGACCTACAGGAGAATAAGTTAGATAATTGCTTAAAAGAGACAGGGACCGGGGTTTCTAGGTGTTGTGCATACATTGCCCATGCAGATATCTTCAACGAGGTCTGGAGAGAAGCCTAGACGCTCGCGAGTAGCCTTTAGGATAGCGTACATCAAGTACTCGACGGATGTATCCTTAAATCCACCCTTCTTTCCTTTGCAGAGGGGCGTTCGAATAGCGACAGTGATGACTACATCGTCGGGATTCTTCGCCGTACTATTTCAGGAATATGTCAGTCACGTTCATTAGCTACTAGGGAATGGACTTTTGGTACACATATAGTCTAGCATTCAAGAGAAAGAAAAGAGGGGAGAGAGGTTGCTCACATAGCGGCCAAGGGAGAGCCCGGCGACAGGTGCTTGAGGATGGAGTTGACTCTGTCTGAAGCCATTTTGGAAAGATAGGATGGTTGAAGAGGGAAAGGATGGGAAGGCGTACTAAGCACTGGCGAAGTTTGAAAATAGGGTTCTGGGTATCTTAAACGGTCAAGAACAAAACAAGACTCGTCTCTAGCTTTTACCAAGTTGCATTGTCCTAAAGGTTAGAACTTAGGAGAGGCGAGTTGATAAAGGATTGAATGCGATTCCGGGAGGGATGCTGATAACTATGCTATGTATCTATCTATCTATTTAGTAAGGGAGGGTACCTGTGTATTGAATACTCCGGAGGTTATGAGAGGGCGGGATGCTTGCTTGACAGGCAAGACAAGGGGATACAGGGATTAATATTTACGCTTTGTTGCAATTTGCCGAGGCTTACTTTCGGCATCGGCAGATCTATGTATTCTACCCTAGGTACCTATGTAGGTACATTTTATGTAGGTCCGAAGATCGACCTACCCTACCTACATAGCCTTTTATGAACGAGTTCAAAGTTAACTAGGTACATATGTAGGTTAGTTATCAACATCATTGAATGGATTCAACCTCAATGGACCTCGGCCCCACTTCATACACATGTACCTAGGGCACTTCAAGTTAGATTAGTAACTTTGGAAACTCTGGAGTCTACAATCCCTAGCTTCATTGTACGGTGTATGTATTACTTAGTAGTTACAACTTCAAGCTATGCATATATAACTACATATATTCAATCTTCCAACCTCAGCCACGTAGACCTACAACTTTCAACTGTGAAAGAATGACTGAAATCCTTCCACGATGACCTATATTATGACAAAAGAATACCCAGCATTAGGTTGAAAACGAAGATACCCATTTGTACTGCAAGCCTTCTTCCTCCTGACTGTGGGTTCGTAACAGCCGTCTTGCTGACGCCCAAGTACCACGACCCAATATTCGTGAGATGTCCATCTTCATTCAGCATAACGGCGTTGGGGCCGACATTGCTGTCTTGGGGCCGGAAAGAGCCATATAAGCTGTAACGTCCAACCGAGTCCATGCGGTCTAAATATTCAGCAGATATGTTGTAGAAAGATTCTGTCGCTGGGAGATCCTGATGATCCAGGTTGTACTCCGTAATCCATTGGGGTGTATTGGGGAAAGCGGCAGCGTACGACCCCATATGACTCGCCAATCCCTCAAAATTGCCGTACCAATGTATGTTCACAAAATCGTACGTGCAGTTCTTCTTCTCGTCCTCGGTGCTGATCAGCTCGGAGCAATTGCCAAGAAACTGCTGTAGCCACGGGATTCCCCCCCAACCCCCAGTGCAGGCGGGAAGTCCTAACTGGACCCCGTCCTCTGCAAGAGGCGCAATGTTCTTTACCCACACATCTGCTGCCACCGATGGTTGAATATTGCTCCCACCGGAATACGGGCTATCGGGCTCGTTGAACCCCAGCACGTGTGTGATTGCGCGGCCGGATTTGATTCGGTTTCGGATCGAATCAAGGAACCCAGTGCCATCAGTGACGCCCCATAGCATAGGGACGAACTCGAACTGCTCTTGCGTTACGTCTTCAAACGCGGGCGAAGGCTCCCATTGATAATTATAATACCAAGTCAGATCAGATCCTGCCTGGGCCCATATCTGATTGTCTTCGGGGTGGTCAGAGTTAGGGATGAAGACCAAGCCACGTTTCGGTGATTGGGTTTGCGCGAGAACAGCCGGCGAGACTCCGGCTAACAAGATGAGCAGGACTCGCATAGTGGAAGACCGCAGAGAGAGAATACGATAGGTGTATAATATTATTAGAGTCACTGCTAATTAAGGTCGAGCTTCTTCTTTATGCAGTTCTCTGTTCGATCATCTCTTCCAAAAAAATTATATAAAATTATTCCAATGACAGCTTGAGATTGCACCTCTTCATTGTAATATACAAAAGACGAAAATGAAAGCTAATATTAACGGAACGCCATCTTGAGATAAGAATTGCACCATGTAAGAGATGCGGGAGAGTTCAGGGGAATAAGCTCACCCATAGATAACTTAGACACCGTCCAGCTGAAAAAAAGGACGCCATCGTAACGGCGGCGACTCTCCACGCTCTGTCGTATCTATCATGGCCAGCCTGCCTATTAATAAAGTTCGCGATCGCTATGTCAGTGCGACCTACCCATGCCACAAAAAAGTCAGCGACGCAGCACTGCAAGCTACCGTAGCGGGAGGTGAAATGCTGTGGGTTGCAGCCGGCAGGGAGGCGGCTAAGCTTTGGCTCTTATTAAATAGAGCGTCGCTATTCAGCAACGCCACTCAGTTAGATAGGTGCGACGCTTACATCCTACTACATGTGGACGGAAAGACAATATTGATGCTACGGAGGCTTGTAATAGACCCGTCTAGACACAGAAAGACGTCTATAATCCCTCCCTGGAATATATTAAATATTACTACATTGTCGGCGTCACAGCTTCGTATCTATAAAACGCCAAGGCATCAGCACATCCTGTCTGTAGGCACCTATTAGATAAAATTCCCCTTTCGGAAGAAACACAAAGAAAAAGAGATCTCCGATGATAAGGCACAATGGCATATCCCTTGCCTGAATCTCAAATACCGATATCAAGTATAGCAATCCTTTACTCGCCTAGGCATAGCATAAACCTGTTTAGCTGGTTCTAGTTAATTCAGTCTTTGCCGCAAAACCAAGGCGCCCCTTTCATATAACCATTATCCCCAGAGACCTAATAACTACCGGTTCATTTAGCGCCCCCAAGATTTTAAGCCTTGCTGTCGAATAAATTACAAGAGCTTGGCCACCTTTCTATAACTATTTTATATAAGCTTTTGTTAAACGATTAACTTATGCCACTCTTATTAACAGTTACCTTTCATGTGAAGAACTACCTAACATTTTAAGTAAATCAACAGCTTGTGTATGACCTAGCTCCCCTATCGCCAACCTATAAATACGTTAAAACAAACAACACATCGTCAACTTTTTTGCATCGGGTTTCTTATTAAGCATTAAAGGATTAATACAAACGGGACCAAAAAATTAAGTATCATGCGTTGCTGCCACACGTAAAAACGCGCCTATTATTTGAACCGGTACCTAGTCGATGGTAAAAAGCTAGTACTAGGTAGCGAGCTTGGCCTGTGTGAGGTTCTAGTGGAGGGCGCTAAATGACTCGGTATTGGGTCTAGGGGATACGTGGCGCTGGAACGGGTTCGATTACGGCACGGCGTGGCTCTATGCAGTAAATGTAATGCAGGAATTCTTATCTTGGTGATACCTGGTGGATGGGATCATCACAGATATATATTGATGTACGTCCATATTCGATGGATACATAGATGTAGGCAGCAAACTATTCCTGTTTAGAGACTGATAGGTACTACATACCCAGGGTAAGGAGGTATCTATTAAATGAGCAAACAACCCACATTGGCTGTCGCCAAACCCTCGAAGACATTCTTGTGAGAATCATTCTTTAAAGGCAGTTGAGACAACCAACTCAAATACTCGAGATAATTAACAAAGCCATCTACAAAGCTTAGCCATCTACATAGCTATCTACTGTGCGAACAGCTCCCCACCTATTCCGGGTCGTCCCCTTGGCAAGATCTACACTTGGATCTACGCATGTGTACACTAAACCACATTTGGTCCAATTACGTTATTCGTATTATTCAACGCTTCTCCAAAAATGTATGTCAACAAATCCTGGTTCGCATGCAGCCAGCTTGGAGAGTCCTCCATGGCGCTCCTCGTGCGTCGGCTTCGCTGGCTGCTTCTGGCCATCCTCTTGATCATAACGGTGTTTTCGCTCTTCGACGACGTGATCCGGCCATCCGAAACTCCCGTTCCGCCACCTATGAGGGAGGCAGAGATAGCGCCAGGGACACCACCAGAGAGTATACCACCAGAGAGTATACCACCAGTTTCCACGATACCTTCAGAACCTGCGGAGAAACCTGCGGAGAAACCTGCGGAGAATGATTGGCTGTTCGACGCGGAAAGTGACGGGCTCAACTATGGCCTTTCCGACGACCAATGTCAGGTCAGTACTACATATCCGCCAATCCCAGATATTCAATTTAGCCTATGTAGCGTATTCCGATAGAAAGACCACCCCATGCTCATTTTAAATCGTAGAGTGCATTCCCCGACCTGTACCAAGAACTCGACCGCGCGCGCGACTTCCTTCTAAGCCAGGGCCGACGAATTCAAGAGACCGATGTTCAGCTAGACCAAGAAGCGGATTATACCGGCCTACCGCATGGGGAGTTCCATGTCATGATCTCGAATGGCGAGTTGTACGTAATCGACGAAAAGAGGGGAGAGCCGGATCGCTCCCGCGGCCTCGCCGCCCTCGCGAACATGTATCGCGCCATTACCGCCATACCGAACCCCCGATCGCTTCCCGACGTTGAGTTCATAATCGATATCGAAGACAGGGCTGCTAGAGGCGAGAATAACCCGGAGCGCATCAGGTGGGCGTGGGCGCGCGAAGAGAGTAACCCGTGGTTATGGGTCATGCCCGACTTCGATGGATGGAGCTATCCCGACGATGGCGTTGGATCTTACGTGCAGTTCCGCGAGGACGTGGCTGAGCTAGAGGCGAACTATACCGGTGGGTGGGATGATAAGGAAGATAAGCTTTGCTGGCGAGGGAGTTTGGCCGTGAACAGAGAGCTACGAACCGCCTTAGTGGAAGCGGCTCAAGGCCAGGACTGGAACGACGTGGAGGCCATCGACTGGCATAATCGTTCCAATATCATGGATATGCTAGACTTTTGCCGTTTCAAATACGTCGCCCACACCGAAGGAAATTCTTGGAGTGGACGGCTTCGATATTTGCACAACTGCAACAGCGTTCCCATCATCCATAAACTAAACTACGTGTTTCACTATCAACCTCTCTTGAAAGACAGTGGCCCTCATCAGGTAAGCTGTCTAAACCTTTTTATTGTTCTTTCTAGTCAGAGCTAACCACGGAATGCACCACTAGAACTATGTCAAGGTGAACCGTGACTGGACAGACCTCAAGGCACAGATGGATGGCCTCATTCTTGACCCCGCCCGAGCGCGGCGGATCGCTCAAGAGTCGGCGAATATATTCCGAGACCGCTATCTAACCCCGGCAGCCGAGGCTTGCTATTGGCGCCGTATGATCAACAACTGGCGTGCCGTGATGGATTTCGAGCCACGACGGTACGAGATCAAGAAAGACGGCACTAAAGTTAGGAGAGGTATGAGTTGGGAACGTTTTGCGTTTCGGCAAAAGAAGAGCTTCGAGCATGGATTTTGGGAACCTGATGAGGGCAAAAACGAAAACGAGTAAAATGGCGCACAGTGTTCAAAAGACTCAAAAAGAAAACGCACTTTTTTTTTGTGCCTACCTACGAGACACATTCAAATTCATGAGATGTCACCGTCCCTCCCCCTTTCAAGTAGCAATGAACGAGCAATACAGTTGGATACGACAACCCAGCCCAAAATGGATAACCGCAACAATTTCGGAGATGTGGTGCATGGAGAGCGTACAAGACAAAGTGTACCTGAGCAAAGCCGGAGGCGAGTCGCACTCTGCACTCGATGCAACGATGCCATCTACCATCCCACATAGTTTTTTCCTCTTATTCTTCTCTCCCACGCATGAGAGTCGGATCACTCCGTAAGGTTGTAGATCTTCTGGATTCCATGTAACATGCTTTCATGATCCACCTTGAGATCTTTGAGCAGACCATCCTCGAAGCCAAAAACCCATCCGTGGACTACGGGAAACTGGTTCTTGGCATAGGACTGCTGCACGGCAGCTGTCTTGATGACGTTGCGACACTGCTCGACGACGCTGAGCTCTACCAGGCGATCGTACAGAGCTGCTTCGCCCTCAATCCCATCCAATTCTTTCTCGTGCAGGCGATAAACGTCACGGATGTTCCTAAGCCAAGGGTTGAGCAGTCCAAGGTCCTTGGGTGTCATGGCAGCCTTGACACCACCGCAGCCGTAATGTCCGCACACGACGATATGCTTGACCTGCAGGTGCCGGACAGCATAGTTGATAACGCTCATGACATTGAGGTCATTGTTGACGACTAGATTAGCAATGTTTCGATGAACGAATGCCTCGCCCGGCTTTAGACCCGTGATCTGCTCGGCGGGGATGCGCGAATCGCTACATCCGATCCAAAGGTACTCTGGGGTTTGTCCCGCCGAGAGCTTGGTGAAGAACTCAGGATCCTTTTGCCTTTGCTCCTCAGCCCAGGCGCGATTGTGCTCGAAGACGCGGTCGTGCGTTTGCTTCAGATACGTTGAGATCTCTGAGGGTGACATTGCACGCCAAGCCTCAGTGTAGATGGAAGAGGTTTGATCGGAGCTAGAACTGGAGCTGGAGTCCGAGTTGGAGCTTGAGTATCGTGAGAAGTTGAGATTGAGAATTGGCTGAGGACTTCGTGAGCAAAGGGTTTGTCTCGTTGGGAGGAGAAGACAGCGACCAAGGCGTGCTTTATGAAGCATTGGGGTTGTTACAGATTACTCTTCTTAAAAGTAAGAATTCTTGGGGAAGTTTGGAAGGCGGTCTAATTTTTTGGAGGGGGAAAAGACGTCAGCAGTGGGGGTGAAGAGATGCTATGATTGCTATCGATGATGATAGTATGTACTAGTATTTAGAATCATGTAGGCAGGCACTAGGTTAGGTAGGTACTTATACTTCATGTAAGTGTAAGTATCATCCACATTGAATCTCTCAATGATTCATAAAGATACATAGTATCTAGTACCTACTACTAGTGTAAATGTTGTACAACATTGAAGCTTCCAAGCTTGATAGTCCAAATACAAAGGCCATCTACTGCATACTACATATCTTGGTATGTACCTACACATATAGTGCATACCTACTAGGTAAAACTATTTACATATGCCGCATCTGATACTCCGGCCTTGGTATCCTCACACTGTGTCAAAATTGACTACATGTCTATAGGTATACAGATTCTACAGAACATTGAAGCTATCAATGGTCGACTACCACAACCAGTGCCTGCCCCTAAACTAGCTTCATCAAACTTTTGTCCGAGACAATTTGGTGGCGTTTTTGAGGTATTTAGGATGACAGTGACAGAAGAGATGAACAGCGTAGATGTTGAAGGGTAGCAACGAAAACATAGGTCACAGACTCGTGGTACTCTCATAGACAATATGTTTTGAATTCTACCTAGGGTAGAGTTCGGCCTTGCCCCCCCTTTTCCCTTTTTCAGTCTTCCCCCTAATCCACTACTACTAAAATTCGAACCAGCCCTGGAGATGACCCGAACCAAGAGACAACAAACTAAGAATGCCCAGGTGCCCAGCAATGAACCTAAGAAGTGCATGCCACTTTAGGCATGATGATTAGTGATTATTCAGTGCAATAAGTTGAGAGTGCTGAGTCACGAATCACATATACCCAGCAGGTCGATATATGTGTATAGCATACTGGAGTTTAGTATTAAGGTCATATCATATTTAGTAACCTCAAGAGTTATATATATTGACGGGTCAGTTCCAGTTATATTGCTCATTAATACCACTTTTACCTATATTTATACGATAGGTACATAGATAGGTTTCCAGGGAGATATAAATACTAGGTACTCATTCTTGCTTTACATTACAGCTACGCAACTTCGAGCGTACCCGACTGCCTGATATCACGGCTGCTTGCGCCAACAGTAAAGTTGAAAGTACCCGCAGGAACCACCCATTCTTTTGCCGCCGTGTCCCATATACTTATATCCCGTCTTTTTACGTCAAAGGCTACGACGTCAGACGCACCTGGCTCCAACGATAACTTCTCAAATCCGCGAAGCTGCTTCGGTGGTGTCTTCGCTGACTCTGGATAGCTGAGATACAGTTGAGCCACCTCAGCTCCTTGAACAGTACCGGTGTTTGTAATGGTGACAGTGACGGTTACTACTTTCTCCCATAGATCGGCACGTCCTCCGGGGATGATGTCACCAGTTGCTGGGCCGGATGTAGGCCTTCCATCAACGAATATGTCCGCGTAGGTAAAGTTGGTGTAGGCTATCAGGGGTTTAGTGAGTGCACACTTATATGGAACTTGGCAGATTGAACTTACATAAGCCATAACCGAACTCGTAACGGGGTTCGATATCCGCTTGGTCAAAATGGCGATAGTCAACATACAAGCCTTCCCGATAGTCATCATTACCGCTAGAGACACTAGTACCGTAGTCCGTGGCTGATTTGGCAATGGTATAAGGCAACTTGCCAGAGGGGCTGGTATCGCCGTAAAGGATGTCAACGAGAGCATTGCCATTCTCCTGAGATGGAAGCCCAGCCCACACTATTGCCTTGACGTTGGGTTGGGCAAGTATGGTCTCGAGGATGACTGGGCCTACAGAGTGAACAACCACGATAACGTTGTCGCTCGCTGCTGCAACGGCCTTGGCAAGGTCATTTCCATTATGCCAAGGGTCCAGGTTGTTGCGGTCTCCCGCATGGTTCTCTACTGTGATGTATCCTTCGCCGCTATCTGACGTGATAAATACAATGGCGACATCGGCACCATTAACAGCCGAGGCTACGGAGCTGGTGCTGTCGGACGCGGAGAGGCTGATTTGGGTGCCGTCAGCTTGAGCACGAGTCTTGATGGCATCAGCAGGAGCACTAAAATAAGAATAAGGGGCAGTGCCTGAGCCCCAACCCATTCCCAGGGCCCCGGTATTGCACCCTTGGTCGGTACAGGAGTTCATGCCCTGGGGGTTAACAACGGCAGCGGAGCCGACCAACGCCAGCTTGCTAGGCTTTTGCAAGGGTAGTATCCCCTCATTTTTCAACAAGACGATCCCATCTCTTGCTGTGGCACGTATATTAGTCTTATGGGTCCCTTGCACATTGGCTTTGAGATTGATGCTGGGGTAGCTGCTGTCTTGGCCGACTAAATACCATGCAGCAAGCACCCTGCGGACCATATCATCGAGACGCGATTGCTCAACTTTTCCGCTACTCACAGCCTGGCTCAGCTTAGAGCCCCAATATATAGATCCACCATTGAAGTCAGAGCCGGGCATGGTCATATCTAACCCAGAGTTCGCCGCTGGTTCAGTAGAGTGCTGCGCGTTCCAATCCGTCATCACGTAACCTCGGAAGCCCAATTCCTGTTTTAAGAGAGTGTCCAAAACATAGGGGCTGTAATATCTCAAGTTAGTCGCGGTAAAGGTAGGGTAAATAGCTATGTCTAAGCAGTGTCATTGGTCGTGACAATGACTAGGAATTGTACTTACCTTTCGCAGGCCCAGGTGCCGTTGATCTTGTTATATGAACACATGACAGATGCTACGTTGGCATGTACGGCGTCGGCAAAAGGCCAAAGATATAGTTCGTGCAGTGTTCGGTCATCGATATTTGAGCTCATGGTCTCACGATTTAGCTCCTGTTCGTTCAGGACGTAATGCTTCGCGTCGGCTTGAACACCAACGCTTTGCATGCCTTCAATCGTTTCTGCCATCGCAATTCCTTGAAGATAGGGATCGGCGCCAAAACCCTCCCAGTTTCTTCCGCCTGTAGGAATCTTACCGAGAGGACCAGCGACAGGCCCGAGTAGGACGTGAATTCCGCATCCCTTTGCTTCTTCGGCCATGAACTGCCCACGTTCCCTGATCAGGGCTCGATCCCAGGTGGAAGCGGCCTGGATGCCCGGAACAAAAGCATTGACGCTGCCACCGAAGCGGATCCCAAGTGGCCCATCTCTGTAGCTTGTTATTTCTCATTTCGTCCCATCTTAAACTAACTGACTCACTGGAGGCACAATTGGGGATAGCTGATCGAACTAGCAGCTGCCGTATTTCCAACACAAGGACCCTTGTTCCAACCTACTCCGGTAACTATGTTGATTTTATCATTCTGTGAAAGTTTCGATAACGACGCATTAGCTTTTTCGTAAGCAGCATCCCAGTCGATCGTCACAGCCGCAGTTGCTGTCGTGAACAGCAGGGCGAGTATTGGAGACAGCATCGTCCGTAATTCGAGCCCCCGATGAATCAAGCTAGAAGAGTGCTGAAACGCTTGAGATAATTAAAGAGATTTAACTTTCATCTTATAATGGCCTTACCTATATGGCAAGTAGCATTCACTTGTTCGACTAACATTGAAGCTAAGCACTGTTTTTTCTTGTTAAGGTGTCTGGGGAGGGATGGGGGAGGGATGGGGGAGGGATAGATTCGCCCGATCTGGAAATTCACGGAAGGGCAACCGACAGTCCCGCCGCGTTCAACACATAAAATAGATTTGATACTCTTGTCCCATCTTGGCTAATGATGCTCTTCGGATCCAAATCCTTAGTAGATTGATGATCTTCTCCCACAATGCGGCTGATATGGTTGACAAAACGAAAAGGGACGGCTTAAGTTTCCGAACAGCATTAGCCATATAGCCATATTAGCGCTGTGTAAGTGTTTTAAGGCTTAAATTGAATAAGCCTGGAACACTTCCCGAACAAAAAGTATAAATTAAAAGTTACATACATACCCTGGGTACTAGGTAGTACATATTGGTAAATGGTAAGAGCAATGGAAGGTGCGATACTGGCTAGCAAAAATTAGTTGTGAAGCTTTGCACATTTTTATGTCTCTCTCGGCCATGTGTCCTTACAGTTGCACGTGGATATATAATAGTTTATCCAAGCACAGCCCTACGGCCTCATGGGTTAGTTCTACCAAACCGCATCACTTCATTCGATTGCTCTCTACGCCCGGTGGGCTAGGAAACGTTGACCAAAGTAGCTTGGAAAGAGAAAGTCACGTGGCCACCCTAAGCTAACACATATAAGTCCGCATTTTAACGTCCAATATCACATCTAGTAGGCCGATTCGATACCGAACAATAGGTACCTAGGTATTCAAAGCCAACATGATGTAACCAAACTGAAGTGCTTCGAATGAGCCTCGGCACGAATTGATTGCGCTGAGATGATATGGTGATTGAGGGAGGATGGGTGTTCCAAATGTGTAGAAACCTCAAATCGATTCAGTACCTATACACTTGCCTGCAAGTATATTATGTCCTCATCTTTGGTTGGCATGTAACACCCTCAATTGCTTTGGTGCCACCATGATAGCATTACATTATTCGCAAAATGCGTGGTAGGGGTGGCTATTCTGTGTAATGCGCCGGATGTCAGCTCGAATTAAAAGACTCCAGAGCCTTTGAACAAAAGACATGGGGAAAATGATGAGGTGGGCAATATTT
The DNA here is from genome assembly GCF_022984875.1 of Hypoxylon fragiforme. Classification (NCBI taxonomy): domain Eukaryota; kingdom Fungi; phylum Ascomycota; class Sordariomycetes; order Xylariales; family Hypoxylaceae; genus Hypoxylon; species Hypoxylon fragiforme. Next base: position 4,711,290 of record NW_026054756.1, on the reverse strand, counting down.
AGTATCACGATGTTTTCCTAGAATGCGGTGCGACTGCAGCAAGTTCGTGCCTTTTTGTTGGGTCATGTGACATGTAAGATGTCTGCTACATGATGTCGTGTAGTGATTCTTGTGATTCTAGTGAATCGTGATAATGGTAGTACAATTCATTAAAATTTCATTTGACCATTGAAAATAGGAATGGATATCTTAATATCAACTTTGGAACCCTAAAGAACATTTTTGTGATTTTTGCTTGTTTTTATTGGTAGTTAGTTATAGCTAGGTATCTAGGGTATGTATTGTATTGTACTTCGTACACTAGAATTTAGTTAAATACTTGGCTAGATCTACTGATGTAAGTGCATACCGGGTACCTATGCATCTAACTACCCAAAGGAGGATGAATAGATGAATACCTACCCTAGGTAGTAGAATAAATGGAGCCGCGAATACGTCATTTGATAGCTCCAGTCAACGTCAACCATCATTCGTTTATACCATGGTACAACCTTGGAAGATGCACAACATCTAGCCGCTTTTTCTCTTTTTTATTGCATGTCTTTTTATTTGATTTTTTCCAGGATCAATTCGAACCATCACCACCTGATTGAATCATACTCGATCATAAGAAATTAACAAACTTACATAACCATCAACATCCTCAGACCAAATTATTCATACGTACTTATCTAGTACACTTCTCTTCAACATTCATACAAGAGTACGTCTACTTCATGTCTATTCTGTTGTAGATTGCGGGGACGAGGACAGGGCCAAGGCCAACATGTGATCAAAGGGGGAAAAATATTTTGCTAATGTCAATCCTCGAATAGTGTCATACGCTGCTGCTGCTGCGTCTGGCCCAAAGCAAACGCCCGAAGAGGTCAGTAATTGTTACTCATCCACTAACCTTATGTCCTTTCTTCCCACCACAACCCACCCCAGCCCACCGTTATCCATCATAACCCACTTGTACAAGATAGCTTGCACCTATCATGCCCGTACGATCGGATCATATGATTGTCGATTATGCTTGGGCATGTACTTGGGCTTGTACATACTTGGGCCACTCTTTGCCACAGGATGTTTTATAAGATACCAAGTAGCTGATCATATTTCCTGCAGGCCGCAGCACCCCAACCTCCAGAGATCGTATCCTCCGAGTCTGCAAGCACCTCATCCCTAGTCGACGTTGATACCCCTTCCGTTCGCACTGTGCCCTCCGACTTCATGGAGCAAGATGTTCAAACAGATACCCAGGCCGACCGCCACGACAGAGAGGATGCAGCTGAGCGTGCTCGCGCGGAGGCCTACCTCGCGCGAAAGGAGGGTTCTGGACGAGCGCGAAAGGCCGACAGCTTCCTCACTCAGTGGTTCAGCAATTTGAGCGATGGGGCCAGCACCGCGCTAGTCGTTGGTAACTTGACTGCCGTCATCGGACTGAGCACATACCTAGGCTATAAGGCGTGGGGTCTTTATGAACGTGGTCGTCTTGGCTGGAAGAGCGTTGGTATTGGCGCTGGTATCATCGCTGGCGTTAGTGTCATAGAAGCAGTATTTGGACGGTGAGCATCATTTCCTATAATGGCCAAAGGGCCCAGGTCCGATAAGTCCGAACCACAACCGCTAACTATTAATAGATACCTCTACAAGGGCAAGAAGAAGCAGTCTTGAACAAGTTTATGGAGTTGTCTCGTTTGTTTTGTCTAATACATTTCACGCGTTATGAGTTTGCGGAATGTTAGCCATTGGCACAGGGGGGGGGTCTCTACTCATGATTTTCTATGGTTCGAGGTGTATCTAATGTTCTTACCCTTGCGTGAATAAGAAGAGTTGATAAACCACCATTTCTAAAGTCCTACTCATTATCAGATGTGTTATTATCCACTTGCAATGGCAAGATTCCATCATAAGCATGCTACAGTTACCAACCCAGCATTATTGTTTCGACATCAAACTAAAACATAAGAAACACCTTGTAACCTAAAACAGTGAGCCTACAGCTAAGGACTACGTGCCTACGGAAATATACGTGTCAGTAAGCAGGCGAGACATCGGCCAACAATTCACCCCTAATATTCTCAGCAGTGATTTTATACAGCTTTGAGGTATCAGCCATAAGTAGTCCTCGTATGTTCCCCCGGGAGGTCACAAGTATCATGCTAGATTTTAATGTTTTCTAACATTATTATCTAGTTATCTTCGCCCTAGGATCCATAAATATACCTAGTTGAAGATCTTTGCATTGCTTTGACATATGTCAGATCGAGGACTTTGCCAAGGAATTATACGATTAACTACAGGGTTTCGACTGTGTCAATGTTACATATGTGTAGTTTTGTAATTGTCCCTACATAAATCTTTTAGTGCCTGGTTTGAAGGGCAGCACAGTAGTAAATTTACATCAACCCTTTTCTTCTGGATGCCTAAAACAAACATATTTGAGCAAAGAAGAGTGATTACTGAGGTACCGTTAGGTTAGAAGTGGTTATAATTATTTCCTATACCTATACCCATAATTTATGTCACCTTATGGCAAGAAAAGATCGTTCCGGCTACTCCGTGATATGTAGATGGATGAAGCCGATATTATCTAATGACTTCTCTTATGAATGTACCCACTCAAAAGCCCACCGCTTTCTCAACGGCTTTGTCTACGGCTTTGGCGATGCGCCACTCCGAAGCCCGAATGAAGTCAAATTATGCAACCCACATTGCCCCGTCGAGGTTCCGTCTAACTACCAAAGCCGGGAATTGCATCGGCTTTATTTGGTGATGTCACGCCCTCGTGGTATTAAATGGGGCCAGCGTGCCGAGCCTCGGGAGTTTGGATGAAAAAAAGGGGGGGAATGGGGCTACTACCTATCAACTTTCAACGTAGCATCGATGACCATGAATTTGAATTTCCCGGTCATGTAAAGCTATTGTTTGAATATTGGGGTGTGGGCGATCTCATCATCGCAGCTGTGGTGTAATCACGTTGTGTACCTACCTATGTTACCGGTCCCTAGTTCATATACATTCCAGCTTCGGGAATAATGCATTTATTCCACACTGCTGTGGGGTCCCATTGGGGGACTGACTTATACACCATGAGTCGCTTTGGTTGCTTTGGAAAACCATTGTGTCACTTATACGAAGTACGAATCGCTGGCTTTCTGGCTAATCATGGCCCTCTGATTTACCGCTAAGAGATGACTCTTGGGTAAGTATCGCCGGGAATAATCCCTAAAATACATCGAGCCTCATGCACCTTCACGTCCAGTCCTAGCTTCCAGCAGACTCCTAATTCGCTAATTCGTAGAACCCTCTGGATATGTGTAACCTGATGGGGAACTATTGAGTGACCTTTTCAGCTCAAAGTTTCGGTCATTGGCCTATCATACAACTTCAGCTTTGCCATGTGAGCGGCTCATCTTCATCTTGATATGTCCTGGGTACTCCGGAATTCGGCGCTTACTCAGTTACTTGCCATTGCAATACCACATTACTCTTCTGTCCAGGCTGGATCACCCTGGTTGAATCCCGCAGTAGGGGGTGCGGCAGTTTCGGGCGCTGATTGTTGCATTTCCATCTAGTGGGAAACCATTAAACCTACATAGACAATAGAGCCTACCTGGTAACCCCTATCGGCGATACCAGACCTATCCGAAGAAGCGATAGGTTATAAGCCGAAGACGCGAAATGTAGGTATTCATCTGATTATAATAACGTAGGGTTGTCGCTATGTTTTGGGGGGGTGGCATCAGCAACATATCAGCTTCCAAATTGCTTATTACTTGACTACCTGACCGCATAATACTTAACGTACAGCAAGTCAACATCGCAGCCTTACTATACTTACGAGGTAGGTTTCTTTCCTTGAAGTCCCAGACAAGAAGTCAATGAGTAGCTTTTACGGACAAGAATAGCAATAACTGAAATATCACGATAACAGACAAGTATGCCGGACTATGGACGTCGACTTATTCCTACTGTGATCGATGAGATTGCTGAGAAGGATCCTAAAAGGGAGGCCTATTCCTCACCTCGCTCTTCCAATCCGGGAGATGGCTGGAAAGTTGTAACATTCAAGGAGTATGCGAATGCTATCAACTGCGCCGCACACTGGATCATCAAGACTTGCGGCGCCCCAACCCCGGGCTCATATCCCACCATAGCTTATCTTGGCCCCAACGACCATCGCTACGTGGTGTTCCTAGTCGGGTGCATCAAAGCTGGTTACAAGGTACACTTTTTCTCGAACTTGGCTATATGAATCCCATTATGTTAACTTGGCATATTTTAGGCTCTATTCATATCTCCCCGGAACACTCAGGAAGGCCAGCTAAATTTATTCGACAAGACAGATTGCCGAATTATTGCTCATGCTGAACCACAACGGGAATTAGTCCAATCATGGGCGCAGGAGCGAGAGATGACGGCCATCGAAGTCGGCGAAGTCAACGCATGGTTTCGTGAAGAAGACGTGGAGCCGTTCCCCTACACCAAGAGTTTCGAGCAAGTCGAGTGGGACCCAGTGTGCGTAATGCATACGAGTGGAAGCACTGGACTCCCTAAGCCCGTTGTTGTTACGAATGGAATGATATGCATCAGCGATGCTTATCGCAGCCTACCACCCTTCCGCGACTATATACCCTGGATGCAAGGCTTCGCGAATGCTGGGAAGAGGCACTTTCTACCGAGTAAGTCGATTATCTCTATATACTAACGAGCTCTGCTAATATGCTTTAAGTGCCCCTTTTCCACGCGGCCGGATTATACATCTTCCTCTTTTCCACAATATACTGGGAAACTCCAATCGCCTTCGGAATCGGTGACCGCCCCTTATCTGCAGATCTAGTCGTGGAGTGTCTTGCGAACGCAGACGTTGCTGGAACTGTGCTTCCGCCGGCCATGTTGGAAGAGATGAGTGAAAGCCAGGAATACATCCAAGCATTAGCGAAGCTTAATCTCGTGTCGTTTGGTGGAGGTTAGTGATGTAACAAATTCGAGGCTTTTGTGGTGTTGACTAACCTTTTATAGGGAACTTGAACAAAGAGGCAGGTGATAGATTGGTCAAGAATGGCATAAGACTGTCAAATGTGATTGGTGCTACGGAGTGAGTCGCTACTCTTGATTAAGGCTTTACATACCTAGCTAACATGCCAATAGATTCACTCCCTATCCCATATATTTCCAGCCAAACCGCGATCTCTGGCAATGGTTCATCTTTGACTCTGATGCGTTTGGGGCAGACTGGCGTAAAGTCGAGGATACTGAAGATGCTTATAACCTAGTTATCGTACGAAAGGACAAGAAGCCTGGCGTTCAGGGCTTCTTTTACACCTTCCCTGATATCGATGAGTACGATACTAAGGACATGTACAAGCCCCACCCAACCATCCCAGACCACTGGATCTATTACGGGCGGTCGGACAACATCATCGTGTTCTCTAACGGAGAAAAGCTGAACCCGGTCACGATTGAAGAGATCGTGGTGGGACACCCCGAAGTTAAGGGTGTCCTGGTGGTTGGAACTGGCCGCTTTCAACCTGGACTTTTGATAGAGCCCACCAAAAGTCCCGCAAACGATGAAGAAGCTGAAAAGCTGCTTGATAGAATCTGGCCGTATGTCGACCGAGCAAACAAAGAGACAGTAGCTCATGGACATATAGGACGTGAGTTTATGGCATTGGCTAATCCTAGCAAGCCTTTCCTTCGTGCCGGCAAGGGAACTGTCCAGAGAGCGGGAACCTTGAAACTTTATGCGGACGAGATCGACAAGACATATGAAGGAGTTGAAAAGCGGTTTGAAGCAGTTGCTCCCCACATTGATATCAGCTCCGAGGACTCTTTGGTAGAATCAATCAAGGAGATATTCCAAACGAGACTAAATTTCAAGGGGAACCTTGACCAAGACACTGACTTCTTTTCTGCCGGAATTGACTCCCTGCAGGTCATCAATGCCTCTCGTCTCCTTCGCTCTGCACTAGAGGAATCTGGAGTTCACATCGACCCGTCAACCCTAGCCACTCGGGCCATCTACGGGCATCCAACGCCACGAAAGCTTGGGCAGTACATCTACTCTGTTTTGCAAGAAGGAGATGAATCTAAACTAGGGAGGAATGAGGAGCATGAGCTACAAGCTATGCAGGCTCTCTGGGAGAAGTACACCAGTGATCTTCCTACAAAAGGGGAAAGAAGACCGGATCCAGAGGACAAGGATCAGACAGTTATTCTTACCGGGAGCACTGGCATGTTAGGTTCCTACATACTGGATATCATGACTAAAAGCCCCATGGTCAAGAAAGTCATCTGCTTGAATAGGGCACAGGACGGTGGTGCAAAACAGCAGGCGAAAGCTGTTGAAGACCGTGGTCTCAGCCCTGATTATGTGTCCAAGGCCGAATTTCTGCACGCAGACATGTCACGATCGGACTTCGGCCTAGCTAGCGATGTGTATGAAAGGTTGCTGAGTGAGGCGGACCGTCTGATCCACAATGCGTGGACTGTCAACTTCAACATCCCGGTCGAATCATTCGAGCCCCATATCCGAAGCATCAGGAACATTGCAGATTTTGCTACTAGCTCGTCCAAACGCGTAGCTGTCGTATTCATCTCCTCGATAGGGACAGCAGACCATTGGGATAACAAAAATGGGCAGGTGCCGGAGGCAAGACTGGAAGACCTCAGATTGGCCGGAGGGGGCTATGGACGCAGTAAGATGGTCGGAAGTCTTATTCTCGACGATGCGGCCAAAGCAGGCGGGTTTCCGGCAGCGATAATCCGGGTTGGACAGATTGCTGGACCCGAGTCGGATGCTGGCTGTTGGAACAAACATGAGTGGCTCCCATCTATCATTGCAAGCAGCTTGCATATGAAAGCACTTCCCAGCCATCTTGGTATCATGAACCGCGTCGACTGGACACCAGCTGAACGGATTGCGAACTTGGTCCTTGAGGTTGCTGGCGTCTCTCAAAAAGTCATTGCTGACGACATCAATGGGTACTACCACGGCGTCAATCCGTCTGCTACGACTTGGGAGGAACTTGCCCCTGCGGTTCAAGAGTTCTATGGGAAAGAACGGATTCCAGAGTTGATTAGTTTCGGGGACTGGGTTCAGCGACTGGAACAAAGCCAGGGCAGCGATGCCCAGGCCCTAGATAAAAACCCAGGCATCAAATTGTTGGATTCGTATCGAGGCATGGCGGACGCGGGTAAAGAGCCCGTGGTATTTGATACCAAGCGCACGACAGAGCATAGTGCAACTATGAAGGCTACCAATGTTGTGACGCCTGAGGTGATGAAGCATTGGTGTAAGCAATGGGGGTTTTAAGGAGATTTAGGAAGCTCATTCTGGTAGTATGCGATATATCAGGTGTCTAGGTAGTAGGTACTAGGTATTTGCCTAAGGTATAACATGTATTTATTGTGGGCTTTTCTCTCTTTTGATAGATACATACGAATAAATTTAAAACTTACATACATAGGTTATATGCTTAGTATGTATGTACATGGAGAGGTGTGAACTGTTTTTGTGCGATGGGCGCAATGGATGCGAATAGTACTAGGTACTAGTAGTAGGGTCTCTGTAAGACCTCTGTTATAAGCATACCCTCCTTCAGTAGAAACGTAATTCCTCACAATGGTACCTAGTAACTAGTATGTAGGGCTTCGCTAGATTCAACTTGAAGCGTTTTACGACATTAGGTAATAAGTAGGTGGTAACTATAACTAGGTATACCAATCTAGTACATACTAGGCTAGTGTACTTATGTAAGGTCCCGCTTTGCTGTGGCTGGGGCAGGCAGCTACATGGGCTGCATGGGAATTATCATTGAAAATGATTGAATTCCTAAGGTTTGTACTGTACCTTGGGCAACTGGGGTTTAAACGTTTGTGGCTCGTGGGGTCTCTACCCAGTTAGAACGTTTATTTTCCCATCCACCTTGAAATTTCGACAACGCAAAGATTAAAAAAAATATAGGAACTTTATTAACAGTCGTCACCAAGAAAAAAAAGGAAAGAAGAGAAGAAGAAGATTCTAAGCCGAACTCGACTTCACCACCCATCCTGCAGAACAACAACCAAACACTAAACGCATTTCAACCCAAACAACTTAACAAACCGAAAAGGTCATTGTTATTTCCGCGACAACGCAAGGAATATTCGAAATATTCCATGCAGCATCGATAATTCATTTAACGAATAAAACATCGACTGACGGTCTTGACCAATTTTACAATTCGCTCTCAATTCGCCTTTCACTCTCACATCACTCAATCCCGTATGCATTCTAAACTTTTCTCTCCGTCTCGTTTTCCCCCCTCGAAAGTCTCATCATCACTTTTACCCTTGCTATTATAGCCATCTGCCTATAACCTGCATCTCGCTTTGCTTTTCCTTGCGCGTGGCTATAACTGACCCCCAACCTAGGACACGAAAACCTGTCAAACCTCGATATATCTCCTCCTACCCACACTTTGTCCGCTCAGTGTCTCGATTTTCCCACGAAGCTCCAGACGCCCCAGACGCCCATCTTAATTTTGCACAACAATTGTTGCTCATAGGCCGTATCTCTCATTGTCGTAGGGCTACAGCCTCCTATATTAGTTGCCATGCCTTCAAACCTCCCCTCAAGTTTCGCTTCAGCTGCAGCTGGCCAAAATTCGAGTCGTGATACGAGATCTGGTGTAAGAAATGACGGTAGAGGAAATCCTAGCGGGGAATGGTAAATTGATTTTCGTCTTTTAATGTCATAATATTCGCCCTACCCTTCTTACCCCCACAAACCCCCCCTAATGCGTTCATTGCCAAGCTGACACTCGTTGTTTTCCTTTCCCCCCTATTACAGGCCTCGACAAGGACGATCAACCAATGGTGGCACGCTGACTTTCCGACGGACATCGGCTACTCCTTCAAGCCAATCTCTAAACCAGATGCAGGCCTCGTCCGAGTCTATTCATTCGGCCTCTACTGACCCTGCTGTTATATCCGCAATGCCTGTTGGCTCCACCAACGTCGACACTTCTGGTAGTTTGAGATATTCTCGAGACCAGCTCTTGTCCATTTACAGCAATACCCAAGACGCCACATATCAACGATCCGACGTTTCCGCCTTGTTTGTGGATGGATGGAATCCGGGACACGTCAACGGCACCACACCCAGAGGTTGGGGGAAGACGGGCGAGTCTCTTGTCGCTCCTCAAGAACCTGACATCTGTTGGGATGTTCCGGGAGCTACCAAGGCTGTTGGTCTACAAGATATGAATTCAGAGGAAAAAGAGGTGGGTGGAGTCTCTAGTCCTCAATATCAAGAGACAATTTAGCATATGGGCTGACCGTAAAACCAGTTGTTCGCATCCGACGTCAATTCTGCTATAAAGCCGCCAGCTCAGAATAAGGATGGAAATCATGCAGGAGGGGGCTTAAACGGTCGCAAGACTTCGCTCTCACACGGAAGCTCTAGTAATTTTGGGTTGGTTTCTCCCTCGGCTGCGTCGAGGCCCGGTACTCGGCGACGCGAAACGACCGATACGAACCCTTATTCCGGCGGTGGGGGTTTAACTTCTCCCACTTCTGCAACACGAACGACCCGAGAGGAGACGTCATTGTGGTTTGGCCGAAAGAACACGGACCTTAAAGACTCGACTTTTGAGGAGCCCGAAGAGGATACAAGTATGCGCGATGCTAGCAAACAACATCTCACCTTTGGTGGTTTGGTGCGTAACAACACAACCCCGAGCGGAGCAGGTTTTGGTGGAACTTCTCCATGGCATACCTCAACCGCGACCACTTTACCAGGTATAGGTAGCTTCGGAAATTTTGCTCTTCCGGGTTCTACGCTTGGAGACAAGCGGCCTGGGAATCCTCGTGGCGAAAGCCGACTAGCGCATCTGATCCCAAAGGAGAGTTCTGACAGCATTGCGATGAAATCGGCTGAGGTCACTACTCCGGACCCTGGTCGTGTTTGGCGTCCTCGACAGCGTACTGACACAGACCCCTTTGGTGATGATAATGTCTCAGGTAGTGCTGTATTGGGAGGTGCTCAAGATACCAGCCCCCCTCCAATGTCTCATCCGCCTCTGCACACTTCGTCGTATGACACTCCAATGAAAGGTTCTACCGGCGATTTTGGGATGTCTAGTCTCAATCTTGGAGGTCATGCGGAACACGACCCGACACCTCTGAGTCCATCAGAAACAAACCCCTTTCGAAGTCCTCCCGGCGACCGTGTTGAGCAGGAGGAAATGGGAGAGAGACTACATGGCTATGGTGGGGGTGTGCCACGACCCTTCGTTCAAGCTTTTGACGGCAGTGATCGAAGCCAAACCTCTAGCGTGGGTGCAAAAGCGTATCCGTCGCTAAGCAACCTGACTGGCTGGCCATCTTCGAGCACCCCAGATCGTGAGCGTGCACCATTTGGCGGTTTCGGGGGTTCGCTATTTACCGTTGGTGATCTCCAATCCCCCAACCTGAACAATCTCGGTGGTGTATTCGGCCCTGTCAGTACAGCTGGGTTCGGTGGCTCCGGATCATTCGGTCGAGCAAGTAAGCTTGGCTCCTTGTTTCCTCCGGCTATGCAAGCACAAATGCAATCCCAGGACAATGAAAGTTTGAGTGACTCGATTCCTGATCTTCGTCAGCCAAATCCTCTGGGTGCTATTGGACGTACTGCTCCTGGTGAACATAATCGTGAAACGGACAGCCCTATGCGCACCGGTAGAGGTATCTTCGCCGACATGTTTGCTCCTACTGAATCCAGTCGAACCCCAGTGAGTTCTGAAGCTCTGCATGGCGGCGTCCCCAGCGCCCCCCACGGTCAGGGGTTCACGCCTACGAGTGGCGCACCATCGTACCCGGCCACGCAAACATCGGATCCCCCATCGGTTCAGTCTCGAACTATGGTAATGCCCGATCGAATGAGATGGGTGTATCTCGATCCGCAAGGTCATCAGCAGGGCCCATTCACAGGGTTAGAGATGAACGACTGGTACAAAGCTAACTTTTTCACGCCCGACTTGCGCGTGAAGAAGCTGGAAGACTCTGAATTCGAGCCGTTGGGCCAATTGATAAGACGGATTGGCAACTCTCGCGAGCCTTTCCTTGTTCCTCAAATCGGCATACCTCATGGCCCCCCGGCGCAGACCGGCCCGTTCTCTAATTCCGGAGGCGTGATCCAACCACCTCTAGTGAATGCCTTCCCTAGTTTTGGTAGGACCTTGACTGCGGAGGAACAGAACAACCTCGAAAGGCGCAAGCAAGAGGAGCAGTATCTACTGGCTCGGCACAGGGAATTCTATACCCAACAGTCGATGGGCAGGGTTCCTATGCCTGGTGTTCCGGGATTGCATCACCATTCTAGCGCCCATAGTCTGCAGAGTCAACCGAGCTTCGGTAGCATTACGTCCCCCATCACAATGCCTCCGCAATCTAACATCGGGGCTATTGGATCCACGAGCACGTTTTTCGACCCGTCCACAACACATCAAGCTGGAGGACAAAAGCTAGAGATGTTTAGGGAGGAAGAGCTGGCTCACCTGTCGGGACCAGAACGCCAGATATTAGCTGGCTTGCACAACACGAACATTATGAGCGGCAACCTCCCACCGCATCCTATTGGTGGACAGACTTCAGAGTCGGGCGTGCGCAGTCAGCTACCCGGCACCAGTGAACTTGCTGAAGATGCAGAGGGCTTCCGAGGACGGTTGCAAGAATTTGAAAAGCTCCGAGCACAGCATGAGGCCGAAATGATGGAGAGGCAATCCTCGCCTCTTAACGAAATAGCTGGTGGACAAGCGCAGGTGTCAAGAAAGACAAGCCCACTTTTGCAGACCACCGAAGCCGAACGTGTTCCTGAAGAATCCCCTACTGCGGTAACGGCACGTCGCCAGGCCGAGGGAGACCAGCCAGCCTCGTTCCACAAACAGTATCAGCAGGCCCAAGCAGCTACCGCCACGGCAAAGATCAGTGGACTTCCAATGCCTTTTCCACCTCCGCCTTCGGGAACTCCCTTACCTGCTCCTGCTCCTCAGCGTGTCAAGTCCAATCTCCCAGAGCAATACGCGACGAGTTCTAGATCTGGTACACCAGAAATTACGCCTTCTTCTGCTACTGCCCAGCCTCCACCGCTCGCACCGTGGGCTAAGGATGGTGGCGTGGAGTCTCATCACAAAGGGCCCAGCCTCAAAGAGATTCAACAGGCTGAGGCTCTCAAGGCAGCTAAAGCAGAGGAGGCCGCTGCCGCTGCTCGACGTGCTGTTCTTGAGCAGGAAGCAGCTCGAGAACGGGAAAAAACTGTTACCACGATTCCAGGCTTACCTACTACCAGTACGTGGGGAACTTCGTCTCCTGTTACCCCTGCGACGACCAGCAGCCCATGGGCCAAGCCAGCCCCTGGAAAGGTACCAGCATCAGGACCGACGACTCAAACACAGGTTTCGGATAGAAAGAAGACACTGGCCGAAATACAGCGTGAGGAGGAGGTGCGTAAGCAAAAGGCTAAGGAAATTGCCATACAGGCTGGAGTGGCATCGAACGCTGGGAAACGATACGCAGATCTTGCCAGCAAGCCCAATACCACGGCTGTGCCTTCTCCCACTCCCAGTGGTAGTACGTCAACAGGCTGGGCTACGGTTGGAGCTGGCGGCAAAGTCAAGGCGCCGACTGGGCCTTCTTCCCAGGTACGACCTACGAGCTCTGCCAATATGAAACCAATGTCTATTACATCTACGACTACTCCTACTGCTACGCCTACTGCTGCTACTACTTTTACTACAGCCGCTACCACCACCGCTGCTACTATTATCGCTACTGCCTCGCCTCGACCTGCTGTCAAACCTACAGCCTCGGCAACCGGACCTACACACACAGAAGCTATGGAAGAATTTACCAAGTGGCTTCATGGGCAATTGACGAAAGGAATCACGGGTGTTACGGACAGTAAGTTTAAAAGCCTAATGATGGCGTATGAACACATTGCTAACGAGATGAGCAGTCGACGCTTTTGCCAACACGCTCATAGGGTTCCCATTGGTTGGAGAGATCATTTCGGACGCTATCTACGCCAACTCTAAAACTATGGACGGGCGACACTTTGCGGAGGAGTTTATTCGCCGCAAGAAGTTGGCTGACAGAGGAGTGGTGGAGAAGCAGCCGACAAAGAGTCCATCAGCAGACATACAGTCAAGCACGGCAGGTGGCTGGAATGAGGTGGCTAAAAAGAGCAGCTATAAGGAGCCAAATAATGAAGCCAATTCGATGCAAGGTGTTGGCTTCAAGGTGGTTCCAGGACGTAAGAAGGGAAAGAAATGAGGGACAAAAGACCTGATGATGGATACGTACTAACGAGGAAAAATATGAGAGAAGGGAAATGCCACTCGCGATGAGAAACATGAAAAATGAATTGAGGAATAAGGAATACCTACATACGTAGTCCTAAGTACCTGCTATGTATATGTAGTAGGTAGATAGCCTAAAATGTGTAGGTATTCACGAGTCCCAGCACATGCTGATGTAGGAATGTGGGAATACTGGGAATACCAAAAAGAAGACGATTTACTGCTGCTCAATGCTCTTTGAGAATGAAGTCGAAGCTCGCGTGCTAACCTACAGTAGTTGTTTACTATACTAGGTATCACTACTATTCTGCATATACTGTTTATTATTATCGTCTATGCCTAAATAAGGGTTTATCAATTAGCGAGAATTATAGGCCAACAGGGAAAAAAGTAAAAAAGCCCTGGAGAAAATTTAGTTAGAACAAGATTGCCCCTCCCCCGCCATTATATCATATTGCTTCATACAATGGTTTGGTAGGTAGGAAGATACCTCAGGGTACATAGAGGATATACATATTACAAATTCGATATTCATACACATCATTCACTTTGCTGGCCAGAAAGGCTTCTACATCTTCCTGAGTAGGTACCTAGCAGGGCATATTCTTCCACTATTTCTTCTATTTGTCATCTCATTTAATCGCATATGAATAAGTGATTAATTTATAAACAGAAGCTAAACCATTCAGGCTCATAAAAAACGATACAAGAGTGCAACATGGCAGGCCACGAATTCTCTCCCGCCAAAATTATATCCCTCGCAACATCCTTCGAAGGCTCATCTTTCCTGCAGGCCTTTCATGATGAGTCAGCACAGCAATTGGTGGTCCAATTTAGCAGACATATAGTAGCTCAGTCGCTTGAGAAGCAAACGGACCATGATTCCGTCTCAGGGACGATCAATGGGACCTATGATACCACACTAGCCATTCGCCTAGGGTTTGCATCTCTGAATGCTTTCCTGCAAGCAAATGTTACAGGCCCGGTCCTCGAAAATCCTGGGGCAGTCCAAGACATCTTCATCTCAGGCCTTGCAAAGGCAGAAACAGAGGCGGAGTCTTCAGGCGATTTAGTAAATCGAATAGAACCAGCCAGTGGAGAGGCGGCGATAGCTCATCTCAGGAGGCTTTGCCTTAGATCGCTCGATGTAGATGGTGTTTCCCCCTATCCATATATACCCTACGTTGAGCTCTTTTGCCTGTCGCGGTTCATCTTTACATCAAATATTATACTACCAACCAAGTCGCCTGAAACCGGTTCTGGCCCCAAACAATCACTATCTTCATATTTATCCTGGACTCGGCTTAGAATTCACCTTTGGCATTACAAACTTATATCGCAACCATCTTTAGGACCGGGGTCTCTTTTTACGAAGAGTGGTCGTTGGACTGATGTGCCCACCCTTCAGGAGGTCATTGAGACGAGCCTCTTAGAAGCAGAGACTTCTATGGTGGGCTCAGTTGAAAATGATGGAAACCCGGAACAGTCCCAGTGGCCCCGTGATTCACGCATTCAGTTTCGCTTAGAGGAAGCAGCCTGCCACGTCATGCTTGGAAATGACACAAAAGCTAGACAAAGCCTGAAAAGAGCTACTGAACTGAGTGGCTTTGTATACGCCCTTTCTGGCGCACTTGGGAAGCGTACCAAGTTCCAGGAGAAGAATGTCAGCCAACTGATTGTACTGGCAAAGAGTCTCTCCGTAGCACCCATATCGCCCAACCAAGACCATGAGTCGGAGGCAACACCAGTTGCACTACCACTAAATGATGATACTTTGCTAGAGAAAATCAAGTTTGATGATTCCCAAACGGACGGGGGGTTTACCTCTCTCCCCCAAGAGCTACAGGGCGTCAAACCAGAAGATCAGCCACAACTTCGTCCAGAGGACCATATCATTTTACTAGCAGAAGCTACTATAAGGGATACATTCTCTCCTTCAGATTCATTGACCTTGGAAGAAATCTTGCCCTTTGCCCTTCGTGTAATCGATGACAAATCTACCAATTGGCAAATTTACACCCAAGCTTTATTGACAAGGTCTCGAATTGAACTCAATAGAAGTCGAACCGTCGAGCGTGCGGTACTACAATTACAAGCTCTGGTGGACCAAGTGATTGTTGACACACAAGAGGTAATCCGTTCTCCGATCAATGGTGAGGATGATTCAAAGACCGAATCAAATATACCCAGCATCCAAGTCACCCCCGAGCACCAGACAGGCGCCTCCACGAATCCCCAAAAGCCAACATCATTTCTCCCCGTCGCCAAAGCCTCCGAGTTAGCGTCTCCACAGGAAAGACTACAATACGTCAACGCATTATCTTCCCCTCCGCGCTGGCATCTCGAGTCTGAGCTTGCCTATGCCTGGACTTCAGTTGGGTCCTTGGTCTCGGCCTTAGAGATCTTCAAACGATTACGTCTTTGGCCTGAAGTTGCGCTTTGCCTAGCTAGTAGCGCAGCGGCCGGTGACCAGGATGGCCGAGGAAGCGGAGGCGAAGAAAAGGCTCGAGCAGTTGTCAGATGGAGGCTGTTTCACCAGACTCCTAATGATGACAATTCTTCTATTATGGGAGACTCCATAGAGGGCAAGGATGATTTGGAAGATGCTGAGGTTGATATCTCTGCTC
This sequence comes from Hypoxylon fragiforme, assembly GCF_022984875.1. Lineage (NCBI taxonomy): Eukaryota > Fungi > Ascomycota > Sordariomycetes > Xylariales > Hypoxylaceae > Hypoxylon > Hypoxylon fragiforme. Next base: position 4,695,359 of record NW_026054756.1, on the reverse strand, counting down.
TAAAAGCATCCAATTTCAGCGGCCCCGAACGTTCACCGCCTCCCCCAAATGCTCCCCGACTGTTCTGCATTCTGGGTGATATCGAGAACGACCCCCAGCACTACCAGCGGGCTTGGGAGATCTCCAACCGACGCTTTGCGAGGGCGCAGAGGTCGCTCGGCGAGCTCCATTTACGAAAAAACGAATGGAAAGAAGCTCGAGATGCGTACCTACTCGCTGTCGGGGTTAATAGACTAAACCCTGAGATGTGGAACAGACTGGGTGATATCGAGTTGCGTCTTGGTAATTTCCCCAGAGCAGCCGAGGCGTTTCAAAGAGCCATCTCGACGGCGAACAATGTCTCTGGGGGAGAAGATGCGCGAACATGGAGCAACCTCGGGACCGCCTTTCTAAGCTGGCACCGTCAGGTCGTCCAGGAGAAAAAGGATCACCAAGACAAGCTCAAGAATGATGATCCGGTAGCCTTGGAAGATATGGTCAACACGAAGGAAGCAGCTGAATCAGGAAAGTCGGCTCAAAAGCTATTGCTTGACTCTCTAGTGGCTTTCAAGCGTGGAGCTACACTGGCCGACTCGAATTGGAGGATTTGGGATAACGTGATTACCCTCGCAGCAAGCCTATCACCCAGTCCTGATTTAGACGACGTAGTTCTTGGTGTGAGAAACGTGATCCGAATTCGCAAGGTGGAAGAGACGCTAGATCTTGACATACTAACCCTGCTTGTCAGGGAGGTCACCAAAACACCTGTAGTAGTAGCGAATGGCGATGGAGATACCGAGGGTCTCTACGAAGTGGCACGGGGTACGATAGAAAGCAAAGTCGTATCGCTGTTCGAAAACGATGTCGTGCCTCTTATAACGACTAACTCTGCCTGCTGGTCCCTAGTATCGCGACTACGCGCCTGGAGGAGGGATTGGGCGGGTGCGATAGACGCGGCAGAGAAGGCGTGGCGGACGGCCTTGGGTAGTGTAGGGAGTGCATTGTCTGCATCGAATGGGACACGAGGAGGGTTAGGGAGCTGGCTTATAGATCCCGAGGCATGGGACAGCTTGGTACAGAGGACATCGGAGTTGGTCGCCGCGTACGAGAACTATGGGTCCCGCGTGGAAAGCATTGGGAGTAGATGGAAAGGAAAGGCTAGGAGCGCTGTACGAAGCGTCATGGGAAAGGCAAAGGAGGCGTGGGAGGGAGATAGTAGGTGGCACATTCTAGAGGATATGATGGATGATTTGAAACTATGAACCTGTGAGTATACCTTAAAAAGCATCGTGGCTCAGATGGAATAGAGTAGGTTCACATTACAAATTAGAAGAAATAATGGCACAAAGGATGTGGCAAACATAATACCCAAGGATACTAGGTACGTAAGGCAGATACCCTGATATCTGGAAACTATCGGTATTGACTTTGTCATGGTAAGTCCAAATGAATAAGTCTTCCACATATGAGACAGATGATCCAGCGGTTACTTAAATGGGATGCATGTATCACGATGAACGCCTAAAGATATTGGATAGAATACCTAGTAAATAAGCTACTATTTCCAAAAACGCCTCTCATCTAAACCCAGAGACATCCCCCCTTAGTCGCAATTATCCATCGCCCTTTATCCCTTAACCCCTTTACATGTTTGCGCCTCGAATATGACCCGTTATTTCTCGATGATGAAAATATGCCCATACCTACCTACACGTGCCTGTCCATCCTGCCATTGCATATCCCAAAGACGCCATTCCCATCCATAATACCAAAGAAGACTTGGCGAAATGTAATTCTGGTTTGTAAAAGTATTTGGTCTAGCGAAGAAGCCCTTGAAAGATTTAAATAAAAGAAGAAATAAAAACATAAAACATAAGCATGTGTAGACATAGGTAGCGAGCTAAAAGTACAAAAAGTGTATGAAAAGGAAGCAGGGTATAAAACGCTCTAAAGAGGAAAGGAAATGAAAGCCCGTCTGTCTGATATCCATAGCGAGAGTCGCAATATCTGCGCCGTTGCGCCGTCCTATTCCTCGTCTGCCACTGCTTGCCCCCTAGAAAACTATCCAAGGTTACCTATCCAATGCCGTGTGAACTCCCAGGAACCATTCCAAGACCATCCCGACGGAAACCGAACTGCTGAATAGCGCCCCATTGTACAAAAGAGATACCTATTACAAGATCAAGGATGTGTGGGTTAATGAAGCAGAGAGAGAGAGAAAGAGAGAGAGGCCGAGGGAAAAGAAAATAAGAATAACGAGTGGTAATGCATGCGACTAGGCCGAAGGATAGCCTAGCTTGACGAAGTGAAAGACGATAGTAAGTAGGTAGTGGTGTGGTGGCAAGTGAGGTCGAACAGGTAAGTGTGTGAAGTCATATCTGCGCCGTGTTGTGGGTAGGTCGGTCATAGTAGATAATGGGAGTGGTCGTTTAATCGAACGAATGGAGTGTAGAACCACGGGTGTCTTGTCGGAGGCAAAAAGGGACCTGCGAACCATCTTGTAGATTCCTGGAAGCTAGTAACTCAGGGACCAGTATGCGCTGTAGGCACCAAAATACATGGCGCTGGAGGACACAAGTAGGCACCTAGGTTAGTGAATACCTCACCCCGTTGCTAGGCCTAAGGGTTCATCTTGTGTGTACCTAACGATGTTGCAAAGCTCAGTATAGCACAGGAAAGGCCATCCTCGTCATAACGAGATGAGAGAAAGGGTGTGTGCCCCCCATGATCAAATCAATCGTTGGCTGCTATCGTGAGCATGCAAGTACCTATCACCAGACGTTGTAAAGCAAACTCGGTCAGAACGAGGGTTGTGAGTGGCAGGCTAGAACTTTGCCTCAGTGAACCACTCCTGACATACATGGGTAATCATATCAGGAAGATAGTTCAAAGCTGCTCCACGAGATCAGTTGATAGGTCGGTTGCCTCAATATTGCTGCTGGAGCCTAGTATGTCCGTGGGTTTCTATGAATACCCACTGCACCCTATGCATTGTAGGTGGATCATTACACCTAGGCCAATGAGGGCAGAGGGTAGCATAGAGGGCGAAATGAGAGAGGTTAGGTACTGAGAGTATGCACTACTAGTAGTAGGCGGCTGCCGTGAAACATTCGTGTGTGAAGGGTCTCATCTGAGATGATGTGAGAAAGTTTGGACCTCGAGATCCGAGAGCGTCGAAAGAGGTTGGCTCCCGATGAATTTGACTAGGTATAGAGGTAGGTAGGGGAAGGGTATAGGGATGGTGATTAGCCCAGTGAGGAAGTCGTCAACGGCATGACGCAGATGGTGTGCATGATGCAGCACAGCGGCAGCGGCAGCGGCGCGCGCGCGCCCGATAGACCCTTTTGCAGCCAGCCAGCCAGCCAGCCAGACCCTTCAAACTAAACATATACACACACTGATTTATCCATGCTGCCCACATGGAGCTGTCTGCAAATTCGACGAGCTTGTGACCAATCAGTGGCAGCAGACTATGTAGTCTGTGCAGCTGCTAGTCATGCACGGTAGATCATCATGGCCCTCCAGGCAGGCAGGCTGGTAGGTCAACCCAAGCACCGGAGAAATAAGAGACAGCTGTATGATAGGCGCAAGGGGTGCAGGCAGTGCCGTACAGGGTGATAAATAGTTAAGGCAGAGGGTGACAGAGGGTGACAGAAATATAGGGGAGTAGGGTAGGTAAGGTAATCACGGGTTCGGGGATTCCCGTGGCCGCCCGGACAAAGGCTTAACCTAACTTAGTGAGGTTTGCGGAATACTAAGAATGATGAGCCGTAGGGATCTGATAGGGATGTATGTAGGTAATGGTTTTTTTTTTTTTTTTGGTGATGGTTTGGTTTGTTTCTTATTTGGTTGTGTTGCGATCAGATTTGGAGTACTGGGCAGAATCGTGATTGGTCGATGTGACAACAGCTGACCATGACCTTATACCCCCCCCCCTCCCCCCCTTTTGACCCCCTTTCCCCCCCCACCACACATCTGCATCTGAGCACACACCACACCATCTCACAAGGCTCTCTGTCTCTTTCTCTCTTTCCCTCTGTTTAGTGCCCCCCACCACACTCACACTCACTCACGTACAAATCTTTAAACATGGTAGCCTTGGCGTATTGCTCTCTTACGAATCGTCTTCATTCCCTGAACCCTGAACCCTAGGGTTCGAATTCCCCCCCAGTTCGCGAATCAAATAATAGTTAATCCTCGCTCGCTCGTTCGTTTATTCGTTCCGTTCCGTTCCGTTCAGTCGATGGGGATGGGTCGTGTTCTTAACAATTTGTAATTTGTTTAACCCCCCCCCCCCTCCCTCTCTGTCTCTTTGACTCTTATTCTTCTTCGCCCTCACACATACACACACACACACACACATACACACACCATGACCATGTTGATGCATTAACAACCCAAAATGATAGTAATAATAATAGCAATAGTAGGGTGGCGAGGGGTTATATGTTTCGCGTTAGGGATTAAAATACGGTACGGATGCGTTGAGCCACATTCCGGCGCGCCGCCCCAGAACCATGCCCCCCCCCCCGCCCCTATCTTCTTCTGGGTTTAGGTTTATTCTGTCTTGGTTCGGCGCCGGACGGACGAACGGATGGATGACTGGCTGGGTTATGGGTAAATTACTAGGTACTAGGTAGATAGGTAGGAAGCTAAGTAGGTAAGGTAGGTAGGCACGAAAAGGTATTCAACCTTGTCGCGGCACACACGTCCCGAAATAAGTGTGTGTATCTCATCTTTCTCTCTCTCCTGTGTGCGTGTGTATCTGTGCGAAAGTGTGTGTGTATCCCTCAACACTTTTTTTCTTCGCCATCCCTGATGGACGAACCAGGAGTAAAGGTAGGTCACGCCGCTATTCTCGGTGGCTGACATCACCGTACGCACTCGTCCCATACACATGACTATGGTGGTGATGGTGACTTGTCGTGTAGGCGGGAGCAGCTGTCGAGGCGTCGCCATACCCGCTCGACACGGGTGTCGCGTCCCAGCGCGTGTGCGTGTGCGGCATGCCATAGCTTGGCGGCGCCGGTAAGTGTTGTTGCGGGCGCGTATCTGCATGTCGGTAAGAAGGGGGTATGCTAGGGATCTGGATCCCCTGAGGCGAGTGAGACTTGAGTCCGGGCGATATCGTGCGCCCCGGGTAAGTAGCCCATCCTGATGGTGCACCACTCAGGGAACGTGGTGAGGGCATCGAGTGTGAATCGTGATGGGAGTAGCCTCCGTCAGAAACCGTTGGAGTGTGCGGTGGCCCGTAGAGGCCGGGACTTGTGCTGCTGACGGGGGTAAGCAATGTTGGGCCCGGGCCAGGGGGTAATGTGGATGAAGGGCATGCAGACTATAGTGGTAAAGGTTAGCTGATGAACTAAACAGAACAAAAAAAAAAGAGAAAAAAGCTCCCCCCCAAAAAAGAAAACCAAAGAAATAATAGCAGTAAAACAACAATGGAATTATGTTACTAGAATGTCCCAACTCACGTATTTAGAAATAATCTTCTTTAGCGCCGAGCCCAGAATCTTCCAGGGGAACACTTTGACGTCCTTCTCGATATTCCGCGGCTTGGGCGCCGGAAACCCCATGATGACCTTGAAGAACTCCTCGCTGTCGGGCTTCGCCTTGCTGACCGTCAAGGGGCGAAACCCCTCGAGATTCCGACGAATGCGGTTCTTCTCCTCGACCGTGAACCTGCCCGGCGCCGCCACCAGCTGCTCCAGCAGCGAGATCGTGTCCACGCTCGTCACGAAGCACTCGTCCTTCTCCGCCCAGTAGATGCAGCTTATGCATATGCTGTTGGGCGGCCGCTCGTTGACCGTGACGGGCTTGAAGGATGTTGATAGTGTCGAGGCTTGCTGCTTCCGGCTGAACATGACGATGCGCCGCCGGTTGTCCCACTCCTCCTGTGTCCACCCCGATGCCATCGAATCGAGATCCCCATTTATCTTGAGCACCGCCTTCGTCGAATAGATCGCGTAGGGGTTGAGCTGCGCGCCGCTGGACGATCCGGAGGCCTGTAACGTGCTCGTCCGGACAAGCTGGGGTGTGCTAGAGGTTGGGACGGGAAGGGTGGTGATGCTGCTAGGTCGAGTGATGGTAGTATGAGTGAGGGCCGAGGCGGGACTCCGTGAAGATAGAGAGTGGCCGTAAGTACTCCACGAAGGGGTCTTGAGCGGCGGTGGCGCCGGCCGCGGATAGTCGAGCGCGTAAGACGATCGGTGGTAAGTTCCTATCATACTGTCGTTGTTGGTGTAACCTGTGTCGTAGTTGGATGCGACGGTTTGTTGGGCGGTGGGAGCGTAGCCATATGTATTTGTAGCAGTCTCAGGGACCAGCTGGTCTGGCTCTTGTTGTTTCGTAGGGCTTTCCGCCTGCTCAGGTGATCTGGACCCCCCCTTGGCCCGCGTGACGTTCTCAGGCGGGCCATCCGTGGTCCCAGCTGGACTGTCGTGGTAAGTGAACGTGCCCGAGTCAACTGTCGCCAGAGTCTGTCCGTTTGTGCCTTCTATTAAAAGTGATAAAGGCACGCTGGGGCTGTGACTCCTCGTGTCTTCGAGCTGCGGTGCATCTCCGCTGACTACATACCGGGTCCCGCTCGTGTCACTCGCGTCCCTGACCGCGTGTGCCGGGCTCTTGTGGGAACCAAAAGCGAGGTAGAAGTGGCTTGTGAACGCCATCAAATCGTACGTAGCCGTTATCTTGACCGATACCTTTGTCCCGTACATGCCAGCTACCGGATGACACGAGTTCAGCGTAGGCACGATCGGTGCCATATATTGCCCGGCAGAGCTGTTGGCCGCGAAAGCCATCTGGTTAAGTTGCGCCGCAGCATTTTCGGATTGGTGGGCTGCAAATTGCTGAGCAGCGTATGAATATTGAGGATCATGATACGATCTCGGTGAATCAAATGCTAAGAAAATCGAATATCTCGTTAGCCCTTGGCAACAACCCCTTACAACATCTCAACAGCTAGTACATAAAATCTCGAAATGTCCGGAAATTCGGGGGTTTCCGGCTGCTGTTTCGAAGTGTTGATCAAGTAGCATCTGCATCAAGTACTCACCGTGCATTGGGGGCGGTTGAGGCTTTGAATATGTGGGCATAGACAGGAGACCCGGTGGGGAATCCCCACGAAGGTCTCCTCCGTTCGCTCTAGCGGCAGCCTCTTCCTCGTATCTCAGGATAACCGTCTCAGGAGACTCGAGTGCGTCGGTATCGACGATAATTGGCCTCTGAGTATGATATTGAGGCTGTAAACGTTTGGTCAACAGACTTCCCAAAGGTGGATTTGCTGCCAAGCGTGTCTCTTAGCCGTATGCTCGTTGACTCACCTCGAACAACTTGTAGGTTGGATACTCAAACTTGACAGCAGACATCAAGCTGTCTGTTCTGAGTAAGTCTGGGGGAAGTTGTAGATAGATTTGTTCCAAATGAAACGAACGAACACCTGTTTCGGGAACAGAATTACCAAGGACTTCGGGTCCCTTGTGTGTTGAGAAATTTTCCAAAAGGCGATTTCCTAGACTTCCTAAAAGAATAAAAATAATAAAAGTTAAGTGACCCTAGTTGCCAATGAAGGGTGGTTTTTTCTCGCTGTTAGATGGTCGTTCGCGCTCCGCCTGTCTTATACGCTGCCGAGTCTTTTTTTAGAGAGGATTTGATACTGTTCTCCTAATAGCAAATGCCAGTGAAACAAGCATTCAACGGGGGTTTGATAGGCACTATGAACGAAGAGTGGCAGATGCGTAAACGACAGAAACAGAGGCCGCTCTGAACTGACAACTTGAATCTCAACGAAGTTAGGTCCGCAGGATACTCCGGCGACTTGCTCGTTAAGGGGGGGTTAATATGAAAACCCCTTCTTTCTTCCTTCCGCGCAGGTCTGAAAGTCTTTGACGACTTAGTTCGCAGGAGTAGATAGGAGTCTGGTACCGTTCATTGGTCGAAACTGGTTGTTGGCAAACTATTTCTGAGTCGAGTCTCGGAAAGTGGAAGCATCCAAAACTCTTCCCCGCCTCCCAAAAGAGGATACTCAACTCCTTGGCTATCTTGTTCGTCTGGTTGCCGGTTAGTAACTTTTGGATTTCCTCTCAACGTTGTGAAGCTTGAGGAGAAAACGAGAAAGGCACAGCAGAAACCTGTTGGTTGGTTTTAAAAGCTGGCCAAGATAACCGGTCACTGCTTATAAAAGGCCTAGGAGTTCATGCGGGATAGTGGTGGACTAGAAAGTGATAATTGACCTGAAGCAATTAAAACAACAAAGGGCTATAACTTACGGTCTACAGTTAAAATCGGTTCGGTGTGGAGACTTAGTTCGTTCGTATGCAGCCTGCCCGAACGTGTTCGCATGAAGGTTGAGTTGGAAGGGCTGCAATCAGAAGTAGGCAGGTATCCGGGAGGTTCGCGTGTCCTATGTGGTTCGTGTCGTAGCTTGAACCAAAAGACACGAGCTGCCAACAACGAACAGGTAAACGGGCTAAAGAACTCCAAGTTGTCGGAGAACTTGTCAGCAAACGAACGGTGCTCAGAAAAGGGTCTCTGAAGTATGTGTGTGTGAGACGTTGTTCCGCAAACTGGGACAAGATGGGAAGGACTTCTTCGAAGGGAATAGCAACTGATAAAGAGACGAAAAGGATAAGTTACGAGACACATTTCTCGGATCGCCGTTGTGAAGTAATTGGGGCTGTAGTCAAGATTCCTGTGTTGTGTGGCAGGTCGAGACCATTGCATTACACAGGCATACTATCGATGTACCTTTTTTTTTATTCCAGGTCGCCAATCTCAAGCCTCCCCTGCTTTATTTTTATTACTAGTGTTTTTTTTTGTTTTTTTTTCTTACGTTTTCTTTCGTTCTTTTCTTACTTCGTTTAAGATACCCCCTCCATATGGGGTCTGATAGGCGGCCGCAGACTTCTGCTACCTTCATACCTACCTACCCTCCTAAAGTCTACCTACAAGTTTATTTACTATGGAAATTCGTGAGCAGGTGATGTTGAGTCGGGCACTTGCTTGTGTATGCAGCAACGATGATGCCAACCCTGGTGATGGTATAGACTGTAGAGGGTGGTCAAAGTAGCTACTAACAGGGATACTAGCCGTTGAAATGCGAGATTTCCAATGTCTTAAAGGCTGCAAATCATGCAAGGGTCTGTGATCGGGGAAGACTTGGGGTTGTGCTCCATAGTCAACAATACCATGTACCTAGTACTATGTAGGTATACTATGTAGGTATTATACATAAGTAAGTAAGGTAGAGGAGTGGATATGAATCCCCCACATTGGTTGAAGGGATAGGTAGATCTAAGGTACCGGTGGGTAGATTCATTGATAGATGGGTACTCTAGTGGCTTCATGTGGAACTCGAGGGGTGAGAAGTGAGAGAGGGAAGAGGTAGGAAAAGAAAAAAAAGAAGAAATGTGGATAAAAAAAAGCACAGAGCAGGTGAAGGGCACAGACGAAAAGAGCAATGACCTGATGGGAATGGCAACCTTGGACAAGGATGAGTCGACCTATACAATTTAGAAAAGGGTGTGTGGTGTGTAGTGGAAGAGGCGAGATTCCGTATGTAGGTAGGTAGGTATGTAAGTAGGTAAGGTATTGTATTGTACATCCATACGTAGATAGGTACCTACATGCACTATGTATGTGCTATGAGCCGTGCTATGAGGTATAATATCAGTCACGTATGTGCACCCATTTTCAAGAGTGGTGCCCATGGATGGGTATGGTCATCAACTGACAAGTCCATATAAGTTGACGTATTACGCAGAAAGGCAAGGTACATGTAGGTAGGTGTGTTGATATACTACTATCATACTATGTATGTATGTATGTATGTATGTATGTATGTATGTAGATGGATAATGTCCACCTGCATATACTATGTAGTTGCCGTGCCTCTAGATTGGAATTGCATGTTAGCTTCAAAAGCAACAAAATTGGCCGAAAACCCCAGCTTGAGCATTACACTTGTAAAGCAATTAGTGAGTGGATGTTGGATGCGGTATATCGATGAGATAATTGGCAGATGACGTGAGAGAATGGGTTCCATATTAAAATGCTTTTTTTTTTCTTTTTCCCTTTTTTTTTTTTCTTTTTTTAGTCATTTTCATCTTGTTAAACGCTTTTACCCAAGCTCATGTATGGGTCAAGAAGATGAGAAAGTTATGCTATCTGGGGTTTGGATAGAGATGGGGACGCGTGTGTTAGTTGTGTGTAGATCGATGGACAGGGTAGCATGGCTGAATTACCGGAAAAGGATAAGGTACTGGGGATATAATTGGCCAGCTTACATATTCCCATAGCTCATGCAGCTATTGGACGATCTCCGCTTGTCCTTGGCTTTGGTTGGGATGGGCCATCTAGGTGGGATGACCTTAGGTTACTAGATACTAGGTACATTTCTCTATCCTCGTGAACTACATATGTGACAACATAGTACTAGGTTAGGTAGCTCGTGAATGCTAGGAATCTGGGTACTTACTCAAGTACTTACATACATACCTATCCAACCGAAATATGTGCCACTCGGCAAGATGAGCTATTATGTTATTATGTGTACCTACCTACCTACTTAGGTAATTGTCGTAGATGCTAAAATAGAAGGGAAAGAGTAAAAGACATAAAGGATGTAAAAGACGGCATCAGCCGAGCCGTGTTGTGCTTCGTGAAACATTAACCCTTATTTTGATATTTCGGTGTTCTGTGAATTGAATTCGGAGAGCGAATATCAGGGAGGTTGTGTTACATAGGTATGTGAATGAGTTGAAGAGGCTTCCCCTTACTCATCTTGACCTCCTTTTTTCTTCTACCATTAACGTTGCGGTCAAGTCCTATACTACGTAGTAGATTCTTGGAGGCAAAAGAAAATCCTCATGCAGGAAAGTTGTTCGAGTGGTCCAAAAGATTATTCGGTCCTTTCCATCCACGGCTTGGAATGCTGTGGACAATTCTCTAGTCCGTGGGAAAGGCAAAAAAGGAAAACAAATGTCATTATAGGATCAAGTGGGAAAAAGGATGGCAATGAAACCAATAGGACTGACAGGTCATGGAAATTGACGTCCCGTTAAGAGATCCTTTTTTTTTATACATTTATTTTTGAAATAATCATCTAGGAGTGATGCCTTGTGTCCATTCGCAGCTAACATAAGGTGAAAGTTCGGTTTGGTGTGTTGTTCGGAGTTCGCCCTTGAATACTTTTAATTATTAACAAAACGAAGTTTACTAGAATGAAGTGAGAATTAAGTTATACTATATCTACATTTACACGAGCTACCCCTATTTAGAGGCATAGAGATATTATGGTTGGTATATGAGGTGTCATATCAAGTGAACAAAGAACGTAGGTTAGAAATTATGGCATCCATGCCATTTCGGATCAGCAACGATACATATAGTTGACAATTCTCATTAACGGAGATATAACATATAGTATGTCAGGTCCGGCGCATGCAATGTCATTTGTATGTTTGGTAGAGTAGCTTGTGGCGGCATCCCGGGCATGGGAGGCGTTGGTCTCAACCAGCTACTCAAGGTAGCTTACCGGGACTCGATTGACAACCCCATTTAATCATTTATTCCTTTAACTCCTCTGACACTCTGGATTTGGACTGTTAAAAGCCTTACCGCTAGAACCATGCATGCGCATTCATCCTATGCGGCGGCCATTGGGTCGGCGAATCGCCAACGCATAAGTGCGAGAGTGAAGCGATCCGGCTAACCCCCAGTACAACGAGAGGTACAACGTACGCGCAACAGATATGTATCCGAGAGGTAAATATCACTTTTCACGGGTCTTTACTGTCGTATAATGATCGCCATTGGGTAGTGGGGACTGTCCCTATTGCGGGAAGCTTAATGATGCTGAGGCGTACTGGATGAACCGGCAAGGAGTGTGCATACAGTACAATACATGAATACATGCATACATACCTACAGTAGAGGGTCTACCTACCTACATGTAGGTACCTACTCATCTCATAAGGCTTGCTATCCCAGTTGGCTGTATACCCAGTACCAACTTGGAAGAGATACAGATATAAAATAGTATTACGTGTGTTACCACAACTCGCAAGTTGAAATGTGCTACATGGGGGGAGTGACAAGTATGTAATCTACATCATGCTATCCTACAAGAGTCATGTCATTACATTGTCGGCTAATATATCCAGAACGACCTCCTTTATGAGGTCCGTAATTACAACCGACAGTCAGGTACCTGACATCCAACATTGAAGACGAAGGCTCTCAAGCTAGGATACCAGAGGATGCCGGTTCCAAGGCCCCGGGAAGCCTCCGAGTCCAAAGTCGCTTGACAAGCTATCTCACCTCCTTCATCGTGCACGTGAAACATCTTCACAAGGCTTAGCGACACCCTCGCACCTACTTTCCTCAGCTTCACCAATTCTCAGCAGCTCCAGACTAGATCGTCACACCTCCGCTGAGATCTTGGATACGGCCGTACATGGCGAGGCCTAAGGAAACGAGAGGACTCCATCGCCTCCATCGCCATAACCCCACAGAACCGCTCCCCTGGTTTAATGATACCTACGCGGGTGTGTGTGTATGTGTGCATTTTGAGTGTTGTACAGGAGTCAGCAGAGATATGGTATGATCCATGTGCTCGGTTGACAGAAAGCTTCGCATTGTTAGGTACCTAGGTAACTAGTAAGTAGGCATGTACCAGAGGATGTGGCGGGCGTGGCGTGGAGGGAGCTGGCGAAGAAGACCTTGAAGCGCGTCAACACGTCTACCTCGCTCCTCCTCCAACTAGATAGGAAAGGCGGGTGGCAGGTAGGCAGGTAAATATGTATCTCGTACGCCAGATATTCAAATCAATATTGCGAGTCCTGCATCTACCAATTGTCAATCCTTCATCTTTCAATAGACTTATGGCATTATAACTGCTAGATTAGTGCCTATGTCATATTGAAAGGGTTGTAATTGCCATCGTTATTACGACGATAGTTGTTATTCGGGCGAAAGCCTATTGCCAAGTATCCAAGTTGTACGCATGTTCTGCAAAAGAAAAAACGCCAGCTCGGGTCCCAGTAGTTTGGGCTAAAAGCCCGGTTGGGTCCATGTCTCGCGCATGCTGAACGGCTATGAACGTCTCTACCGTGCCTGGGTACGGTACATACTTACCCAGCGAGTCGTTTACCAGTAGCCTTAAAATCGAGGTTCCTGGATGTCGGGATCAGATATCTGATCCTGTCACACTCCATGGTTTGTCGCAGATTCGCGATGGAAGCGAAGTCCCTTGTATGTAACACGGTCCTGTCTCCTGGGACGAGATAATGTTATTATAGAGGTACACATGTACGACCGCGTATCTACTTGAAGTACCTAAGCAGAATGCTGACCTAGATGGAGGTATTGTATTGTATTGTATTGTACAGTACGCATACGCCGTATCTAGGTATGTATGCTTTAGTGCACTGCGGTCGCCCAATAGTTCAGCTCTCAGCTACTACTAGGTAGGTACTTGCACATAGTTAGTAAATACACCATCGGATATGCTACATGTATGTATTGATTTTCACATACCAACATAGGTAGGTCATTTATTTCATTCGGGTTATGTACCTCTATCAATATCAACCATATAGAGTCATGTAAGGGCTAGCACCATTGAGCAATAGCTACCTAGTAGGCTGGAGACTAGTAGTATCACTGATCTGCTCGCTGCCAAGAAGCGCCTACTCCTCCGGTGCAGCTATCTCCAGACGTCTGTACTACACCTGCGCAGGTAAGCAAATGTTGCATGTAGAAGTACATAACTCAAGTTAACTAGATGAGTATTAGCTATGGCGTTGAAGACGGCTAGTAATCGTAATCTACAACTTACACCGGGGAAGAAAAGCTCCCATGACGGCGATCAGTCACTTTTCTTGACGTAAGCCTCTTCCGAACCAATCCCAACAAGGCATAAGGGGAATTAATGACCTGCCTGCCTTCGCTGTGGAGTCAGGAAGAATAGGGAGGGGTGGAGCTGGAGAGTTACATGAGTGGGAAATGGGACGGGTGGTATTGTATGTAACTAGATGCATACAATACTACCATACCTACCTATTTATTTAACTACATACATGTACAATAGTAGGTATGTAAATGTACGTACAAGGATCTCAGCATTCGTGCATATGCAATCTTCTTCTGGGGGTTACTTATTAGTGTACCTAGTAGGTCCTACCTACGATACAATACCGCTCACATGCTCTCCTCCTGACGCATGGATGCAGCCACCTTGAACTGGAGGAACCCTACCATTCGGCTCAGGCCGAAAATACCTACCTTACCTACCTTAAGCCAAGCCATAGTACCGGCAGGGCTTCAGAGCTTATTTGGCCGACCAGGGGAAAGCTTTGAAGATCGATCCCTTCTGCTAGGAACCCCACTCCACCATTTCTGCCCTTTCCGCTTAGGAGTACCGTAGATTGGTTCGATACGACGCGATGTCATGGTAAGATCCATGGATCTACTACATACATACATACATACACTACACACACATACATACCTATCTCCAGATGTACATACTTCCCTGCCTTTACCTTCTTCCCTAAGGGCCGGTGAGATCAGGCCAACATAGTGCGGTTATACAAGACGCTGCGAAGGTCCGCACGAACCCGTACGTGGCTTAAAAAACATCAACATCTTGAACATCGCTTGCTACCCACAGGTTATAATGGATATCTATCTACCTATGTTATGGTACATAGATTCTAAATTATATATGTATGCGTTTCCCAAGCAGGTACCTACGCAAGTTAAGGTAGTTACCCAGATATGTATCTAGGTATATGTAGGGAACCCCATATTGTGGAGGGAAGATGCGTGTAAGTACATGAATATGTATGTGTATATGTACTGTAAGTAGGCGACACCGTGAACACCAATTTCATTTATCGCCAACAGCAGCTTGGCCAAGAACAGTAACGAGAAACGAGGAACACGCTTAGGTGCGCAGAGATTATGCAGCGACATATTGTTTCCTCCAGATCTCGCGCACTCCCTTTCCCTTGGGGTGTCCCCGATCCTGGCGCTTGGGAAGACGTAGCACCGTCGTGCTACATATGTTGTACGACGGGCACAGCAGTAGTGAAGAACATGGGACTCCCGCTGTCATAAACCCCTGCGACAACTAGAAGGAGGGAACCGACGATCTGGCAAGCATACTAACCCGCCTAGCTAATCTTCCTCGCCTAGATGATCTCTCTTCTTCCCGGTACTGCAATTCTTGCCTGGCTATTATAGTAGCATCAAAGCTTTTATATCAAGTTTTCAAGTCGATGGTTCCCGGCATGACCGACATAGGTACAGTTCCGGAGGCCTCTCTAGAACCTCCCAGCGAACAATAGGTACTCTAGGCTAGTAGGTACTACAATATCCTGATGCCATCCCCTGCTCCCTCTCGACCATCAAATGTAATCCATGATAAGCCTCGCATAATCCCATATATTAATGCGGCTAGAAAGGAAGAACGTGGATGGTCGAAGCAACTCAGCCAACTTATCGGGATCTTCGAAAAAGTCTAACGGCTTTGTCTTGCGTTGAATTAGGAGGGTGGGATGGCAAAGTTGAGACCAGACATCCTGACGTCCTGATGAAATATGTTTCGAGCCCTTGCAGCACCTATATACGCTGAGACGTGATAGCTCATATACATAGTAGTCTGCACGTTGTCGACATCCTTACAGAAACGTGGTGTTGTAAGCCACTAGGTAACTTCATGTGACTTTGGCAGTCAGTCTAATAAACGTTCGTTTCAGACCTTAGCGACTCATCTTGGAATTCGTTATAGATGGATAGCCAGTTAGAAAGCATCTTCATAGTGACACCGTGCTTACCTACCTACTTGGTACTTGCTTCTAAGCTTTCTTTGTTGTTGGCTTGCTTACCTGGGCCTTTGTCATATCGCCACCGCAAAGACTCTTACATACCTACATAGGCTATACAATCTAATGATAGAAATATAACTTCTCCATCATTCCTTACTTCCATTAGAATGAACACTATGTACGTTCTCACAGATAAAAATGTGCTCCAGTAAAATACAGATTACGCCGTCACGAGAGAAATATACTATTAGCCCCTTTTTTCTGGGTACCTTACCAAGGTAGCTAACCTAAGGCATGTATACCAACCTTAAGATTGTCTTCCCTTTTCAACTTGCTGTGCCCCTTGTACGGCTCCAGGAACTCAATATGGAACATCGCACGTAGATTATCCGTTCTAATGAGATTGATGCAACGTCATGCCAATACCAGCTGCATGAATCCATTGCGTAGGTTAGTTCTAAGCCCACAACGTGATGTCCATCGGGCCCTCGCACCTATGTCTTTGTTCCTGTCGCCGCCGGCGTCATATTGCAACATGATATTAAATAATTAAGCGACCTGACTTCTCCTGCACTGCCTTCGCCTTCTACTTACCTACATACATACTCATACATACTCGGATACTATCTTTAAGATACCTCATAATAGACAGAACTCAACATTGTTAGCCTGAATGAGTAGAGCACTCGCGGTTGCAGGCAGGTATCCGTTCCTGGGTACCTCATCTCCGTGTGTCCCTCGATCCTGCAGCAATGCGTGTACTCCGACCGCAGCGAGAATTACGTCCGTAAAACATACGTGCGTGCTCTGCAGTGCGACCAACAGACAAGCTTAGGGTTTCTTTCATACCTACCTACACACAACCCAGGTGGTAGTGGGCTTGTGTTTCTTAGCCTATCGGTTCCCTAAGAGGGACACCCATCTTGATTAGGGTCGTAGGACTCGCTGCAGAGAAGTTGAGGGTGGTAGGCTATTCCCTTTACCATAACTACGCAACCAGTAGGGAGGCTTCGCGAGGAAGCCAGGCTTGGGATAACCCCAGAAATTCCCGCCACCTTAACATCTTATGTAACTAATATAGGTATGTATTCATCTGCATATGTATAATAGGTACCTAGATATGTAGCATGATGGTCTACATACTAGATGGTGCCTGCGCATACCAGAGTACACTCCGATATCAGGTCACCAACCCTAGCCCACTCCCCCAGCTTCGGGTTTGGACCTCAAATTCAATGTGAAAGTAGATTGATATAGATGGACTAACGAAGATAACTGGTCGAGAGCTCATACCAAACAGTATGTCGCCGTGGAAAAAATGCACTCGGCCGACTTAAGAGCCAGTCATAATGAGAACCCATCCCGACCTCGCTGAAAGGGTTTGGTTGAGAGAATTGCATCTATGACATACATAATCTAATCGTCCCCGTTGAAGCTCACAGCTTATCTGCCAGCTCCCAGCCTCCCAGCCCCCTTTTAACCCCCATCCCCCCTAAACCTTCCCAAGGACACCGAGCTCCTGGTAAGGAAAAGAGATAGGTCAGATCTCTCCTGGGTGTCTAGCGGCTACATCTGACAGGGGTCTAGAAAATTCGGGAAAAGGATACAGAATACATACCTACCTACCTAGTAGGTACATGAATTCGACATCACTTTTTTTTGGCTGGTGAAACTGTTACCGGACTCCTGGGTCCCAACAACCTGTAACAACTCGTCGATTGCAAGCGCCTGCGGCCGGCCGCCGCCCCATCGGTCTGATGATGTGGGAATCCCAGCAAGTTGGTCATTTGGACCCCAGTAAAATCTTTTTGCAAACACGACCGATTATCTGCAGCGGGATCACTCGCTCATATTTGTGCTGTTGGGGGGAGAGGAAAGGAGTAGAAGGATCGGGATGGTTGGCTAGGGGAAAGGAAAAGGGCGGGCTCTTTGTGCTCAATGGTAGAAAGAGAGAAAGAGAGAGAAAAAGTTACCACACTGACGGATCTGGCTCTCGGTAGCTTCGTCCGCTGTCATGTCTCGTAGCAACCGATTCTGTATCGCTGGGAGGCCCAATAAGCCATTGTCTCAGTGTTCCGCGAACGAGCCGCACGTGGATTTTGTGCTCACCATCGTCATTTTAGACGCGGGTCAGATATTGCTGTCAACAGATTACGTCCCTCATCAGTCATATCGATCCTACCACCTACTGAGAGCAGAGGAGCTTAATCCAACACAGCATCATGGATGTTTTCCTACATATTTACCAAACGTTCGGACGCGCGGTCCCATCACTCGGATCATGTACCTGGCTCCCTGGTACCTACAAGGTACATACGACGGCTAGCATGTAAGGATATCAAGATCAGTACCGTCGAACGAATGGCTGTGGACCGAATAATTGCGAGAGAATTTCTCTACGGCATGTTTCCGATTCATGCGGCCACCCGCCGCTTGGACCCCTGGCAAGGGGTCACTGGATCTGGGGCTAAGTAGGTACTGCCTGATCTCGAGCGACGAGTACATTATGTAGATGAAATCTTGTTGACTCGAAAAAACACGAGTCACGCTCGTCGTACTGTAGTGTACTTGCTGCGTAGGTATGTTTCCATCTTAATTGCATCTTTCCGTGATACATATACGGTATTCGACCCCCGAAACAGGTTCTGCTTGGATGAGGAAAGCGTAGAAGAATACAAGACCTGGAGAAGATCACTATTACATACATGCCTAAGCACTTAACCTAGTACCGTTTCCACTGTCGGTAACGACATACGTATGTACATGTGTATACCTTAATGACTGTGCAACATTCAACATTAAGCCATGAAGCCACAGTCAGCCCCAGAATCTCCCTACCTACTACGTGGGTCAAGATGTAGGCATATTACAGGGAGACCCCAAGTACGACTCGCTAAATAGATCTCAGTAGGAGGAGCCCTTTTGCTTCTTCTGTCCGTTCTTACCGAACTGATTACTTTCTCTCCCCCAAAGGTCTCATAGTCTCGAAGCTGTCCGGAGATGAGTTTGTCAATTCGACTCTTGGGACTAAGTAGGTACTGTACATGAGGTAGATAGGTAGATAGGTAGGTAAGTAGGCAGGTAGGAATGCTTTGCATACTAGCCAGCGAAGCTCCCTCGCAAGTATTGGTTGCATCCCTTTACTAGGGACAGTGTGGCTTTGATTATCATGCCATCCGGAACGCCATCCACCACCAGACGCGCGACTGACCGTCTCTTCTGCTGCTGCAAGTACGTATACTGTTCGGCCAAAGAGAATCGGAATGTTACCAAGTTCTAGAACATACCTAGGAAGCCTGATGAAAATTTTCCCTGCTACGTTACCAACTCGTATTGGAGGCTCTCTCGCTTCTACTCCCTTAGTATCCCTGACTTATGTAGGGAAGAGAAGCGGAATATTCGTTAACTTTGCATATGAATTACCACTACCTTTCATAGTAGGTAATACGTACATGCTTCTCGAATATACAGATTTACGCGAGCTTTTTCATTGCAACGGAAGGGCTGTGTCGTTACACTCGTAGAATGGTATTAATCTACATACCCAAGTCCTAAGAAGACAAGAAATGTAGAAGCTGTCAACCCGACATCTATCTATGTCCAGGTATGTATCAGGTACCTAGATGGCAAAGATAGAAAACGAAAAATGCCACTTGATCAAGTTCGTGTGCCGAAGAGCCGTGAGCTTGCTAGCAATGTGAATCTATATTCAACCTCAAAGATCTTCCCAAATAACGCCTCATACCATAGTCTATAGCCTACTCCACCTACCTGCGCCGAGGCCTTAGGATTGTCGATCCATAGATTCGCGAGGCGCCACAAGCCCTCGGCGCTTCGTACTGTATGATCGAGGCTCTCTCACATTTGCGTGTACTCCCCTCCCTCCACATGCTATCGTAAGTGCTTACCTAGTAGACGTATGTATGTATGTGCGTATATAATCGAAGGATGAATAAGTGAGCCTATAGGGTTCCTCTCCGGGGATGGACGACAGCAGGGATGTTTGAGGCTATACAAGTTACGATATAGAATTAATACCTAAGTAAGGGGCATAGAGAATCTCATGTATTATGAACCTCTAATTTGATAGATCTCACCCTACCCAAATTGGACGCGTATGTAGCAGACTTAGGTATGTCTCACGTACAAACGGACTATCAATTTGCATGTACGAACCGTTCCCCATAAGCTATGGCCACCGGCTACCTATTGTGACGATGGTTACTAGCAGGACTATCTACGTACTTAGTGGCTTCTCGATTCTAGTCATGTAGCTACAGCAATGTGGCGGTTGTTATTTTTATTTTTCTTATTTTCCATGGTCTTCTCGCACCGGATAAGGGGCTCGGAACTACATGTTAAGCATCTCAAGCCGCAAAAAAGCCCATTATGCGATCTAGCATCACACGTGGAGCGAGGAGGACGAGCGAGGAGGTTTCTGCAGGTAAAACAGCATCGACTTAGAGTCATGAGATCTGCACATGGATCCCACAGCGACGTTATGCACCAGCTTATCACCACCATCTAGTATATCTACTATGGGTTGTAAGTTTCTATTTTCGTCACCGGTTAGGATTAGGTACCTAGATGCCTACCAAGAGCATCAGTATCCTCATCTACTGATAGCCTTCGCTTTTCAACACAGTAACTTGGCGATACTATACTTCAACGGATACCCCCCTTTACGAGACACTTTTTCCAAATTTGTACTATGTATCATATCAGTTCGCTAGGCTTAACTCTTGTAGACTTCTGTTTAACCAGATAGGCGAACTAGCCATCAAGGAGTGTTGACAGCCTCCCCCAGTTCAACAAAATTAAGATGCTCGCGTCTGCCTGACCCTCCCCCCCCAACCAAAAGTCTTCCTACCTGACCGCGACGCCTTTCCAGGTCAAGCCACGAGAACTCCTCACAAGCGAAAAGAGTGCTCATTGGCGAAGGCAAAGTGGATCTCTCAGGTTGGGCTTTCGCCGGTTGACAGCAAGGCAAGAGGATAGGCTCGATCCGTCCCTGAGATGGGGTATAGCGCTAGGCCACAGTGATCGGCGATGACAGTGCGGGAGGTGGCCGAAGAAGAGCGTCCACCATAGTTATCTGATGAAGCAATCCCGGGAGGCTGTCGGATATGCTGCTCTGCCGGTGAGGATTCCGTACGGTGAGTAGGTAGGGAGGTATCTGTACCTGTGGCTGATATACTCGGATGAGAAAGCCATTAGCATAGACTATTTGGCATTTAGTGTATGCCTAAGCACTTACAAATATCTATACCTATTACCT
Organism: Hypoxylon fragiforme; assembly: GCF_022984875.1. NCBI lineage: Eukaryota > Fungi > Ascomycota > Sordariomycetes > Xylariales > Hypoxylaceae > Hypoxylon > Hypoxylon fragiforme. Next base: position 4,674,272 of record NW_026054756.1, on the reverse strand, counting down.
ACACTGCCGGTTTCTCGCTACCTACTCCTAATATTAATAATAATGACTCCTATACAAGTGCTTGATGCATACCAAATACTAGGCCTAACTAGGTAGGCAGACAGTCAAAGTTAATAGACTGCCCAAGTAAGTTGAACTTATTCTTATGCTCCTGTCACTCTTAGTCGTCGACCTAGATGTCGGCCCGTTCAGGTGGAAGTGAGTGTCGATCTCGGATAATACATGAAGGCTTACTTGGCAATTTTCCCAAGGGATCAAACGTAAAATTAGATCGAAATGATAGGGTGGACTCAATATAGCAATACGAACATAAGCTTGAGTTCATAACGCTTTCATAGGCACCTATATTTTCATAAATTTGAGCTAAGACAGAGGGTTTCTCAACTTGGCGTACAGTAGAGGTGCCTAACCTAGCAGGCACTCACCTGAACTTGGTACTATAGGTTTTAGTATTACCTCCGGGCTGGAGTATACATCGTGACTGTCTATCCTTATAATCGGTTAATATGGGTACCGAAGGCTTGAATACTTATTATCTTAGGTGACTGTTCTTTGTACAATGACCCATCCTACCCTTGAGCCAACTCAAAGAATACTGGAATATCTAGGAGCAATGATTCCTTATGGAAACAAGACGGATTTTACAAATGAACTTGCTACATCCATGGATGCCTAGTAGTTGAAAGCGAATAGGTGCCGTACCTACCTAGGTAGGTATCTTAGGTTAGGAAGCGAACGCAACTGTTTCAATACCATGGCACCAAGTGAGAATTTCTCACGTTCATAGTATTCATTGTAAGGAGCCACTTCTTACTTCCAAGACAATTGACAGGTACGTAGCTGAAATAGTACAATACAAAGATATTCTTAGGATATCTACATCCTTTATAGTGGACAAACCCAATCCAAAACCTCCAGAAGAGTTGTACAACAAGCGAATATATTGGAAGATCGATAATACAACTTCAATTTATATAATCAAATCTTTTGTGGGCATGGAAGTTCCTAGATGTTATATATGACATCCATATACGTATGACCCTGAGCAATGTCATCAAATGCGAGACGTGGTCGCCGGTCCACTTCAAGCGACGACACTGAAGCCAAACGACCCGTCAAAGATATCGATGTCCTCAGCAGACTTGCCACCCCGCATGGCCTTAAGCAAGTCCAAGTGGGGTACCTCATTGGAAGGGTAAAATGTTAGGAGGTTATCCATATCTTCACCCGTGAGCCCACACATCTCATCCCAACTGTAGACATCACTGACCCTTATCATCCAACGCATGCGCTTGGGACCTTCCTCGGGGTTAGGGGCTACCTTCCGTAGTTTGGCGCGCAGCTCACCAATCCTCTCGATGGCGTCGCCAACACCGGTGGGCAACTGATTCCCAATCCATTTCCGGATGCTGGCAGCTAGCCTTGGCCCCTTTCCGTTGGTACTGACCATGATCTGTAGGGGACCATCGCGATGGATGCTACCAAAATAGAAGTCGCATTCGGGGGGCACATCGGCGATGTTGGCCGGGATACGGCGCTCCTTGCAAAGTTTCCAGATTTGGGTAGAGGCGGCGGGATCGTCAACGGCAACAAGGACCATATCAGGGGGTCCATTACTTGGGGGTAGAGTCTCGAGGTCTGAGGGTTGGAATACACGATCGACGTGGGTGATCTCCTGATTGGTGATGCGATATCGCACTTCTGGATTGAGTCCGGAAGATGGGCTCACAACAGTGACCTTAGCATCGGCGTTGAGAACATTGAGAATGCGGCCTGCCGCGACCTATTCAAATATAGATTATAAGACATGATACCTTTCATGAAAATGAGGGTTTAGTCATTCGGTCTGTGATTACTCACCTCACCACCCCCAACTACTAGAACATGCTTGTTCTTTATCTGCCAGGCCAGAATCAGACTGCCGCCTCCTTGGACTTTAGGAAATTTGGTGACATTGCCGACGTTGTCGCTATTGCTTGCCATTCTATCAATGATAAAGAATAATATGCGGTTACTGCATTATGCCAGCAAGAATTACTTTCTAGACAAGATAAGAGGAGATGAAGAAAGGAGACCACTAGAGTCAAGGCATGTTTGTTTTGTCTTGTCTGGCTATGATTTGGTTTGTTGGTTTTTAATTACCTACATGTTATTTCTCCGAGGAAAGGCTACGAATGAGGAGCATCAAGAGTTTTGATACGTTGTTGAATAAATAAATAAATGGCAGTGAGAAAGATTTGATGTGATGACGAAAAAAAAAGTTGGCACGCGACAAGCTTTAACTGATTAGTGTAGACATTAACTAACTAACTAACTAACTAAACATTAAAGTCACTTATTATGCCTGCTAGTGTAAAATACATACAGTACAATCCTTGGTGGGGGATAACTGATAGCGGTGAGCAGGGAATCATTAGCTTGCACTAACATGCGTCATCCTGCAGTTATCAAATCTCAGGTACCATACTGTCCCAGTCACCTACTGGGTACATGTACTACTAGTAGTACTTCGTAGTTATTAGCTTGAAAGAGCCCTGGACAATGTAAATTGCAACTGTAATTGCAACTGCAGCTGCAACCGCCGCAAGTTGTAGCATCTAATGTTTCTGCCTTGCGCCGCCGTAACTTCTCCAACTTCTTACAACATTCCAACTTCCAAGTACCTACGAATTCAAATTCCGACACATCTATATATCGCCAACTATTATCGGATGGACAAATGGGACTTTACTTCGCATCACCGAATCTTATCGCTTTCTCGAAACTCTAATTTCCCCGACTCCCTTTCCTTTCCAGGGGTTCCGAAGGCGAGGTAGTAGAGGGTGCGATACCTGGAAATACAAAGCTCTCATGGCTTTGGGAATACTACAGCCACCTTTTGCCCTCTAGTACTAATTCTAGGGCAAAATCATCATGTCTGGTCGCAAGCTCGGTGGAGGAAGAATACTAGGCAGTGGAAAAGGTCTCGCACCCCCAGCTCCTCCAGCCATTCAGAGAGAGAGGGCTGCCAGTCCGTCCGCCCCGTCCGACAGCACCTTATCCATTGGATCTCCCGCTACATCTATCTCCCCTGGAACCCCGAGCCTTTCACCTGATTTCCCTCAGGATCTCACCTCTAATATTAGCTTGGGTGGCCCAAGCAATGGCGGCCAGCCAGGCTCAAAGCTCGTATGTCCCATCTGTGAGGAGGAGATGTTAACGCTCTTGCAATTGAACCGCCACATCGATGATATCCACCAGGAGCTACCCGAGTTCGAGCACGATGAAGTCAAGTCATGGATTGATAAGCAAGTCCTTAAGGCCAAGAAGTTCCAGCCCCTATCCCTCATCAATCAGAAGCTTCGTGGCCTTGATGTCTTCGAGTCGAACGAATCAGCTGCGACACCGCCTCCTATCACCCCAAGGACACCCAGAGCTCCCATTGCAGAATCACCTATAGACCCTGACGATATAATAACCAAATCCCACTGGCAGCGGCAGGGTTTGAATGATTCATGCACAGATCCGGCATGTGGTAAGAGATTGGGGGCTGTCAATGGTAGTATAAACTGCAGGCAGTGTGGTAGATTGTTCTGCGAGGAGCATACCATGTATCAGATGAAGTTATCGAGGTCAGCGTCGCACGAACCGGTGAGGGGATATTGGTATCGGGTATGTGAAACGTGTTACAAATCAAGAGAAGGATATAACGATCATAGCGGCTTAATAAGGGATCATACGCCAGATTTTGCCGCAATACGAAGGAAGAAGGTCGATAGGCAGACACTCGAAATATCTCGATTGGAAAAGAGGCTTACTAAGCTGACCCAGTTACTCGCAAACCCGCCTGAAGAGGCCGGGGCAAGCAGTGGTACGGGCTTGCTGTCTTTAGCGGCGCAGAGGAACCAGAGAAAGGCTATCGAGCAATCAGTTGTGACGTGGGAGGATGATGGCAAAGTCCCGAAATGTCCGTTTTGCCAACAGGAATTCTCCTGGACGTTTAGGAGGCATCATTGTCGGTTATGTGGACGAGTGGTATGCGCAGATCCTCAAACTGTGTGCTCATTGGAGATAGGTCTAAATGTTGCGAATCCATCCGTTCCCGCCTCCGAAAAACCGGCAGGAGGCAACCCCATCAGTATTGATATTCGCATGTGCCGGGAATGCAAATTTACCACCTTCTCCAAGAGAGACTTCATGGACTCGATTGTGCATAAACCCCCAGATCAGCGTGCTTACGAGACACTAAAGCAATTTGAACGTGGTATTCAGCTATTATTGCCCACTTTTCAAAGAGCCCTCGTACCACTGCAGGATGAGGATAGACCACCAAGTCATGTACAAATCCAGGAGGCATCTAAAATCCGAAAACGACTCACGGACAGCTTCACCAAGTATGATGTAGCAGCTCGGCGCATCCGCGACATGAAGACGGACAGCCCGACGCAGCAGTTATTACAAAAGTCTATTCACCAAGCAGCATCCTCGTTCCTACACTTGCACATGCTATCTCTTAAAAATCTGCCACGAATGTTAAAGCATAGTAGCTCCAGTTCCGGCTCTAGCAGAAATCGCCTACTGGCTAATAGTCATGTAGCAAGCCCGCTACGCAACAACAGCGACGTGTTCGAGACAGCCAGCCAAACAAGTGAGACCAGCACGGTGGTATCAGCGTTGGAGACAGAAGAAAAGGATCTACGCGAGCGGCTCATTGTGCTAGAGGAGCAAAAGTACATGGTGCAACAGATGATCACCGGAGCGCACGGAGCCAGACGGTTCGAGGAGGTAAGCGCCCTGACGCGGAACGTCGAGGAGCTGGATGTGGAAATCGAGAGCGTGAGGAGTAAGGTTACGGTCGTCGAGAATAGATGGCAGGGCCTCTATGCGAATGGCCCGCCCGGTTTAGTCTCGTGATTGCTTCTGTAGGCTGTGTACCTACCTCAGAGACCTACCTGGGTTAGGGACCTACATGCGGTGGTGACAGAGACTACGGGTATAATAATAAGGAGATAAGGAAATAAGCATGGAGAAACCTAACTTGGAAGTGGATGAGGATTACATTATTCATTATTTGTACAGTATTCAGCTATTCTTGCATTGCATGGCGTTGGTTTGGGTATGAACACCATCCTCTGTCTGTCTATATCTATATTTACGGAGGTATTTATTGTCTTTTTATTCAAAACCTTGGAAGTTACTACATGGTAAACATTTTGTCAGACGGAAAATCCTACACAGCCGTATTCTTCACCAAGGAGGCTTTTGCTGCAAGGTAAAGGTAGGTAGGTAACGAGTCAATGAATTTGATCTACATTTATGTAAGAAAAAAAAGAGCTCAAAAAATCAATATCCCTAATAATCTATTAAAAAGTTGGGCTGCCGGGTCATTGAACAAACAGCTTATAGTCTATCAACTCAACTCAACTCATCTCATAAATAGCATCTATATAGAGTATATGCACACCTCCTAGTTAACCTAGGTACCTATACTTACCAAATTGACATACACTTCGGGGTAGACTGTAAAGACTCAACATCTGTCCAACCACCCATAGTTACCCAAGTCAAGTCCTCAACGCGGTCGAGAAACAAGCCTCTTGGGCGACTGCAGCATCGCAGACTGCAGGTATCTCTCTCGGATGTCGTTGGACTCGGGCCAGACCTTGGCGATCCGATACTCGGCAGAGAATAAGCCCTCGGCGCCGTCCCATGGTACCTTGACGTAGCGATCGCCGAATCGATCCCAAAGCACTTCCACGCCTCCTTTTGCCCCGTGTGGACCTAATTCGTCGACTGATCGGTCACCTAGTTCTTGCTTGCACGCTTCGAACATGACTTGTGGTACTCGTAGCAAGGAGTCATCCTGTAGGCCCCAGGTAGACTGGCCGTAGGTCAATAAGTCCCGCGCTACCTCTCCCGCGGCACCAAGCGCGACACGACTGGCTCGCGCCATGCCGATGCACAATCGTGACGACGGGATGGCCCCCGGCAGTGGTGGCGTCAGTTGTGGGTCATACGCCCAGCCAATGTCATCAGCGTCGAGGCCGTCATCCAAGCCCAAGTAGTCTTGGTCGTATCCGGCATTCCGGCCACCGCCGTCGATCATGGGAGTCTCCTCATACGGCAGATTGAAGCTGCAGTTTTCGAGGGATAAGCATAATACGTCGTTAGAGCGGACGCGAATCTTGCGTCGCTCTAGAGGCTCTGTCCCCGGCCCACCGAGCATGACAGGTGCCGCGCCGTAGCTGGTCACGGGGGTCAGACTGCGGATTTGGCCATCGGCTGCGCGGACGAAGAGGCCTCGCTTGGGGCGCGTCAGCACAATCACACAGCCCTCGGAGGGAGAGAGGGCACAGGTGGCGCGAGCTTCGTGGCAGACGCGGCAGAGGATATCTCGGGCAAGCCAGGCGGAGGGATCGTAGGATTCGACGGTGACGTCGTCGTCGTGGATGGACAGACGCCGCAGGTCGAGGTACAGCCACGGGGGGGAGGTGCTCCGGTTGGCACCGTTGTGGTCGTTGGGGATGCAGTGGACGTTGAAGAAGTTTATGCCAGGTTCTGGGAGGGCAGCACGCCAGATTTGGTGGCGAATCTCGGGAGGGAGCTCGGGGAATTTGGTGAAGAGAGGCCCAATAGGGGTTCTGCGGTCAGGGGATGGGGAGGGTGAAGGGAATGATGAGGGTGAGGATGAGGCCATTGGGTTTAATCCGGTGTAAGTTAATTTCTTTGGTGGTTGGTCTGAGGTAACGTCGCCATGGATTTGGGTCAAGTTTATCAGGATTGGGGTGTTGAATGATTCAGGAATTTTCAGTGAAGTTTAAAAAATCAAATAAAAAAGGGAAAGTTGGAGAAGTGAGAGCAATGACGATAAAGTTGCAGCTAAGCTTGAATGATTCAAGGCAAGGAGGGAAGGGACCCCTCGATATAGTACCCATAAAACCCCTGTTAACACCTAGCGGTAGGTCCCTTAGCTATGCCGTACTACTAGTGGTACTAGCGCGAGGATGTCCCCACTAACCTTAATTGTTATCAGTTGATAAACAATTGAACAGGAACCTACATTATTGTCACTACACAGCATACACAGCACTATGTAGTATATACGAACTAGCATCTAATTCAAAACTATTGCAAAAATATTTACTTGCAAGGAAAACCCGAGAAACCCCGAGAGAATACTGGAATCAACCTTAAACCTGAGTAGCTCTAAGCTCTATCGCCGATCGACGCGTCGAGATCCCCCTTCGATAAGGTCATCGCGACGACATCCCCACGGCGCAATACACTACACACACCTCTTAAGAAGGCCTCAAGAGCTACAATTGGCCGCCCAGGACCTCATACACCAAAATAAATGCCTCCCAGAAAACGCAAGCCGATCGAGGCCGAGCCTGAGTCTGTGGCTGCCTCACCCTCACCCTCACCCGCCCCCGAACCATCTCCCTCCCGCTCCGAGGCGCCATCCTCCACCCATCCCAGCGCTGACCAATCCTTCGAGAGCACATCAGAAGTACCGCGCTTCTTCAGCACCACCTTCACCACCTACCGTGCGTCTCCTCTCCACGTCGGCAGCAAGGAGGCCTTGACGCCTACGCGCTTGCTAGTACTAGCCCGACGCCTGCGCGACACCCTCGTTGGCGACGTCGTCCGGGGCGTGCAAGTAGGACTAGAGAGCGACGCGTCTTTGGGACGCACCGGTGCGCTGATCAGCGTGGACTGGCGGTGGCTTGATGCCTCGCAGGTCCTCGAGGGGAGGAAGAGCCGGCGGAAGGGCAGTCCGGAGCTGGGTAACGATGATAGCAACAGTAGTGAGCGGGGAGGGAGACCCCGCGTGCTGTGTATTGAGCTGACGTACGAGAATGCGCGGTTCGGCGCTCTGCTCCTGCCTGATCTCAGCCGAGATGAGGACGCTTCAGACTCTAGTAGTAACCAGCCGTCGTGGACGTGGCAGACGGAGGGGAATGGCTCGCGCGCCGGCGACGTAGATCAAAGTGCGTTCTTAGACCTGCCACTAATTTTATTCCGGATGCCCGTCCCACTCAAAGCCGTGCTCCTCGACTTCCTCTCCAGCACCTTCGACTGCCGCATTGCCCCCCTCGGCCTGGGCACGCGGACGCTCGTCAACGCCTGGGAAACGTGGCTCTCGGACAGCCCATCTACACCCGGCAGACGCGCTCTAAGCAAGGACGTCCTCCTCACGCTTGGCTTCCACATCGGGCCCCCAGAGCCCACACCCGATGGCAAAGAAAACAACAACAACAACAACAACGAAGATCCTAGCTCCCGGAAACTCGAACCGCCACAGCTCGGCCTAAAAACCATCGACATCAGCATCCCCGCGCGAGAAGTCCGGCGCTTCCTCCGCATGGGCAAGGGTCTCGACGACAACGACTCCCCCGCGACAGCAGGCGCGAGAAAGCGGAAAGCGGGCGCAACAACCGTGCTCTCGGACGAGCACCAGAACAGGCGGCGCCGGAAACTCGCAGGGGGCAAGGACGAAGAGGGGTGGGCGTGGCGGCGCGAGAACCACATCAACGACAACGACGCAGAACCGACGGAGACAATCCCCCAGCCCTTCACCGAAGCCCTCGCAGCATACACCTGGCACCACCTCGGCCTCGACATGTTCCACCCGGGCGTCCGCGTCCAGCGCGTCGCCTGCGACGGTTTTGCCTTGTCCGAGGGCAGGCTCAAAGTCTTTCCCCCTCCTCCTGCACCCTTACCCCCTCGTCATGACGGTAACGAGATCGATGAGGAAGGAGAAGGAGGAGGAGGAGGAGGAGAGTCGGCTGTGTGGAAGTTAATGAAGGGGTTGACGAGGAAGGCTCGTGGGAGGAGGAAGGGGAGGGGGGCGGGGATGGGCGGTGGGTGGAGGTCTGATGCTGTTGTTCGGACGATGGTGCAGCTGTAGTAGGTAGTAGTTACTTGTGTAATACCTGCTTATGGCGTTTTATGATTACCTAGGTACCTACGAGGCAGTTCGGCAGGGCAGCATGTATATTTATTATACATGAATCTAGGTAGATGGAAGAATACCTAGGTAGCCATTTGCTTACCCATACTACAGATAGACGGGTGGGTGGAAGTGGAGTTAATGATACCCCTTACGCATTGCATTATTCAACTATTCAACAGCAACATGCAATGTAATCTTGATTATTTCATTCCTGATTGATTCTCGGGTATCTAACGTGCTCGTCTCCCCCCTCCACCTGAAATCGCCTCAGTAAATTGAGGCCATCCATGCAATTCGTGAAATTAGTAGGGGACTCTAAGTAACCGATGATATGCCTTACTTCCAGCTTGGTCGATTCCACGATCACCGAGTCGAAGGGGCATGGAAGATTTCTTCGTCATATATACACTCCGTGGCTGACCCCCTTATCCCACTTCCCTGCGAACCCATAAAGCTTTGCCTTATATAAACAATTGGTTGCTTTGGGTGATGATGATGATGATGATGCTGAACGTGAAAATCATGACCTCTCCAAAGCCTAACCCCCAAATACATAGCTTATCGCCAATGCCACCAATAGAAATTGTTCCATATAAACAACAAGAAGACAACGTAATACAAGAGTCTGGTTTCGAGCATCACACAACGCTTAAATATTGCAATACAGCTTTTCACTGCACGCCATCGACACCGCCGAGAAACCGTCGCACACGTCCGATTTCCAACTCACCCTTTTCGCTCTCCACCGCACGTACTAAGCCATCTACCACCACGTCAACTTCACTCTCTGGCACCCCGGTGCAGAGTGCCACCACTCGTCGGTACTTCATCTCCACGTCTTTGCTACGCCCCTTGAGCGAACCTACGCTCTTTCTCATAACATCTGTCCTGTTTCCGAGAGATTGTATTCGAGCACGGAGGACTGCGGAACTGGGTAAAAGACCCATATTTGCTTGTCCCCCTCCTGCGTGTTCTAATGCCGTATCAAGATCCTTCTCCCAAAAACTACTGCTGTCTAAACGGCCATAGAGTTGTTCAAGCTGCATGATCCTTTTCTGCTCTTCGCCGCAACCCCTACTAAGGTTGCTAATTTTCTGGCGTGCTAGGGACTGTGCTTTGGCCGCCCCTTGCAACGTCTCAAGTTGACGTCGTGCATCACCCAATTGTGAAGACGACGTCCGCAAATTGGCATGGAGTGTGTCGACCTCGTGTTGTTTCTTTCTCAATTCCGAGTGAAAGCTGGTAGATGTCTCACTCAGGAGATGTGTTATAGCTAGCATTGGTTAGAATGAATAGTCAAACAAGAAAGAATGGATATCTGTAGTAAACTCACAAGTGATAATTTCTGCACTGCTCTCTCGGGTTTTCTGGTAGTTGCCGACAATGTTAGTCTTGTCTATGACCATTAAGTCGCCGTTGACTCCATCTTCACCGGCGCCCTCGCCGCCCACTCCAAAATCGATTGGTCTTAGACCTGCTTTGTTGGCAATGCTAGGGTCAGCATTCACTTCAAGCAGTTGCGAGATTATGCTTCTGTTGCCGATTCGGGCCGCAATATTTAGGGCGGTATCCCCAGACTTATCTTGAGCGTTGACAATCTCGCTCATAAATCGACCAATGCCCATCTTTGGCTGACTTGCACTACCATTGGCAACTGTATTCTGACTACTGGGTGCGCTTCCTTGTCTCACAACCCATTCAAGAAGGCTCTCGAGGTAGTATCTACTGGAAACACTTCTGCCCTTTACCGCACTTGTAAGAGCTATATGATGCAAGACTGTTCGACCTTTGTTATCTCGAACGTCGATCGTGTTCCCCAAGACATCGAGCAATTCTGGGAACGAGGTTTGATCGGAATTGTTGGTTACTGCCGAGGCTCTCATCAAGGCTGTTTCGCCCGATGCGTTGACTCGATATGGGTTGGCGCCAGCTGCTATTAAGGCCCGTAGGAGGGGCACTCGAGCCAAAGTAGCGGCCCAGTGAAGAGCAGTATGACTTGCTGGGTCTATCGGCGTGTCAAGGTCTTCAGGTGACAATGTCTGGAGAGCTTCGTTCTGGGAATAATCGGATACGTCGGCGGTAGGATCGAGAAAAAGTCCCATCAGTAGATTGCGTTTCCGATCAGCCTCCGGGGACAGCTCGTACGGTTGCGGCGGGAGGGGGGTAGCTTCATGGATATTGATGCCGGCTTGGTTGTACACAAATGATTCGTTAGGTTCCGTAGGGGAGCCCGGGTAATTATTGGCGTACATCTCCATGGACTGAGATGCGTAGCCGAAGTTGTCTGTAGGTGCGACTCGTTGACGTTTACGTGGGGGTTCATCGCCAAAAATTTGCGTGTTTTGAGTTGAGTATGCCGAATCGACATTTTGGCCATAGTCAGAGGTGATGCTCTGTTGCGAATTCCCGGGGAAGTCATCAGCATTTTGCATCGAGGACTGCCGACTAAAGCTAGGGGGTCTGGTTGGTCCATTACGGCCTCTGGGGCCGGGCGAATCGAAGCGGGCTTTGCTAATGGCAGCGACAGCTGTAGAAGCCGTACTGGAGATATTCTTGAAAAAGGTGCCAGTCACGCCGTTGATACGGGCCTCGGTGGTGGCACTATACATGCGTTTTCTTTGCGCAGCCATGGCTTGTTCCTTAGTAGGAGTGTTGAAGTCACCTCTGCCAGCGATGCCACCGTCTTGGCCCATATCGTAGGTAAGAAGAGGGCGTAACATTTCTTCGACGCCATATTGCCGGCACACCTCGACACCTCGCTCGAACATGATCCACGTGCCCTGATATTTGCCATAGCCACCTTGCACCTTTTCATGGTCACCGGTTTGAATCTCTTTCTCGAGAATTTTGGTTCGTTTCCCCTTATCAATATTGGCGACTTTGAGAATCTGGGTGGCATTTAGCCAACTGTCATGACGGCGGCGCATGACAGCTACTCCGTTTACCTCCATCTCGTATACGTCCACGCCAGAATAGACAGCCTAAGAATCAAGAGTTAGTAAAACATTTTAGATTAGCACACTGACGCAGTCTAGCAAGACGAACCGAGTATATTTGAGGTGCATCATGACCAGGAACATATCCATTCCCATTCCCATTCCCTAACCTGGCATTGGGGTCGGGGTAATGTCGAAAAGACTGGCTTGGTTGGCTCATTGTGAAAGATTGTTGAGAAGAAGGTTGCGACTGCGACATTGTGACAGTCTACAACAGCGCCTGGGCTGCCGGGGGTTGGGATTGGTCTCAATGGATAACAAGAGTTGCGACAATGGTATCAACAGAGGTTCAGGAAGAAATCTTCAGATTCGGTAATAGTATACGGGACGGCGATGATAATGTGAGATAGATTAGAGCCGCAGCCTCGGCCATCAGCGGACATTAGTAGCACCGGAAATGGATTCGAAGCGAAGGGGACTCGGAATACCGGGGCTCGAAATGACACTAGAGAGGGATGCTAATTTTTTAAAAACCCCAAAGTGGATGACAATGCGCCGACTAGAGGCAATAGTATAAACTGATGAACTGCGGGATGCGAGTATAGTCGTCGGCTATGGATCGATAGATGGTTAAGTTGATAGATGAGCACAATAAGACTTGGCCGCGATGCATGGAAAATAAATGAATCAACTATAGAAGAACCACGGAAACTGGAAAACTTGAGACCTTGAGACCTTGGAAGTGTTGTAACCTCGGGCGAGTACAAAACGAGGTACGAAACGAGGTAAAATATCGTGCGAATAAGAATATACCAGTCAAAGATGATATAAGGTTAAGGTACTTGTAGAGACAATGTGAGAGACAAGTTGAATGTAGGTACGTAACCCTAAAGGTAGGCGATGTAAGAGAAGAGGTACGGTGAGGTCAAAGTATAGGTGGTTAGGTAGGGTAAGTTGTGATTGTGATTATGATTAGGTAGGTAGTGTATGGTATCATGTATGGATGGTATGGATGGTATGGATGGCTGTGATACCCGACCCAACAGAAAATGACGGATTGAGATGCGAATATTAGAAAAAAAGGCGATCGAAAGATGACGGGGGACGCGCTTCGCGAACCAATCCCTATCGGCCACTTTATTTCGCGACAATCTTGTTAAAACCAATTCCCCGTTTCCCTTTGCCTTTAACCCCTTGAGCTTCCAAGGTCGGTCTGCGGGAAAAAGAGAAAAAAAAGAAAATTGGAATTCAATTAAAAGGTAGGAATTGGGTATAGCGCATTTACACTGTCGCGAAGGGTGAATATAAAGGGACGTGTCAGTTTCGTGTAATAGGTGTAATAGGTGAAAAGTCGTGACTCGTGTGCGGAGAGTTGGGAAGAACGTGTCTTAACATTTGATAACATTTGAACTCTTAAGCCCCAGGGCCGCCCATTTAAAATTAGGTACCAAGTACGAAGTATTCAATGTTAGACATACTGTAGTATAAAAATTACACTATGAATAACACTATGAATAAGAAAGGGAACGCGACGCACGGCCCTACTATCATTCATGTTACATACTACCTAACCTAACCTAACCTCCAGGGCAGCAGGGCTACTTTTACCTTGCCTGGCGTAACACTTGATTTAAAGTGAGGGGTGGGAAAGCTTACCCAAATCAGGTACAGAGGTTGAAAGTGGGGTTACTCGATCTACCTTAACTCTAGGGCTACAGGTAGCATTTTCACAAAAATCTACAAGGTAGGGTACCTAGGTACATTGCATTAGTGTATGTATGTACTATGTAATATGTATGAAAGACGGAAGGATCTTGACCAATCTCACCGAGCTTCAATATTATTATTAATTTTTATTTTTTATCTTGGCCTATGTACATACATACTTTTTTCCTTCACTCATAAACGTCACCGTCAACATCAACAAAGACCTACTCACTCGACTCCGCCATGCCATTACAGATCCCCCACCCAAATACCCCACTTCATCTCTATAGACATATGCTACGAGAAGCTACATATCTTCCTCCTCTCTGTCGTCCATGGATAACCTCTCGAATCCAAGCCCGTTTTCGAGATTGTCGAGACAAGCCAGACCCCAAAATATACATCAAAGATGCTCACCACTATGTACGATACCTTCGCTCTGCCAACGCCGGCCATAGCGATCGCATGTTACGTCTATGTTATCTAGCAACAGGTAGGATTGGAAAGCGACGCCGTATCCTAGGAAAATACGAGTTAGCTAGCTCTCCTCCTACCGATTCTGAAGAACTGGAAAAGAGGACTGCCGACTTTATCCGTGAGGTCGACATGCAGGAACACGACTGGTTAGAGAATTGGTCCACAGAAAAGATCATGGCAATCGCCGTCTCCCAATCCGAGCAGCAAGCCAAAGACTGGCCTTACCAAATGCGCCGGCTTATCGATCCCAAAAAAGTCCTCCCCACTGAAAACTGTTTCGGCCGACCGCTTTCCCAGAAGCTAATACGAAACAAATTAAAGAAGCATTGGGCGGGTGTCCTTCGCCAGCTAGCAGTGCCGCTGCCACGTGAAGAATGGAATCATCTTGGCACTTTAGCAAGAGGCGAAGCTGATGCTCAGCATTACACGCTGCCTCCAAGGAGGCCAGTTGCGCAATCATCCTCAGCCAACTCGGCAGACAACGGAGATAGCTGGTCCTGGACAGATTTCGTTACCAAGCCAGTGCGTTCACTAGAGAGGGGAAACTCTCGGAAGATGAAGAGTCTCACCGGCGAGGAAGATGAAGACCCACGAGGACACGGACGAGCAATTGGCGTGCGCGTGCTAGGCGGAAGGAGACTACGTCGCAGTATATATGCTCGCGTCTGGGGAGCAACCCCAACGATAGAACAAAATCCTCGATCTGGGAAATGGGTCGTGGCGTGGGGCCAGGAAAAGAAAGCGATTCCTCTTCCCAGAAAGAAAGACATGCAATTTTTCCAAGGTCTGGACGCAAAAGGCCGGCCCTTACAGAGCACTATCCGTGCGGCTACAGTTTGATTCTATGAGGATTCTCATTCTCGCCCTAGTAGATTTTATCTCGGGGCATGTATCACCATCGAAGGGAGAACCATGCGGTACCTAGATAGGGGGTTCCCGGTGGAATATTGCTCAGTCCAATAAACTAGCTAACTTGGTCAACCTCTCACGATCCACGCGCATACCGACCCATTCGTTCATCATCTGGGCCCCAATGGATTCGTAAAACTTGATACTCGGCTCGTTCCACTTGAGCACACTCCACTCGAGTCTTCCACCATTGGTCGCGACGACTTCCTTGGCCAACTCTACCAACAATCTTTTCCCATACCCCTTCTTCCGTTCTGTCGGTCGCACGAAGAGGTCTTCGAGGTAGATACCTGCTTTCGCTCGCCACGTGCTATAGTTGTAGAAATACAACGCCATACCTGCCGGTTTTCCCTCTTCGTTAAAGAGCAAGAGACACCGCGCAGGTCTGGACGGGGAGGTGGGTTCGGTGTTGGGAGCGGTAGAGATGGATTCAACGCCATCAGGTGCGAAAGCTATAGTGGCAAGAAGCGTAGCCTCAGTTGCTTCCACGGCGTCCAGCTCATGTTCGTAATCGGCCAGCTCGCGAATCAATTCGATGATTGTAGGCACATCTACCAGAGCTCAATCAGCTTTTTTGCCAGGCAACTTATTTATAATGTCCAGCATCTCGACTCACCTTCGCGCCGAGCGTGTCGAACTGTAGAAGGTGTTGATGCCATCATGGAACTCTTTATTCCGGACGTTGTTGGTATGATGTCGCCAAGTCGTTCCAACCAATTGCTCCTACTATTGATATTGCTATTTCAGTCAAGATACTACCTACCTAGGTTAGGTACATAGGTATAAGGTCTCATCGAGCTACCTACTTACTATATAGGCATGTAGATGACTTCAATTAGTAGGTGTTTAACAATAAATACCATGATCACGCCCTTTAAGTGGCGCTAAATTGAGCTACAGGGCGCAACGCAACGGTGGGGTGACGGGTAGCCCCCGAGCATCGGGAAGCTAACCTGGAAATAATCCTGGAGGTATTATTCACGATGAGCGAATAAGAACTCAGCATTTGCATATTCATTACTTCACTTTCGAGATCCGTTCTTTGAAGATTTTTCCTTTGTCCCTCTGCGCTAATGTATGAGGTGCAGGATGTGACGATTACGTACCTCACCTAGGTAACATTTCGATGACAATACATAGTATGGATGTATGACCTTTATACGGATGTATCGTAATGATGAACCAGCTTGTCAACTACCCTAACCTAGGTAATTGAGACCGTTTATCTTGTCTCAATTATGTATACCAGATGGAGCTCATCGAGGCTTGAGTAATAATGATACCAAATACCAAACCGAGATAGGTATTGTGCCTACTATCCTAGGCATGCTAAGGAAAGACTTGTCGTATAGGGGTAGATATTATTAAGTTATTAAGTTACTACTTCTAAAAGATAATCATCAGGAAAGGTTTCTAGATCGCAACTGTGCAAGCAACGGTGGAGGATTAAGTAGGTTCTGTCAACTCAATGATATCAGCAGCTAATCAAGACAGCCTTCTGCAAAAGATCGTCACGTCAGACAAGGTCGCTATGTCGTGATCTACCACATTCGAAGCCCTCGCCAATCACGACACCGGAAACTCACCATACTACTGTCGGCATCTAATGTACTATCTATTCAATCTCTTAACTCAGATAACACTATTATGGTGCCATACTAACTAGCCAGGGCCGTAAGTGTGTTGTTGTGATGGATGCAGGTGCATTGCCAATTTAGTACATAGGATGGATGCATCAGGAGGCGAGTGATCTAGATGAAACAATCAGGTTCTTCATCCACCACAGATCGCATCGTGTAATACCTAAAATACTGTTCAAAATTGTCTATATTTACCTAGGTTAGGTACAGCTGACTACTTTAACACACGATGGCCGAGAAGACGCTAGACGAGGTGGGAGAAGGAGGCAGCCCGGTCGCATCTGACTCCGAGGTGGCGGCTGGATCTAGCATCAACGAGGGCGCGTTGCTGAGGAAGATCGATTTGAGGCTCTTGCCTGCGGTGGGTGTTTTGTATCTGCTGTCTTTTCTGGACCGGAGCAATGGTATATTTTAGAACCCCCCCCCCCTTATATAGAATATGAGATCAAGCAAGCTGATGACTTCTGTTTAAGTTGGAAATGCGCGAATCGAGGGGCTGCTGGCCGATGTGCATATAAGTAGGTACCTCTCTCATATATGTTTAGTTGGGATCGAATTCTTGCTTACATCTCATATAGCTGCGAACCAATATCTCACGGGACTGACGCTATATTTCGTGGGATATGTGCTATTTGAGGTACAGTACATCCCAGATACCCAAATACATAACAAGTGCTAAACAAGAGTATCAAGATACCTTGCAACATTATACTCAAACGCACCACACCGCGAATCTGGCTCCCGACGCTAACGGTGGTATGGGGTGTCGTGGCCACGTTGATGGGCATAGTCCATAATATGGAAGGATATTTCTTGAGTCGATTCTTTCTCGGAGTTGGTGAGTTTCAAACTACCTACATAGGTAGTAGTATCCTACTCACGATATTCACCATGGCTAACTTGTGGCAGTATGTTATTATATTTTTCAGTGCTCTTTCTTACTCTTCCTGATAAGAGGTTGCTACTATCTCAAAACATGCAGCATTATTGTGGTAAAGGAGATGCTAATGTACCTCGTAAATAGGCCGAGAGTGGTCTGTTCCCGGGCGTCGTGTTCTACTTCTCCATGTGGTATAAGAGACGTGAGCGCCAGTACCGGATCTCTCTCTTCTTCAGTGCCGCGTCTCTTGCTGGTGCATTCGGTGGTATCCTGGCTTATGTACGTGCAACATAACCAGAATTCAAGAAGTGATAGACTTGTCAAAAACTGACTCAAGCGCATAGGGCATCGGAAGGATGAGCGGAATCGTATGGACGAACGGATGGCGTTGGATCTTCATATTGGTTCGTTTTCTTCTATCTATCTATCTATCTATCTCCTAAGAAAACCTTTCTCACACGCTGCACCTCGCAGGAAGGAATCCTCACAGTCCTCGTAGCCCTCGCGGCATACGGCTTCGTGTACAACTACCCAGACACCTCCAAGTTCTTGAACGAAGACGAACGAAAATTCATCCACCAACGCCTAGCAGCAGACAGCGACGCCACGAACGACGAAGTGTTTACCTGGGCTGCCGTGCGAGAAGCCCTGAAGGACGCGAACTGCTGGCTCTACGGGCTGGGGTTCCACACGATGAGCTTGCCCCTGTACACGCTCTCCCTATTCTTGGTACGTTACTTACTTACCTAACCCACTTTAACCCCTTACCACACCGCATCGATACATGCTCGTGCAGCAACTAACAACTGTTCCCCGCCGACACAGCCCACCATCATCGCGAACCTAGGCTACACAGCCGCAACCGCGCAGCTCCTCACCGTGCCCCCCTACGCCTTCGCCTTCCTCACCACCGTGACCATCGCCATCCTGTCCGAGCGCCTCGGCCAGCGCGCCCTCTTCATCGGCGGCTCCGCGCTCTTCGCCGTCGTCGGGTACTGCATCCTGCTCAGCAACGCCGACCCCGTCGCGCGCCCCGGCGTCAGCTACACCGGCGTCTTCTTCGCCGCCGGCGGCATCTACCCGGCCACCGCGCTCGTGCTCTCCTGGCCCGCCATCAACGTCTCCGGCCAGACCAAGAGAGCGGTCGCCAACGCCATGCAGATCAGCATCGGCAATCTGGGCGCGGTGCTCGGCACGCAGCTGTACCGCGGGGCGGACGGGCCGCGGTTTGTGGTGGGGCATGCGGTGGCGCTGGGGTATTTGGTCGCGAATGCGGTGGTGGTTACGGTGTTGGGGAGGAGGCTGAGGAGAGAGAATAGGAGGAGGGAGGGGCTGGCGGAGGAGATTACGCATGTGGGGGAGGTGGAGGATTGGAGGGGGGATTCGGATGTTAGGTGGCGGTTTGAGTATTAGGATAGGTATTGAAATATTGTAAGTAACTGGACTTTGACGAATGGGGGTATGTACAATCAAAGGGGTGGGTAGGTACGTAGCTACTAGGTATATAGGTGTATACTAAGAAGGCAAACGGCCATTGAGGGGAGTAAAATCAGTCGCTCGAGCTATGAGTCTGTCTATACGTATGAAATGGCCCATATTCCACAGTCCATCTCCATTCAAGCCCTTTCGCCAAACAGGGGAAGCTCAACTAAGCCTTTGGTATCATCATCGCCATCCATCACGTACGGCTCAAACCCGCTAACCGCCTGAACGCCGTATTCGCCAAAATCGGGAACTCCCCCTCCATCTGAATATCCTTCGCCTTGAATTGGTCCTTATACTGCCCCATCGCCATCTCCGTCAAAAACTTCCCCAGGTCCTGCGTCGGGCTCCACGCCGACTGCACCGCACACCTGACCACCGGTCCGAGCGCGCCCTCCGCGGCCCTCCACAGGAGACCGTTCTTCGGGAGGTAGGGCTTGATGGCGTCGTGCGTCGAGGCGTCGACGTAGGCCGGGCGCACGGAGCTGGCGTGAAAGAACGGGTTCGCCTTGCGGATCTCGGCGAGGCTCAGCTCCGTCTCGCCCTTCACGCGCGCGAAGATTTGTGAGAAGCGGGTTGGCTTGGTGTTGGCGCCTTCTCCGGAGACATACACAAAGTTGAAGGGCTGTTGCTCGGTGGCCAGTTCCTTGAATGCCTGAGATGCTGCTAGGGCGTAGTCTTTGGTGATTTTCACGTATTCCCTTGGAAACTTGTTAGTGAAGTGATTTGAAATGTAGATGACGTGCTGGCACGTGGGTAACTCACTCTTTACCAACTTGGGTCTGGCTGATACCCAACGCCCACACGCACCCCGAGGCACCCTGGAGCTTTGAGAGGAGCTCCGAGTCGTACTGGCCAAAATCCTTGTGTATCAAAAAATTGATGCGCGGGTCTTTGGAATCCTCTGCCATTTTTACCGGCCGCCTACTGAGGATCGATATCTTGGTAATACCCGGGTTCTTGATCATGGCGTCTAGGGCGGCAGAGCCTACCAGGCCCGTCGCTCCTGTGAGTACGAGATGCATAGTATTTTGTGTATTTACTGTAGGGAGGGATAGAGAATGGTAAAGTGAAAAGTGAATGTAGAAGGGTTGTGTTTGGAGCTAGGATAGGATGAGCTTTATGTTAAGTAAGTCGATAGCAAGCTAGCTGGTCAGACTGATTAGATCAGGCGCCAGCCCTACGACGACAGCTAAGCTGGAAGCTGACTCGAGAAGGCTGTGCAGCCGAATCTAAATTCTTTTCGACCGGGGATGTGGAAGCGGACTTAAGTTGGTTGTCGCTGAATAATGCATTAATTCCGCCGATACAATACCATCACCGGCGTTTGTTGCCTACCTAGTTACCCTTAACTATGGGGCACAATAACGGTATCGGCATTGGTATCCATAAAATACTTACTTAGGTAATTGCCGTGATGTTAGGACGATCACAGCGTAAGAGGTCTATGAGAGGTCCGTTTGCATGTGCTTTTCTTCAGTATCTTACATGCATGTCAAGGCGTCCATACAGTTTCAAGGGCACCTGGAAAGGTACATAAGGTGGTGTGAAGTATGTACATACCTTACATTCAAAAACATGGCCATAGTAGGTATGAATGACCTCAAGGTAATTGATGAGTGTAATGGATGAGTAGTATGTAGTGTTGGACAGCCAGATGAGGAATGTGTCAAGTAAGCAGCTAAGCGATAGTAGAACTTAGTAATTCTAGAAATCTCAATGGGTGGATTTCTCCGATTGGAGGGGACATGATAATGGAACATAATGTAGTGTATGTAGTGTATGTAGTGTATCAATGTAGGTATCCTTGTTTCTTTGTCGTTAACTTACTCATCGAGTACCGCCATACTACATGTAGGTACTATGTACTACTAGTAGTAGAGATTCTAGTAGAGATCGATTAAAATGTATTGGTGGTCTTTTGACCGTTGATAGCGCTTTCTCTCTTTCTTCCGTCCTACCCTCCCCCTAATAGCCTAACCTACACCTATCACGTAGCTATTCCCCTGCTTCTGGGTGCTATCCAGTTCCGGCAAACCCCCTGCCAAATATTAAAAGTACCTGCCTCCTACTAGTAGTACCTACCTAGTAACGTGCGGGGGGCCAAGCCAGTACTAACCCAACAACCCTCGAAAACAACATTAACAGGAATAACTGGAACTTTGAACTCCAACAAAACTCCAAGAACTCCAACGCTCCAACACTCCGCAACAACTTTCCCGATACCAAGAAAAATATCTCAAGATTCGGTACCATGTGCTTGTGTAAGACTGACCAGGT
This sequence comes from Hypoxylon fragiforme, assembly GCF_022984875.1. Lineage (NCBI taxonomy): Eukaryota > Fungi > Ascomycota > Sordariomycetes > Xylariales > Hypoxylaceae > Hypoxylon > Hypoxylon fragiforme. Next base: position 4,653,026 of record NW_026054756.1, on the reverse strand, counting down.
AGACACCATCTGACCCTTTTCTTACCTTTGCATTATCGTATCTTCCCAAGATCTATGGCCTCCTCTTATCGGCCTTGTGGGTGTATCGTATCGAATGGCACCGAAATCAGAACCTGATACAAGAGACGAAGAGCGTCTCGCCGCCTGCTTCAACTGTAAGAAATCAAAGTTGAAGTGCGTGCGGCCTAGTGGTTCTTCCACATGTACTCGATGCACACAGCGCGCAATTCAATGTTCCGCCCCTCTCTTCCACGTCGGTCGACATAAAGGAGTTAAAAAGTGAGTCTCTGAATTGTCCATCTCCAATACTCACCGCAAGCTACATACCTAGCTAAACAATTCTGTCAGCAAGCATTCCGGGCTAGAGAAGGCGGTGTTTCAGATAGAACAGGCATTAAGGAGATCACATGCCGGTGCTATCGACCAGGTCCAAAGTGCGGAGCAAGCCTCCGAGTTGCGATATCTTCTCGAAAGAAGCCGAGAGCTCCTGAATGAGACTCATGCGCTTCCGCGGCGCATATCTACAGTGAATGGATTGGAACATGATCAGTCGTCTGTGTCACCTCAGCAAAGCTCAATCTCAATAGGGACGTCACCTTCACAGTCTTGTTCCCGCGACGACTCAGCGGTGCACTCTAATAAGATTGAAGAAGACCAGCTTAGCTTGGATGATGCCGAAAATCCATTACAGTTGCTTGCGCGGACATCTGAATTATTATCATCAATTACCCCTCAGGTGCAGGGAACTGGCACAACGCGACCTCCTTCTAAATTCACTCCCAATCGTAACACTGCTGGGGAAGGCGATGATTTACAAAAGTTCTTCGGCCGATTTCAAGCGCGACTCGATGTTGCCGAGGACCTTGATCCCATTGAGCTGGGGCTCATCACTCTTCCGGAAGCCGAGACACTCTTCGCGTAGTACGGTTGTCTTTTTTTTTCATCCCAAGGTATTGTATCTTCAATGACTAACAAGCTTTGTTTAGTTTCTATGAAAACCTCGCGCATACACGATGGGGAATCGACCCCGTGATACATACAGTAGAGTTTGTTCGAAGTCGGTCAGCCTTCTTGCTAACCTCGATCGCCGCTGCGTCGGCATTGTTTTCCCCCTCCATGGAATCCCTATATAAGAGGCTTTCGAACCATCGACAGAAGCTGGCTAGCCTTGTGATGGCAAAACGTTTTAAATCCGTCGAGATCGTATTGGCTTTCATGGTTAATATACCTTGGATCTCTGCTGGTGAGCATTGGGCTGATGACGAAACCTCGACCTACTTGTCCATGGCCTTGACGATAGCCTTGGACTTATCCTTGAATAAAATCGTTCTACATTCATCTACAGAGCCCCGAAGCCCGAGGGGAGATATTATTGCCACATCTGATTGCATATCGGCACGAAAGGCGCTTGGTATAGACGGGTTTCTCGGGGTCGATCCAGACTCTCCGAGAGGTCTAAGGCTTCTGAGGAGGAGGGAACGAACTTGGCTATCCTTGTTCGTCCTTGAAAGAGGGTAAGGAGACCCCAAAAGTTTTCTTTATAAAGCAACCCAACTAATTTGCAATCGTCATAGTGTGTGCCTTGCCAGGGGGAGGAACTATGTCCTACCGATGTCACCTCTCATAGAGAATTGCGATCAATGGCACGTGAGCGAACTAGCAGACAGATGGGATGGTTCCATTGTATCCGTTGCAGTTCTAAGAAGAGATTTGGTAATATTTCCGCTGGAATATCTATACTCCCAAACTTCAACTAACTTACCATTTACAGGCAAATTTGATTTCAAAAGTGAGATCAATATGTGATAGTTATGTGAACGGGAACAGCGAATTGGCTGTAGTCGACAGGTGAGTCTCTGTTTACATTTACTTTCCTTCCATCGCAGCTGAGGACTATGCTAATCTGAATGGATAGAGTCAAAAGCGAAATCACTATCTTCTTCGACAGGTGGTACCAAACTTGGCCTGTGCAAATAGGCGACCGCGAACGTAAGTCCTTTCCCTCGAATAGCCAGGCGATTTTATATCCTAACAAAATCTATATAGAACTATCTTTACCTCCTTATGTCGAGATTCTTGCTTCGCATACTCGACTATCTTTATATAGTTCCGTGATCAATCATGGCACTGCGCCCGTGGGAGCCCGGCACTTCTTCCGTGCCGCAGGCCTCTCATCTGCGCTGAACGTTTTACGGGTGGCAGTTCAAGGTGAAGGCCAGCTAAGGTCTATGCCCAACAACACGGCTATCATGATATCCTTTGCTGCGTGTTTCGCGCTCAGGGTTAGTACCGTTGCCGATGGTCGGGGCTCAAGTTTAGCCCCGAGTATTAGGGCCTTAATCGCGGAAACCACGGATGCATTGGAAAGGATAGGATCAACTCCGATACAACGGAAGGGGCTCTCTTGTCTGTTCGCAGGGCAACTGAGGCAGATCCTGAAGTACGCATCGCGGGCTTCAGAGACTGTTCCATCTCTACCAGAGCCAAACGGAGACGCTCCCAAAACTGCCCCCATGTATACGGACTTGCCCCCTGCCCACATAGCCAACCACCAAGGGACAATACAAATGCCGGTGCCAGCGTCATCTCTACCGGTGGACTATTTACTATTCTCTACGATGTCCAATGAAAACCAGTTAGACGAGGCCATTCACAATACGGAAATTGGACTCAATGCATTCTGGGAGGATTTTCAATTTCAAAGCGCAGACCTGGATTGGATGGACTGGTCGACATTTGGATCATGACATAAACGTTGTACAACTTCTACATGAAATATGGATGGATGTTTTTTGATGATATGGGTACTACTCTGGCGTCTGCGAGATAAACGGGGGCATTGATGCGGTGTTAGGTATGGTTCCTGGACATTTCTGGATCAACGTGTTAGCTTGGTAGCTACTAGGTATAGGTACTTTAACCATGTGATTTCTGCTTGTTCTTTCTGGATTTTTCTGGACACCTAGACAGGAGCAGACACCTTTACTAGGACCCTTCTCGCAGAAGATGCTACATACGATGGGTTACAAAGTGTGTGTGTGTGTGTGTGTGTGTGTGTGTGTCGATGAACAACCCAGACAAGACATGTGATTGATTGGGCACGGCACGGCGTTACTATGTTTACTATTTTGAAGACAGCACCACAAAGTTCCTGCTTAGTGTAGGGCTTCTAGAATGGTGTTCGAAGGGTTGCTTGCTTGCTTGCTTGCTTGCTCTACCGGTACATATGTAGCAAGACGCTGGTTATATTTATATTTATATTTATATTTACAGTAGGTACATGCCTGGAGTGGGTGTTTTTGCCCATTCGATGTAACCCACGGCTGCTGATAAGGGTGATCCATGCATGTTCTTGTTTGGCTGACTACTAATTAGGTACTAACTAACTATGTAGGTAGTGTAGGTAGGTAGGTAGGTACCTTTCATGCATAGTTAGTAGTTACCCGGGAGTCACTCCCTACATATGTAGACTAAACTACTATGCAGTAACTACATGGTAGGCTTGCTTATCATGTGTATGTATGTACATATGTAGGTAGTCAGTCACTGGTTGCATTGACAAATCATATCCTTGACCAACCCTTTTTCTTTTTTTTTGAACCCATGTAGGTGTTCTCTGGGCATGCATGTTTGTCTAGTAATGGCCTATAAGCAGTGTCTGTTATCGAAAGGAGGTAGGTAGGTATGTTGGTGTGTGTATGCTTGAATAGCCCACATACATAGTAGTTATGTAGGTACTAAATGTAAGTGTATGTGTGTAAGGCAAAGAAATACATGTAGTAGAAGGATCGGGGGTATATCAAATTCCGCCGAGCATATGTACTATTGTGATGTATCGTGATGTATTGTGATGAGTGTACCTACAATATACCATGTAAACGCATATTTCCCCCGCATACTCCACGCTGGTTAATGTTAGCAAATGGCCCTGATGCTAGATGCTAGTCCCCGAGATCACCAAAGCTTACTCCCCTTTGGCTCCATTCCAAGAACAAAGATGACCCTTCCCCACACTCTAACTAATGTACCTGGTAACTACCTACCCAATACCATGACCAGGTATGTAGATAATAGGTAGAAAGTGAAAGTGAAAGTGAATAGGTTCAACATACCTTGCCTGCCTGCCTTACCTAGTCCAATGTGCTTGCTTTCTCACCCCTAGCTTCAATGTTCAGTTCCCCAACCGTTGTTGTGTTACATAAAATAAAAAGGAAAAACATTGAAAGGGAAAAAGAGATACATGTAGTTACATGTGAATTATTACCTAGTAATGTAGTAATCGGAACGCCATGCAATTTGACTGGAGGATGTTTAGTCTTTATACAACATCCAAGTACCTACCTACCTTGTACCGACCGATGCCAGTCCCTTGCTTTTTGTATTTAAGAAGCCAGCCGTGTGCAAGTCTTCTAACCAACCCAGTACCTCCAACGACCCAGCCTCTTCTTTCTCTTTCTCCTCTCTTTTGGTTTTCTCTTCTGGCGAGGAAAAGAAGAGAAAGAATTAATGATGTCGACCTCCGATTCTGGCGATGTGAACAAGAAGGCAGTGGTGGAGGAGCTGGAGAAGGGCACTACGGTGCAGGTCAGCTCGCTCGACAAGCACCTGACGCGTAGGGTTCTGTTGAAGCTTGACACGAGGTTCTGTCCAACCATTTTTTTTATATACCTGTTCTTCTGTTTATCGCCTTTCAATAAGAGCGAAGTGGAAAATGCGTGATGTAACGAAAATAAGGTCTAACAACCAAAAAATAGAATCCTTCCCGTTCTCGCAGTTCTGTTCCTCTGCTCGTTCCTGGACAGGACCAACGTAGGGAATGCGCGGCTCTACAACCTGGAGACGGACATCAACATCACAGACCACCAATATGACCAAGGTCTCGCAGTCTTCTACGCCACCTACATTCTGAGCGAGATCCCGAGCAACCTGATCCTCAAGAAGCTTACTCCCCAGGTTTGGCTGCCGGTTTTGACCTTTTTCTGGGGTATTTCTGCCATGTGTCTGGGGTTCATTCAGAATTTCGCTGGCTTCGTTGGTGTGCGTGCTCTGCTTGGGTCAGTCAAGTCAACCCCTCCCAATTCTCACTTTCTTTGTTCCATTCTCATCGAACCCATTCCCAATGTGATCGGATGATTTGTCACTCAAACGGCCAGTTATTAATGTCAAGTATCACAGATTAACGGAAGGCGGTCTGCTACCAGGAATTGTAAGTAGAGAAATGAGATGCTTACCTAGTAAATATAGAAATTACTAACTGGGCATCGTAGGTTCTTTACTTGTCCACCATCTATACTAGAGGTGAACTTGCCTTGCGTATTGGTATCTTTTACACAGCCGCTTCCTTGTCTGGCGCGTTCGGTGGTATGCAATCCTTTTCTTCTCTTATGTAACCATGTCGCGTCGCATAAGGGCCATCGCCTAACATCATATAGGTCTTTTGGCGCGTGGAATTTCCGAGATTGGTACTCGAGGTGGTCTCAGCTCGTGGCGGTGGATCTTTGTGATCGAGGGTTTATTTGTGAGTGACTCTTCGTTTAGAAGTGGCAGCCGGGTTTCCTAACTCTCTTTTAGACTGCTATCGTCGGAATTGCTGCCTATTTCATCCTTCCAAACGGTGTTGGCTCGGCCAAGTTCCTTACACCCGAGGAGCGCGAATTCGCCATCAGTCGTCTCAACACATCTGCCGATGGCAACGGCAACCGGCACGAAAAGTACGTCTGTCATGTTGTTGCCTATAACGCTAAGTGACACCCATTGACAAGTTTCTAGGGAGGCAGCCGAGAGGTTCGCTTGGTCTGAGGTGGGCCGTGGTGTCTTTAGTCTGCAGACATGGTTCACGGCCTGCGCGTATTTCGGCATCCTTAGTGGGCTGTACAGCTTTGGTCTCTTCGTGAGTTGTGAAATATCGCTTCTTTCCAAGCCGAGTATTCTAATGTCGAACTCTTAGCTTCCGACCATTATAACTGGGTTAGGATACACAGCCAACGAAGCTCAGCTCTGGTCCGTTATCCCCTATGCTGTAGCTTCCGTGGTAACAGGTATGTACATTGTCATGTGATATCTTGTCTTGGATGATCGACTTACACTAATTAGTCTGCACCGCGTTTCTTTCCGATCGATTCCGTGTCAGAGGAGTTGTTATGCTCTGTTCATTGCCATTGGCCATTATTGGGTATGCGGTCATTGCCAACACCAACAGCAACCCCGTCAAATATGGCATGACATTCCTTATGGCCACGGGTCTGTACAGCAGTGTACCTCCTGTTCTGGGATGGCTTTCAAATGTAGACATCTTTTTCTGCTCCTGACGTATAAGACGAATATGGTGCTGACAAACGATGCAGAACTCATCTGGCCACTATAAGCGAGCGACGACTAGCGCCTTGCAACTTGCCATTGCGAATTGCGGTGGATTCGTTGCTGTCTTCATTTATCCCAAGTCTGAGGGACCGGCATACCGAAAAGGACATACTATCATTCTTGGACTTTTATGTGGCGGATGGTTCCTGTGAGTATCTCAATATCAGCCCCCTAGAGTATCAACCCTAACCAAAACTGTTAGGATTCTCTGCAATGTGTTGTACTGCTGGAAAATCAACCGGGATAAGGCGAATGGCAAATACGATAAATACCGCGGCTACGGTGACGACCGTGACCCCACGTTCAAGTTGGTGTTGTAGATAGCTGGGAAGTATTCTCGGATATAGTAGAGGGAGTTTACCGTTGTCATGAAATCGACAAGTATGGTGTCAGGACGAATACCCAGCTAGCCCTCTTGAATTTGTGATTTCAAGATGTCCCATACAAATACCTATGTGTTTTCTTACCCTTTGGTACGGAGGCTGGTTGCGAGGACTTTGGGTCTGGAAGTGAGGCAACAGGATCTCGTTGGAGTTTTGGTTGTGTCCATATTTCAAGTATATATAACAGTTGATAGAAAAGGATGACATTCCCATTGCGGTTATTTGTTTTGGAGGGTATGCTTGAGCACGTGGTACCGAGGGCCGCATCAGTCGATTTTCCTGAGACTATTTTTATTCTACTACTAGTAGTACATGTTACCTACTATGTAAAGCCTAAAACTAGGTTATGTACCTGGCAGCAGTGGTAGGTTAGGTGGTTTCAGGGTCCAGGCACACTTTATAGTGGGTACAATACATGGTAGCTGTCGGCTCAATGCTACAGGGGATATAAGCCCGCAGCAGTGATGTGATGGTGTCGGGGGTTCTTGAACAACCGAATGAACCCACTGAGTAACGAAATCCAGATCCCTTCTTCCGTCCGCATTGCCGTAACTTTCTTTCGGCACCACGATTCCCCTCTACTTAATACCGTGTATGTACCTAATGTGTGCTATTATTGTATACTACTATGTATAATTTATAATTCAGAGACCAACGTTGAATGTTAAACCCATACACAATCGCTGCAAACTACCGGCCCCTTACGATCCACCATAGCGACAACGTTTTACCCGGCCACGTAAATCGAAACCCCAATTGACCAAACCAATTGACTCCCTTTCGCGACTCTTTTCACGATGTCGAAACTTTCAGAACCCCTCAAGGCGCTCATTAACGCCAGCCACGCGAAATCCGGCTACACGCCCTCGTCGACAGGTGTGCAAAATGCGCTGGCGCGGTTCGCGACCGATGCGGCCGAGAAGAAGGTCGGGCTGCCGGCTTGGGTCACATTATCCGTATGTCTCTCTAGTAGATGATCTGGGAAGGAATACAAGACAAGACAAAAGAAAAGAAAAGCAGCTAAACATCAACTTGTAGACAGCCGTCTCAGCAACCATGAACTGCCCAGAAGCCATGACCCAAATCTTCCACCTCGCAAACTCGACCCCAACCCCAACAGACCCGCGCACGCCCGTCCAAAACGCCGAGCTAATCCGCGAAGTCGGCCTCAAATGCATCTCCTTCAACGGCATCCCGCGCAGCATCAACACGCTGAACGCCTTCCGCGCTAGCCTGCCAGCCGACGTCGGCGCCGGTCTCAGCACGACACCAACCCGCGAACTCACCACTGCCAACTTGGAAATCCGCAAAAAAGATGGCCTGGCACTGTGGGACAGCGTGTACATCGGCTTCGAGCGCAAGCTGCTCGCTAAGCTCGCGCAGTCGCACCCGGACCTCCCCGTCCACATCCTCAACGGGCACTACTCGAACCTGCTGTCCAACCCGCGCGACGCGTCACCGCCCGCTGGCGCCAAGGTCGGCCGCGTGCTCACGTCGCTCGTGGCGATCGCGTGTCTGCGGACGCAGAGCGGGGTCGGCCCGCAGGTCGTCTCGCATATTTTTGGCTTGCGCAAGGCGTACGATAATGGGGACGCGAGGGCGGAGGGCGAGGACCCGGTGGAGGGGGGCGCGTGGCTGGCGAGCGAGGATGGGAATACGTGGATTTTGGAGAGCGTGGATCGGTTGGTCAGCGTGATTGGTGGGGGCGAGGGGACGACGTTTGCGCCGGGGATAAGACCAAAGTTGTGAGTGGACGCCTACTTGGAAGCTATTTGGAGATGAGCGAATGTATAAATGGCGTATATAGCGTGTATATCACATATCTAGCCTAACCTAGGCTACTACATATCACAGCGATACCAGACATCTGTGTTCCATACATAAGGTATATCTAACCGCCCAGGTACATAAAGCTGTACATACGCCTACTTCAACCTATGCCTCCGCTACCTACCGACACAGCAAGTTAATATATACAGAATACCTCACTACTATATACAGCTCCTATGCATTCCCAACATAAACCCCATACAATCATACCCCTATACTTATATAAACCATCTCACTTCCATAGGTATCTAGATACTCAAAACCTCCTCAACTCCTCCGCAACCTTGAACTCCGCATCCGTCCTCTCCCTCACCGTCTCCACACTCACCCCCTCCGCGATATCCGTCAGCGTCAGCCCGCCCCCACCCACGCGATCGACCTGGAAAACGGCCAGGTCCGTGATGATGGTGCTGACGACGCCCTTCCCCGTGAGCGGCAGCCTGCACTCCTGCACGATCTTGCTCCTGCCCCTCTTGTCGACGTGCTCCGTCGCGACGATGATCCTGGTCGCCTCGGGGTTCGAGACGAGGTCCATGGCGCCGCCCATGCCCTTGAACACGCGCCCCGGGATCATGTAGTTCGCGAGGTCCCCCGCGGCGGACACCTGGAACGCGCCCAGGATGGACACGTCGACGTGGCCGCCCCGGATCATGGCGAAGGACTCGGCGGAGTCGAAGGTCGAGGCGCCCGGGAGCAGGGTCACGGTCTCTTTCCCCGCGTTGATGAGGTCCGGGTCGGCGGTGGCTGCGGACGCGGGGTAGGGCCCCATGCCGAGGATGCCGTTCTCGCTTTGCAGCCAGATTCTGGCGGTGGGGGGCAGGTAGGAGGCGGCGAGGGTGGGGATGCCGACGCCGAGGTTGGCGTAGTAGCCGTCGTGGAGCTCGAGGGCGGCGCGGCGGGCTATGCGGTTGCGGGCGTCGAGGGTTGCTGTTGCTGGCTGGTTGCTTGCGTCGTCTTTGTCGTTGTTTTGGGGCGGGGGTGGTGCGGTCTTGAGTACTTCAAAGTTCTTGGGGGCGGTGGCGGGCACGATGCGGTCGATGAATATCCCAGGGAGGTCGACGTGGTCCGGGTCGATGGAGCCGATGGGCACGATGTGCTCGGCTTCGACGATGGCGATGCGGGCGGCGCGGGCCATGAGGCCGGCGTAGGTTTTGGTTGTGTATCTGGACGGTGTTAGCTTTTTTTTTTTTTTTTTTTTTTTTTTTTCCTCTCCTTTTCCTTAGATTTTAAGGAAGTGGTTGGTTGGTTTTGGATCAACGTACTTAAACACACAATTCCCCGCCTCGTCCACCTTCCACGCCCTCAGTATCGCCACGTCCCCCGGCAGCGCCGTCTCCATGATATACGACCTCCCACCAAACGTCCTCGTCTCCTTCGCCTTCCCCTTCTCCAGCACCGCCTCCGGCGTAAACTTCACCGGGATCTCGCCCGTCTCCACAAACGTCTTGACCCCCGTCGCCGTGTAGAACGCCGGGATCCCGGCCCCCGCCGCCCGCAGCTTCTCCGCCAGCGTGCCCTGGGGGCAGAGCTCGACGGCTATTTGGCCGGTCAGGTACTGCTGTTCGAGTTCCTTGTTGGAGCCGAGGTACGAGAGGATGATGCGCCCCAGGCGTCCGTCCCGCGTTAGGAGGGCGAGGCCGTGGGAGCCGGAGCCGGCGTTGTTGGAGACGGCTGTGAGGTTTTTGAGGCCTTTTTTGTGGATTGCTTGGATGAGGGTTTCTTTTGGATGTTAGCATATAATATAGATGAGCACACATGAACGGCCACTTGGTAGGTAGGTAGGTAGATAGGTAAGGTAAGGTAGGTAGTTCAATGATACGTACCAGCGACACCGCACAGCCCAAACCCAGCACTGAGAACCACGTACCCGTCCTCCAGATCCGCTACCGCTTCGTCCGCGGACTTGAAGACTTTGGAGCCACTCCGCGACGAAGATACTTTACCAGGAGGTCCCCCCTCAGTCGCATAAGTCCGGCGTGCGCACCGCTGCTGTTGCTGTGGGAGGAAGAGACCCGGTTGTGATAATAATCTAGATGTAGAGATGACTGCGCTGCAGCTGCTATATTGGCGCCGCGTGTGAGGCGCTGCCCATCGATGGGATAGCTGGGGCGTGTAGCGCATTGCCATGGTGCGTGATCGCGCCATCTTGGAGGAAAGGGGGGGTAGGTGTGGGAGAGATGGAGACGGAACCGGAGCCGGAGATGGAGATGGACAAAATAAAGTCAAAGAGATGTCGAGTTTAAACTACCTAGGTAATCATGTATGTCATGTGTGTGTTTGAGAAGCATAAATTGCCTTGTTGTTTCCTTCCTTCTTTCTTTCTTTCTTGTTTGCTTATTTTCTATTCTCTCTCTATCTCTGTCGTTTGCTTTATTAACGGATGTACATACAATATAAAGTCGATGATAGTGGTGATAATCGTTATTCCTAGATAGGTAGTGTTATTATCACAATTGATCCACCAGACCTATCCCATTGTATTTATCTATTTAAAGACTCGCAAACAAGAGAATAGGCAGTTCGTTTCGCCGAGGTTCATTGTTGGCCTTTCCTCATTTCTAGCGAGGGCTAATTCATTATTCGGCCATTCATTTATGTCCGCGACGATCATCGCAGCGCTCTGGAATCCCGTTCCCGATTAGTCCTCCCGAGGCATCGGGTCGGGTGAGTAGCGTGCGAGTAGCGTATGTAGTCTCCAGGGTTATGTACTATGTAGTGGTAAGTGGCATCACATCGCATATGTAGGGTTATGTGCAGCTTGTCTGTCGGGGGTAAGCTAGCTCTTTGATTTGTATACTGCTACATTGCTCTCCTATCTAGTGTATACGGCTCTTTACATAGATGGTGTTGCAGGTGCCTTAGGCATCCTTAGCCATATGGCCCTTATGGCCATATATTGGCATTCTGTCATTTGTAGTTTAGGAATAAAGTAAGCTTTCTTCCTTTTTTCTTTTTTCTTTTTGCTTGCAGTTGTATTATAACAGGTTATAAGCTTCGTGCCGCTTGAAAAGCGCCGATTTAATACTAAAAGATATTAGATAATTAAAAGAAATATTATGAAATATTGTTTCTTTTGGTTTTTATAAAGTTAAGGTTAAACTAACGAAATATAGGTAAGAAACTTATTTAATATGAAACTAAATTAAAAGATAAAGTTATTAAAAAAAAAGCTTAAAAGGGTATTAAAATTAAATATTATACTTATTTATTTTAAAAAAAGCTTATTAAATAAGGTTTAAATAAGGTTATTAAAATATTTAAAATAATAATATAACGGGTAAAATCTTAAAATAATAAACTTTTTAATTATTAATAATAACGAAAAATTAATAATAAAATATAATATTAAATAAATATTAAAATTAATTAAAAAACCTGTTAAAATAGTGGAAGGTTTATTACATTTTTTATTAATTTTATTACTTTTTAACAAGCATGGACTTAAAAAATGGAAAAGATTAATATATTAATATTATTAATATTACGGATTTAATAAATTTATTAATAATATACGATAAGCGTTTTTATAAGGAGCATTTAATAAAATGAAATAAAAATATTACAAGGAAAAAGTTTATTATATAACTTTATTAATAAGTTTATTACGTAATTTAAACGTGATTATTTAATTAAAAACATTTAATTAAAAAAATAAAAAAAACGATTTTAAAGTGGTTTATAATTTAATATTAAAAATAATATTTAAAGTTTTTAAATAATTAATATCTTAATTATATTATTAATTAAAAAATTTTATCTTTAAAGATGGAATGATTTTACGTGATTATATGATTAAATTTAAGAAAGTGTTCGATAGATTTAAGTAATTAAATTTTAATTTACCTAAAATTATAAAAATGTTTAATATAATGGAAGTTATTAAGGAACGATATTTAGATTAGTATCGATTTTTAGAATGGGATTATTAAAAAGGAATTTTAATTTGGCAATTATTTTTAAAAGAATTTATATAAAAGGTGAATAACGAGGATTTAATAGTAATTATATTTTTATTTAAACCGTTAAATTTGAATATTAAAGGGGGTGAGTTATTAAAATTAAAAAAGAAATAATTTATCGATTACATAATATATAAGAAAAAATATTATTCAATTTAATAATGGTGTATTTAATATAAGAAGTGTTATATAAAAAGAATTAAAAAATGTTATGTTTTTTATTTAAAGTTAAAGCTAGCTTTAAAAAATAAAATAATAATTAAATTAAGAAAAAATAAAACATTTAAAGGCTTATTAAATGTTAATATTAAAGTTTTATTATATAGATAAGTAAATAATAATTTTTTATTAATAAATATTTCTTTAGCTGTAATTATAAATTTTGATTAAATCGGAAACCTTTTTCGAAATATGTGTGTTAATAATTTAAGTTATATAAATTATATATTTAATAATCTTAAGTGGTTTAAAATTTATTAACCCTTTTCGATACCATTGGATATAATAGTTTTAAATGATAATAAAATTAAAACTTTAAGTTATAATATAATAATAATAAAGGTTTATTAAAGTAATAAGGATATAATTAATTTACGATTTTTAAATATAAGTTATTATTTAAAAACGTTTATAAATTTAATAAGTATAGGATAATTAAAAAATAACGGTATTATATTTAATGGGATAATAGATATTTTACGTTTAAAGGATTTAATAACTTAAAAAGTGGTAAAAATTAAATAGTTATAAAGATTAAAAGTATTTTAATTATTTAAAATTTTTAATAATTAATATAAACCTTAAACCATTTTTATAACGGTTAGTATTAATTTAATGTATAAACGTTTAATATATATAAGTTTTTTAAAAATTAAATTAACTTGTGAAAGATATAAATTAAAGTTAAAAATCCCATCTAAGCTGGAATTTTGCGATATATGTGTATAAGTAAAGGTAAAGAAATTTATTTAAAAAGTATTTTTAATCCTAGCATTATAACTTTTTTAAGTTATTTATATAAATGTCTTATTTTATAGTTAAAAAAGTTATATAGGTTTTAAGTATTTATGTATATTTACGAATAAATATAATAATTATCGATAAGTGAAGTTTTTAAGAAATAAAAAAGTGATTTATCGATTAATATTTAATTTTTAAAAAAAAATTAAACTTTAAATTAGACTTAAAATCTAGATTTTTTATTTTGATGGAGGAAAAGAATTCCTGGGAAAGAAAGAAATTATGAAAAATGAATTTAAAAAAGCTGATATATAATTTAAAGTGATAATTAGTTATATATTAAAGTAAAACGAACGAGTTAAAAAAGTTAACAATTTGGTAATTATTTTAATAAAGGTTATTATAATTAAATTTAAGCTATTAATGTTTTTTTAGCTATAAGTTAAAAAGATAATTATTATAATTATAAATTTACTTTTTATAAAGGTTAATGAGAATTATAAATCTTTTTACAATTATTTTTACAATTACTTTAAATTTTTTGAAGAAGTAAAAAAGGAATATTTATTAAATTTATAAACCTTTAAAGCGATTGTTTAAGTATAAAAGAAATAAGTTTTATATGGAAAAAAGTAAGTATTTCAAGTAATTAAAGGTTATATAATAAGATATAAAGATAAATAATTAAAGATATATAAGATTTAGGTGTTATAACTTAACTAAGTTATTCTTATAAAAGATATTAAATTTAATGAAAAAGGACGTTATGATGAAGATAAGTTAAAAGATTTAAAATATAAGATTATTTTAACTAATTTAGATTTAATGGAATTAAGTGAATTTAAAGTTAGAATTAGTTTTGAAGAATTTAAAACCTAAGATTATTTAGAAAGCATAAAGCTTAATTCACAAGTGTAATAGTAAAAAGAATTAATAATATCTTTAATATAATAATAATCGAATTATAATAACCTTAAATCCACCCATGAACCAAGCCTTAAACTAAGTTATAAACTAAGTTTTAAACCAAGTCGATCATTAATACTAACACTACTAATGACTACACCCATTATTTCATTAAAAATAACCTTAAAAATTACTTTAATATCTAATATTACGCCGGAGATTACCCTAAAAATTACTTTAACTCCAACTTATATACTAGTTTAAATACCTAAAAAAGTTATATTTATTATAATTCTTGAAAAGCTTTTAAAAACATAATTTAAAATAAGATTTAAAAGTTAAAATAAAAGTAACAACTTTTAAAATACGATATAAAGTATAATTAAGAATAATAATATAAATAAAAATCTAATCTTAAACATAATAATGGTTTAAATTAACCCTAATCTTAACAAAAATCATGAAAATTAGGAAGAGATCTTTTAAAAAAGCTAAAATTTAAAAAAAAGTTTAATAAAAGAAATAATAAAGTTAAACAAATTAAAAAAAATTAAAAAAATAAGAAAAAAAATATTAATTTTAACAATTATAAAAATTTAACTAATAAAAAGAAGGACGAAAAAGAAGAAAATAAAGAAGATTAATTATAATAGTAAATGGAAAATATATATATTATTAAATAAACTTAACCTTTTTTTTAACCTTTCGCTTAACTTTTTTAACCTCCTTAACTTTTTCAATTAATACAAGCTTAACAATTACTTTAACCACCACCTTAATTCTTAGAATTTTTATAATTAAGATAATTTTCTAAAAAAAAGAAAACTCTAATATCTTATAATAAATTAAGCTTTATAAAAAAAAAAAGAAAATCCTTTCTTACGTTAATAAAGTTTAAAGTTTATTATTATTATAAAAGTTAAATTAAGAAAAATTTACTAACTTATACTTTAATAAATATTAAAATTAAATAAACCATAACTTTATTATTAATTAAATTACTTAAATAAATTAAAAGTGATTTAAAGATATAAGAATAATAAAAACCAACATTTAATAAATAATTTAATAATTTTATAAAACGAAAGGTTTTTAAACTAATTGATTTTCCTTTAAAAGAGAAACCATTATTAATTAAATAAGTTTTAAATTAAAAGTTTAATAAAAAGGGTAAATTTATATATAATTAAGTAAGATTAGTTATATGTGGCAACTTTAAGATTAATAATTCTTGGGTAATTTAAGATATTTACGTTATAATTATAAGTTTAGTTATAATTAAAATCTTTTTTACCTTAGTGGTAATTTTTGATTTTAAATGTTTATAATTTAATATTATTATTACGTTTTTAAATAGTATAATTTTAAAAGGAATTATAATTTATATTAAATAAATAGTTAGTTATAAAGATGAAATAAATCAAGTGTAAAAGCTTAAGTAAGTATTTTATAGCTTAAGATGAGTTTTAATTTAATGGTTTAAAAATATATTAAAGGTAATAAAAAAGATAAAGTTTAAAAGCATGTTTATAAAGTGTTATTTATTTAAAAACGAAGAATTAAAAGTTCTTATATTAATGTATGTTAACGATTTATTAATTATAAGTAATATATTTAAAATTATCGAAAAAATAAAAACTAATTTAAACGATATTTTTAAGCTTAACGAAATAGGTAAAGTGGTTAAATTTGTTAAATTTAAAATTAAACGAAATAAGGAATTATATTAAATATTCCTTAATTAATCCAAATTTACTAGAAAAGTTCTTTTAAAGTATAATATTAAAACTTTAAAAAAAATAAAGTCGTTATAAAGATTTAATATTATAATTTTACTAATATAAAAAAAATTACTAAACTTAAACGTGTCAAGTATATTAAAGAAATAAAATCTTTAAATTAATTATTTATTAGGATTTGCTTAAATATAATTAAAATGATATTAGCCTTTATAAAGGCTAACGTAAGATTTAATAAGATTTATTTTAAATTAAAAAAATATTTGTGAAAATATATTAATATTATATAAGATTTTAGAATAACGTTAAGTGGTAAATATAATCTTAAAAACTTAAAATTAATAATTTAAGTAAATGTTACTTTTGCAAATTATTTAAGATTAAAAAAGTCAACGAAAACCTATCTAATAACCTTGGTAAAAGGCTTTATACATTAAAATTTAAAGAAATAATTACTAGTCGTATTAAGTAATACGGAAGTAAAGTTTATTAATTTATTTTTAATAGGATTATCGGGAATATAGATATTAAAATTTTTTTAGGAGTTGGGATATCCTTAATTAAAGTTTTTATTATTTTTTTTAAATTTAATTAATGCAATTATTATAGTTTTTAATCCCTTAAATATAATAAAAACCTATTATATCGATACTTAATATAAATGGATTATTGATAAAGTTTAATGTGGAGATATTAAAATTTAATATGTTGGAATTAAGGAAATGGTGGTAGATGGATTAATTAAATTATTGGTGAAAGAGAAATATAAGGCTTTTATCCGATTAATAGGTTTGAAAAAATGCAAATGAAAAGAATAAACTTACGGGTATTATTTTAGAAAATTGAAAAAGAAAAACGATTATTATTTCAAAAAAAAATAGAAAATTATACTTTAATTACCTAACTACATAACTTCAAAACCACCCATCGACAGTAAATATGGCAATAGTTGTATGGCTTTGTGTTAATGGGGGTGTGTTGCAAATGCCTTAGGCATTTTTAGCTATATGGCCCTTATGGCCATATATTGGCATTTTGCCATTTATAGTTTGGGAATAAAGCAAGCTTTCTTCCTTTCCTCTTTCTTCTTCTTGCTTGCAGTTGTACTGCAACAGATGGCTATTTCTTGAACAGGTAAGAAAAAATAATGAAAATATGAAAAACGAAGCCATTCTCCTTTCCAAGACCTACCCCCTAAGCCACTCAAGAAAACGCCACCTCTTAAAAGAGGATGATTCATTATCGGTAAACCCCACATAGGTACAGTAAAAGGACAGTCCAACAACCTCCAATCCGCCCAAACACTGTTCATGGGGTAGGTAAATAAAATCAGAAAGTCCAGCGTTAGATCTATACCGATACATAGGTAGGTTATCCAGTCTCATATACGACCGTTAAAAGAGATTATCCAGACTGTAGGCCGGTATTTACCTTCATGAAATGCAATGCAAACCGCACAGCAAAAAAGCAAGTAAACCAAAGAGGAAAGGGGGGGGAAAGAAAAGGAAAAAGGGGGTAAGAGAAAAGGGGGTAAGGTAGGGCCATCAGTCAACACGATTTCACTCCCACTCCCACTCCCATTTCCAAAAAAGTAAAAAAAAAAAGGGGGGGGAGGGGAGGGGAAAGTCTTCAGCGACCAACACTCTCAACCTGAAACCCAAACATCCGCATCTCCTCCGCCTTGACAATCCCCTTGCCGTCAAACAGCCACTTGGGCTTGTGCATGTGACGCGCGATCCTGTTCCAGTCGAGCCTCGCCCTCGCCCCATCCCCCTTATCCCCATCCCCATTGCCCTCCCCAACATTCCCCGCCGACGAAAACCCACTCGTCCTAATCAACTCGCAATCGGGACAGTCGCTCTCGCAGTCAGGCTCGGGCTTGTACCGCTGCAGGGGGTCGTCGGAGCTCGCGAAGGGGGAGCTGGACGCCGCGGGGTTGAGCACGAAGTACTTGTGCACGGCGAGGACGTCGGCCTCGGTGGTGGCGCGGGAGGGGAAGGGGCGGGGATCGATGGGCTTGGTGGGTTTGGCAGACTTCGCCGGCGTGTTGCGGAACTCGTCGAACTCGGTGGTGATCAGCACCGCGTGGCTGCCCTCGCACGCCCCGTACGCGCTCGAGTATATCTCAATCGGGCCCCCTTCTTCCCTGAGCGCGGGGCGGCCCGAGGGGGACGACAGCAGGTCCTTGATCTCGGCGCGGACAACGACGGGGTTGCAGCAGGGGTCGAAGACGGCGATCTCGCGGGGCCCTTCCTCTAGCAGCGTCTTGATGATCTCGAGCGCGGGCGACTCGCGCGTGTCCGACGTGTTGGCCTTGAACGCGTACCCCAGCAGCGCGATCTTCTTGCCCGCGAGCGTGTTGTTGAGGCAGCGGATGACGCGGCGCGCGAACCGCTCGCGCTGGTACTCGTTCATCTTGACCACCTGGCGCCAGTACTCGGCCACCTCCCCGAGGCCGAGGGAGTCGGCCAAGTACACGAGGCTGAGGATGTCCTTCTTGAAGCAGCTGCCGCCGAAGCCGATTCCCGCCTTCAAGAACTTGCCGCCGATCCGCGGGTCGCACCCGATCGACGCCGCGATCTCGTCCACGTCCGCGCCCGTCTTCTCGCAGATCGCGGATATCGAGTTGATGCTGCTGATGCGCTGCGCGAGCATCGAGTTCGCGACGAGCTTCGCGAGCTCAGACGAGTACACGTTCGTCGTGATGATCTTCGAGCGCGGCACCCACGCCGCGTAGATGCTGGCCAGGGCTTCTGCGGCGCGGCGGCCGGTGGGCGTTTTCGCGGAGCCGATTAGCACGCGGTCCGGCTTCATGAGGTCGGTCATCGCGGTGCCGGCGGCGAGGAACTCGGGGTTCGAGAGGACCTCGAAGTGGACCCCGGGACGGTGGACCGCCAACTAGATATCGAGTCTATTAGCTGATGGCCCGCTTATGTCATGTCATGTCATGTCATGTCGTGTGCTGACATGATCACAGGCGTAAATAAACTCACAGTTCGTTGCACAAGGTCAGCCGTCCGGCACGGCACCGTCGACTTCTCCACAATGATCGTGCCGGGCCTCGCGTGCTGCGCCACCTCACTCGTAACGGCCTCGAACGCCGTCATGTCCGTCGCGCTGCCCATACCCGCGCCCCGCGTCTTCGTCGGCGTGTTTACGGCGACGAGCACGATGTCCGCCTCGCGGATGCAGCGGCCGACCTGGCACGAGAAGAACAGGTTGGGGTGGCGCGAGGGCACGCCCGTCCACTGGCGGTCGCACTGGAACTTGGGCGCGTCCTGCGTCTGCGGGTCCACGGGGTTGGCCGGGAACCAGCAGGCGCGCGAGCCGTCGCGCGCGATGCGCACGATGTCGTTGAGCCCCGGCTCGTAGATGGGCAGGTGCTTCGAGTTCCAGCGCCGGATGCGCCGCTCGTTCTTGTCGACGACGGTCACGCGGAGCTGAGGGTTTTGCAGCGCGATTACTGCTGCTGTTGGGCCGCCTGGTGTGTGTGTTAGATTTTTCGTTTTCTTTTATGTCTTTGAGAATGGTATGATATGATAGGGGGGGAAGGGGAAGTAGTGCTATGAGGGGGCCACTTACCAACATAGCCAGCGCCGACGCAGCAAATATTCTCAATTGGGCGTTTCCGTGCCATCGTCAAATCTCCCAACGCGGACACCATTTGCGGTATAGCAGCCCGCTCCAGTCCCGAGGCAAGCTCACTGGGAAGGATGGGGCTCGGCGCTGTTGAGCTCTCATCTGGAGTAGTAGGCGCTGTTGATGAGTCATCTCCAAAGGCAGCGGCGTCAACCACCGGTCTCTGTGCAGGAGTAGGAGTAAGAGTATCGGTGGACTCCATGCCAAACCAGGTGACGATATGTGGTAGATATCGTAGACAATGGTTTGAAGACACAGGATTCAAGAGATCAACGACTCAGTTGAGATACCAGTGATGGTAAGTTAAAGTGATGCCGTTTCTTTCTCTGAGTGAGAAAGTTCGAAAGGCAGCTGAGTCTGAAGAAGAAGTGAAATGATCCAAGAAGGAAGATTCAATGTCCCAAGGGCTCTTCTCCCAAGGGAACTTAGTTACCAAGTGGTAGTGTGTGGGGAGGGTTATGGCTCGGTATGAATACCATATATGACAAGAGCATGTAAATAAGGAGGAAGGCAGGGAAGGAAGGCAAGGAACCAGAGGACGTGACTACTTTCTTACCAAGAAAGTAAAGACCATGGGTAGATGGATAACAAGCTAGGTAGGCAGGTGTGTAGCTAGGTTTGTATAAGATTTTAAGAAGCGTCCCGTCCTCTTTTAGATAAAGACCAAAGACTAGTACAACTATATCCACACATGGCTACCATCAAACAGCGCCACTTGACGCTCCCAGACACATGTATCTCTGATGGCTCGGCTTATATTTATTACTTGCCTTGACGCCTAGTCCAAGATCCGTGATTGCCATTACCTTCGAACTGGACCCTAGCTGCATTGCATGTGGCGGCTTCGGGCACAGCTTTTAGCTGCCCATTTTGCTGTTGCTTAGCTCCATTCCCAAACCATGAGCTTACCCGGCCAGTGTCAAGCTGATGGGGGTGGACAGATATGAAGTCTAGCCAGCCCAAAACAATAATGATAGGACTCTTCAGCTGGGTCTATTCAGATTTTGGGTCAAAGCCTAACGAACTTTGACGCTTTGGTAGGTATGTAAGGTACAAGCCTCCTCAACTTATTGCATGTGCTACTCACATGTAATCGTAGGTTTGGGGGCGGGAGACTGAACTTAGTAGACGGGTAAGAGCGCTGTTGTCGTCTTATGGTCCATGATACGTTCGTTCGCTACCACCATGCTCAAGCCAAGCACGAACGTGAAGAGCTACTTGGGAATCCGGACATGATTTTCAACGTAGCACCATTAACCTTTTAGTGATAGATAGGGACGAAAATATACACATACACATACTTGAGTTCTGAGCTATGGGTAGCGTGAGTGTTTTCTTACCACAGCAGATACCTAGCCAACAGATTACCGCACCAGGAACACGAGGGCCGAGCGAGGGATATTAATTCGCAAGTGCTAATCTAGATAACCTTAGGTTAGGGGAAATAAAGACTGTGCAGGTGACATCTAGGGACCCCTTCTCAGCACCTGTGCATGTAAGAGGCTAAAGCCTCCCCTTATCCGACTGAACTAAACTCGGGTTAGGCATTTATAAAAGGTAGTATAAACTTCGCGGATCTATACCCTCCTGGCTCTTAACCTTCGTTCTAGGGATAAGGCATGACGGTAAGGTTTGCAGAACCCCGGATTCTTTGATGCATTGTTGTGGAACTAGAGTGTCGTGGTTGAGAGAATGTGCTGCAAACGGACAAGATGATTGGTGCGCTGATTATTTTGCGTGTGCTGCCGCTAGAGTTTGTCATTGGGCGAATTCGTGGAAGAGATGATAGACACTAAGCTACTTACTAGTAGTAGATAAATATAGCAGAGATCGTATTCTAGTGCTGTGTAAATATTTATACAGTAGGTAGATAGACGGGACATGGTGCATTAGAGTTAACTTGTTGACTCTAACTTAAGACTCAAGCCTCTTTACCTTAATAGCACCTTCAGTCAGCGTCAGACGACTATGACTGTCTTAGAAGGTAAAGTGAACATGTGGGTTGGGTCTCGTGCCTTTCTTACCAAAAAGGGAGGCAAAGTTAATCTATTAGACGATATTTACCTACCTAGAGTACACATCGTGTGAACCGTCTTCTAAACTACGAGTAATTGTTGTTCCTTTAAACTATATTTCCATATTCGATAGTTCAAATCACATACTTAACCTCTATTATAGACTTGTTGCGCGCGTTTACGCTCGTTCCTCGTCAGATTAATAAATGGCCGGTGTCTCGTGTCTCATACCTCTATTTATTGTAGCACCTGCGTCCTCCTCTCTTCCCAAACCTCTTTTCAACTTTATATGAACCATCACTTCTTCCTATATTTAAACAACTCATATCCCCAGATTCACAAATATATCAGATGGAAATCAAAGACCAAAGTGTGACCTCTGCTGTCAACGCTGGGATAAGACCCAGCCATACAGTAGCGATGGAAGACCACAACCAAGGCACCAATCTAGACGTCTTCCCATCTGATCTAGGCGGATGTCGCATTCTACTATGCACCGAGAGTCTTGGACCGGTGAACGGCGTCTCGCGCACGACCAAGATGCTGGTTGATCAACTCCGGGCCAATGGCGTACTTGTTTCGGTCGTGGCACCGTATAACCACACCAGAGTCAACACCTTTGCCCCCGCCCCTTCTCCTGGTGAAGGGTTTTGGTACAATAGCCAAGAACTCCGCTTGGATGGCTATCCTCTACCATTCAACCCCGAGCTTTCAATAGCGAATCCTATTCGGCTTTCCGACTTATTTGAACAGACTTTCGATGGCCCCCCAGATCTCATCTACCTCGCCAGTCCTGCCTCCGTAGGATTTCAAGTCATGGTTCAGCTACGACAATATGTAAAGGAATTGCAAGTACCAATCATATGCAATTTCCAGACTGACTTGGCTGGTTACTGCTCTATTCTGTTTCCCTGGCCCCTGGGAGATATTGCGAACCGGATATTCGGTGTTGTGCAGGGAAACCTTTTCCGCGATGATACCGTCAAGACTATCTTCTATCCGAGCAACTTCGTCAAACGGTATCTTGTCAACACTGCCGGTGTATCGGAGAGGAAATTGGCAGTCTTGACACGAGGAGTTGACGTCGAGGGGTTCAACCCGGCCAAGAGAAGCGAAGAGCTAAGAAACCAATGGAGGCGAAACGATGAGCTTGTCCTGTTCACCTGCTCCCGCATAGCAGGTGAGAAGGGCTTTGGCTTCCTCGCGCAGGTAGCCACTGAGCTGGACAAGAGGGGGATGAATTTCGTATTGGTCATTGTTGGTGGCAATAAGAACCCGGCCGTCGAACAAGATGTAAAAGATATGTTTGCGTCCCTGACCGAGAAAGGAAAAGTAATCTTCGTGGGATTCAAGCTCGGCGAGGAGCTCATGAAACATTATGCCTCAGCCGACGTCTTTTTGCATTGCTCCATCACCGAAACCTTTGGACTAGTCGTCTTGGAAGCAATGGCCAGTGGTGTGCCGGTTATCGCACGAGACGAGGGCGGCCCGAGTGATATTGTTCAGAACAACAAGACCGGCTATCTCGTCCCGCCTGACGACCTGAATGGATTCGTGGAGAAAGTACTGCAACTTGGCCGTGAGCCGGACAAACGCAAAGAACTTGGGGCTGCCAGCCGCGCCGCTGCTTGTGAGACATCGTGGGAGAGAGTGGGCAATAGGGTTGCCTGGGAAATGCTCCACGCGATCGAACAATCCGAGCAGGACAAGGCCACCACCCCTAACATGGGACGACTTACCGACCAGCCGCCCATGACGGCCATAGCCAAGAATGATATTCTACGGCGTTTTACAGAAGTAAAACTCGTCTTGGTGCGTTCTGTTATATTCGTAGCTTGGCTGTTCGTTTTTGGTTATCTTGTCTTCGCCCACGTCCATAAATCAGTTAAGACATACGTGCAACGGATCTCTTCTTTGGCGAAGACCGTGGATTGATGTCCAACACCGTCGAGGGCTACGATCAAGACGACCTGGCTTTGAATATATCCATATCGACGATTGCTATTACCTTGGAATTCTCACGGCACAGCACCCTTCTTGGCTTTCCCTTTCCTGCTTCATTCTATTCGATTTATTCTACCGACTGTTATTTACTGCGTATCATACCTAGTAGCTGGGCCGACTCTGTAATTGGATTGCATAGCGTGGGTATAAAAGTGGGCTTGTATTCTGCGCTGATATCATGCAATATACGAAAACATGATAGGATATGATGGCAAATGTAATGGTTGGTTACTCATCTGTTTAGCATAGTTCTGCCAGATGGCGTCCAAATAGGCACTTAGGTAGAATATATATGAATAAATAAAAATATAGATAATTAATCACGCCCAAAAACTTTGTCTAGAACGTCTTGTGTGGTTCTGACCTGGGCAAACTCCTCATGAAGGCTGGCAAGATTCACCTTGTGCACCGTCTCGGCGTCAAACCCTCCTTTGGCAAAGGTAGCGCACGCATCACCAACTAAGATGATGTCACCTTCGTCGAGCTCACCCGATGGGCCCGTCACGGATACAACCCGGAGGTTGTTCGCCATTCGTGTAGTCGTGCTAACACAGTGGTCCGTAGATAAGCCGACGATGAGGAGCTGCCTAACACCTTGGCCTCTAAGATAGGCTTCTAGGCCGGTGCCTATGAAGGAAGAATTGACATCCTTGGTAAAGACCTTTTCGCCAGATTTCGGCTCTGCAAACGCCTGCGGCTGTAGTCCAAGTAGGGTCTGACCATTTACCTCCAACCGGTACCCTGGGTAAAAGGGTGAGTCTGGATAGATGCTGTGGTGGTGAATGTGGCAGATGACCACAGTATTCGATGTTTCATTCTGATTATGTTCTCGTGCCTTTTGTAGGAGGAGGGCGATATTGTCCTCGCATTCTGGTGTGCTGCGAATTTCCGGAGATACCCGGTCTAGGAAGCCATTTTGGACGTCGATGACGAGCAATGCCGTCTTTGCGTCGTTGATGTGCTTCATCTTGTACGGTGAGAGTTTGTGTGAATGATTAGATCTCTTTGTAGGTAATGTCAACTATTGAGTATGCATGCATGAGGCACTGATTTTGATGATTTTTGATGATTAGCCGTCGCCGTTACCTTCTTCATACCTACCTGGGTATCTATGATTTGTAAACATCTGAGTCACGATGCTGATAGGTGCTTGTCTCTTTGAAGCTACCATAGCTGACTGCTTGGGATACCGCACTATAATATGCAACTAGAATATCATGTGACCGACCTGTCATCTGAATATGGCGCCATTACGCAAACGCAAATAATTGTTTGGGGTCCGAAGAACGATTGAAGTTCTAGGCTGGGGATTAAGCGACAAGCACGCGAGCCGGCTTGGCCTGTCTCCTTCATCTTCCCGAGGAAGACTTGAAATAGCGTCGGTGTTGGCAGAATATAATAAACCATGATGGATTCTGATCTGGTGGGGTCTCTCCGATCTGGTTCACCAGGTGCCTAATACCTTGGTACGGATATTTGGAAGTGAAATAAGTTCAAATAACTCTGTTCTCAGTCTTCAATTGTAAAAGTTGTAACCAGCAAGTTGTAATTGTACTACGGTTATGTAAGTTAAAAGTAAATTATTGTGTGAAATTAATAAGAAATTCAATCATCAATGTTAAGAAAGACCAACCAAAGTATGAAACTTCAGGTGTCATATGTAGGCCATGACTTCCTAGCATTACTACCTAGGTACATAAGTAAGTAGTAGTCAGTTATGTAGCTGCATTGTAGCAGAGGGGGTAGGGGGTTTCGAGCCTCAAAATCAGTGTCAAACAGGGATCCAGGATTCTTATTAGGGGTCTTTAATGACCCATTCAATGGCCAGCATTAACCCCCATTAGCCCAGGATAAGAATATTGATTGGCTAGATCAGCACCTAGCGTTACAAGCTTCCTTTTCTTGGCAGCGCTTTTCGTCTCAACCATTTTTCCCTTTTCCCCTTTTTTCTTTTCTCTTTCTCTTTTAACTCTTTTTTACCCTTCTTTTCTTCATCAACTGTCGCATCCTTGGGCGATCCGACAACCCCATGCCAGTCAAAGCGTCCCAGCATTAAAATGTAGGTACCCGCTTGTGGTACAGGTGCATATTCATCTATATTTTATGAAGCCACGGCGTTTGATTCGTCGAGCTCGCGCTGGTGTAGCTACATATGTACTCTCCTCCCGTTTTCTTTAACAACTATTATAGTTATTGATAAATAAATCAGTCGAGTCCTCGTACTCCGTACTCCTCTCACCCCTCGTTCCACCGTTTGTATCATGATCATGAGCCAGCCACATTGTCACAGATGGGGTCTGACAAGTTGCATGGGCTACGTCGTCTTTTGTAGGTACACACACACACACACAACTATTGTACTCAGCTATCACTCATACAATACTGTCAATAATACCACATAATACAGTAGATACAGTAACATTTAATACAACACCTCCTCCTGGGCTATACTATGTATTGTATCAACACTAGTAAACTTGCATCTTGATCGGTTCAAGTGGCCGAAGCAAGATTACTTTGACGACCCACCGTCAGACCATTGGGTCTCGGCCATCGAGCGTGTCTTCTCTGTGGATCCCCTGGTCTCATAGTACCGGCATCTATTTGCCATCGTAAGGTGTCGCCGTCTCTTCTTGCATTTCCTTCCTTTTTCCACTTACCCAGTAAAACATCGTACCAGGAACAAAACCTAAGCCACATTTCCCATCTAACTGGGCAGGCCCCCTTTCCCTTCTTTTCTTCTTCTCTTGTCTTGTCAGATCTCTAATCTGATCGTTGTGCTCTCTTCGAGTCCCCACCCGCTCATTGCGAATTCGACTAGTTGCGATTATAGTAGGCAGGTTCCGCAAGACGCTCTTTACCGATACAACATCTTTTTCGACCGCCGGCCGGCTTATTCACGTTTGGAACTATATATATATAAATTTACCCTTTTTAAAAATATCTAATCAAGAAGAATCGAGGTGTATCGCCAATATGTTTGGACCAAGTGTAGCTTTGGCATCGCTGCTTGCCACTTCGGCATTCGCAAGCATGCATCCTGCGATGGGAGGAATGCTGGGTCCGCGAGAGACGTTACTGGAGGCAAGATTGGGGGACACGAGCAACGAAGATTCCCTTCAACGGCGACAAAGCAACACCCTAGTGATATCAGAAACCGCGCCTACGAATATGACCCAGTGGAACACGGATACCGCAGCAGCTTGCGAGTCGGCACTCTCTCAGCTGATAGCTGCCTCCAATCCTTCGGGGACAGCAGTCTGCTACAACCTGCTCAGTCTCGACACCAACACGGGTGCCTTTATGGCAGATCTCCGCCTCTTCCAAGTATCGACGCCGTTCGGGGATTTCGAAGGTATCCCTCCGGCGGATATCGCCGTGGGACTCCAATATAACGGTGCTTCCGTTTCGCCAGTCCAGGGAAATGAGACTGCCAATGTCACCAAGCGACAGAGCGCCACGCCTACGCTTCTCCAGAGTTACATGTTTGTTGGCCAAATAGACAAGGATAGAATGGCTCAGCCTATGACAATGTAAGATTTGAAGTTCCGTCATATATCGGGTACCCGGAAAGCTAACATTTTATAGGGGTGTATTGGAAAGTTGGGTGATGCCAGTCGTAACCTTGACAGGAAAGAACGTAGCAGGCAAGTCCGTCAGCACGAACGTCTCTTCCAACGAAGCCGCCTTCGTCAACGGAGTGTTCTCCACTGAAGTCGTCATGTCGGATTTCGCGCTTGCCCAAGTAGCCGTCGAGAACGTCACGCAGCAAGTGAAGAACGGGGAAGTTGCCGTCTTCGTGCCCGGAGTCAGCATCATGATCTTCCCCATCGGTCTCATCGTGACCAGCATCTGGACCGTCCTCGGCGTTGGGTTCTACGCGTTCGGCACGTACGAGCGATACATGTACCGCGACTCGTTCCGCAGCAGGAAGGCCAGACTGGAGAGCAAGCCCGCCTATGCGAGGATATAAACAGCCAACTACTACAATCTCAACGATACGATGAGATAATCGGCCTTGCGTATATGGCGTTTAAGAAAGGGAAGCTAGATTGGGCTGGTTAATGTTGAAAGAAAGGGATAGGGAGGACTGGAAATGACGCGAGCTGCATGTTTTAGACTTCAAGTTACCAATCCCCCGAAGCTTGCTTATTATTGTTTGATACTTGGATACCTCGAGCTGCGGGTGAGCTATCCCGTAGCATTATATATATATCATAAGCTCTGTCTTTGATTCTGTGAAGGGTTTGTGATGTACGTCTTTTGAAGTTTAAAAGGAGGGATGTCGGTACCGTTGCCTCGGGATTTATTATCGGGCGTACGGACAATTCAGTAGAGTGCTAGCGATGAAGGGACATTGTACTCTCAAGACATCAAAATAGTAGTAAGATCATGGTATACTTTTACATGAGTAGATACCTAACGTACAGCATGATATATTCCAAACATAATAAGGAAAAAAAAAAAAAAAAAAAAAGAACAATAGACGTATGCAAAAAGAAAAAAGGTACTATTTACACCAGAACCACTACTAAACCTAGTAGTTCTCGCCTTTTACATATACATATCCAGAATTGCCTTAGGTACTAAGAATGTATGCACGCAAGCAAACACCCCCCCCCCTCAACTTAACCAAAAATCCTCTCCTCCGGCCTCCTAACCAACATCTCCACGATGCCCTCCAGCTCATCCAGCAGCTCCGCCGCCGTGTCGATCCACTCCTCAAAGGTGACGATCTCCAGCGTCAGCGTGTCCCCCGCCACAAACGCCTGCACCTTCCACTCGCGCAGCGGCTCGAGGTGCGGGTACACCGTCTCGAGGCGGCAGCTGCTGACGCTGCCCCTGCCGCTCGTGAGGCTGAGCTCCTCGACGTGGTACACGTCCTGGTGCACGACGGTGTCGAACCACTCGTCGCCGGTGGGCGCCCAGTCGGTGCACGCGCGCACGATCTCCGAGAGGCCCATGCACTCGTGCTGCGCGCTCGCGACGTGCTGGTGCTGGATGTGTTGGAGCAGGTCGATCGCGCGCCAGCTGTCATCAGCATCATCATCATTATCGGAGGAGGAGGAGGAGGAGGAGGAGGAGCCGAACTTGACGCGCACAGGAACGTACTGCCACGTGGGCCCCATCACGGCGTCCGCGCGCGGCATGTCGATGTTCCGCCCGCTCACGACCTCGCCGAAGAGGACGTCGCGCACGTTGAGCCGGCGCGCGAGACACAGCGCCCACGCGGCCGTCGGCAGCGTGGCAATGGTGATGTCGCGCTGGCGCGCGGAAATATCCAGCGTCCTGCTGACCGCCGCCGCCGTCCGCGTCTTCAGCTGCGCGACGCTCCTGCCCGTCGGGCGCAGCACCGTCAGCGCGCTGCCGCGGAGGAGGTCCCGCCAGTACGGCGTGCTGTGCGGGATGGCCTTGTTGACGACGTGGTAGACGAAGGACGAGAAGGGCGTCGAGTCCGGGGTTGGCGCGTCGTCGTACAAGGCGGCGAGCTGGCGGATCAGCGCGGGGAGGCAGACTTCGTCGTACTGCGCGTGCGAGATGCGGAAGGCGAGGCAGCTGCGGTTGTGCGGGGATTGGACGTACAGGAACTTGACGAAGGCGGAGCCGTGCGGCATCTTGGACTGCACGTCCACGTCGCAGAGCTTGTGCGCGAAGGACTGTAGGTCGTTGCTGCTGTCGCCGGCGATCTCGTACTCGTCGATGGCGACGCGCAGCTCTTCCAGGACGACGCCGAAGCACTGGCCCGCGACTTCCACGAACACGGTGCGCAGGATCTCGTTGCGCGCGACCAGCTCCTGGCAGCTGCGGAACAGCTTCTCCTTGTCCACGGGCCCGTCGAAGTGGAACAGCTCGTACCGTGCCGAGAAGCGGGGGAGCTGGGTGGTGCCCCTGACCGCGACCTGCTGGAGCGGCCTGGCGGGGAGAATATCCTGGATCGTGCCGGGGACGACAAGCTGCGGCCGGACTTCCTCCGCAATAAAAGCCTCTATGTCGGTCGCATCGAGCAGCGAGAATGCAGCGGGCGGCGCCTCCATCGTTTCGACGGCGACTTTCTTGCTCTCCTTGACCGCCTTCGCCATCTCGTACAGCGTCCGGTGCTGGAAGATCTCGGGCACGGTAAGCGCGAGCCCCTTGGCGCGCAGCTCCGACACGATCTTCATCGCGCCGATCGAGTCGCCGCCGAGCTGGAAGAAGCTGTCGTTCAGCCCGATCTCGTCTTCCTCCAGGCCGAGCACGCGGCTCCATGTCTGTCGTAGGCTCTTTTGTTTTGCGGAAGTGGCGGAGACGCGCTTGGGCTGGGTGCTGGGGGTGGTGGAGGAGGGGGCGGGAGCAGTTCGCTGGACTAGCGTTAGCGCTACGGTGTTGTTGTCGCTGGAGAACTTGGCGAGCTTGTGCGTTCGGTAGAATTGGCCTTCTTGCTCGGAACTCGGCTCGGCCCATTTGGGTGCATTTGGCAGTGCTTCTAGCCCAGGCGCTTCCCCTGAACACCGCAACACAAGCTCTCCGACCGCGCCCAGCGGCAGCAACCGTTCCGCATCCGCCGTATCCACGATCCAGACCTCAGAAACCTCGCACCCCTCCTCGGGCAGCAACGAAGCCACCGCATTGCTCTTCGCGCTCTCCAAGCTCGCACTCCTGAGCTCCGCCACATCCTCCTCGGCCAAAACCTGTATCTCCCCGCAGGTCATCGCGCCGGGGTTCTCCGCAAACTGCTCGGTGATCCTCGCCAGCTGCCTTAGCATCCGCTGCATCTGCGGGCTCGCGACCGTCTTCGAGTCGAAGCTGGCCATGACCAGGAACCCGGACGGGTCCAGCGAGCACACGAGCATCAGCGCGTACGTGTTGAACTTGAGCGCCTCCTGCGCGGCCTCCGCGTCGCCCGCGGGGACAAAGCCGTTGGCCGGCTGCGACTTGTCGCCCAGAGCTACCTCTTCGTCGTCGGTGCTCGGGTGCAGGACAAGGCCCGTCCGCAGCTCGCACGCCTCGCGCGCGTCGGGGCTCAGGCGCCGGATGTGCTGCAGCCCGAAGTGCTCGTGCGGGATGCCGGCGACGGACTGGTCGTGGATCTCCTGGAGGTACTCCTGGACGGTGGCGCGGCGGTCGACGGAGACGCGGACGGGGATGGTCGCGATCATGGGGCCCTCGATCTGCTCGACGCCCGGGATCGGCGCGTTGCGGCCCGTGAGGGTCTCGCCGATGATGACGTCGTTGGAGGCGGTGTAGGTCGATACTAGGAGAGCCCAGGCGCCGCGGATGATGGTCGCGGTGGTGATGCCGGTCGTGGGCTTGCTGGTCGGGATGTAGTGCTCGAGGAGCGAGTCGGCTTGCTGTTGGTACCCGGAGTAGGGGAGCGCGGGAAATTGCTCGCCATTCGCGCCGTCTAGGCGTTCGCGCCAGTATGTTTCCGATTCCTTGCGGTCCATGGTCGTGAGGTAGCTGATGAAGTGCTTGAAGTCGGCGGGTCTGTGGGTGGGGAGGTTGTTGTACGCTCGGTTGACTCGTTCCACTACCAGCGGCATCGACCACCCGTCGTATAAAGCGTGGTGCATCGTCAACACGAAATGCGACTTGCCGGTTGTCGCCTCGTTGACGACGACTCCGTATCTAACCAACGGCCTGCCCAGCTCAACCGGATCCTTCCGATCTTGCACGAGATAGTCGTTCAGGCTTTGCCCGGAGAGCCACTGGCAGTCGAAGTCGCCCTTGACCACTACCTGCACCAGCCCGTGCCCAGGCACCTGCACGATCCTCGTCCGTAGAATGGGACAATCAACAGCAGCCACCTCAAAAGCTCTCGCGAGGTCCCGCGCCGCCGTCTCATCCGCAACCTCCACCACGCGCTGCGCAACATACGCCTCGCTAACCTTAGCCGACAACGCCATAAGCCCCTCCTGCAGCGGCGTGCACGGGTACACATCCTCGATCGTCGCGGGATCGACCTCGCACAAGTCCGCACAATCCTTCCTCGCCGCATCCTCAGCCCACCCCTCCCCGAGCAGCGAAAACGCCGGAACCTCCACGTTCCCCTCGTCAGACCCTGGCCGCGCCACCAGCGCCATGTCCGAGAGAACCGGGTTCGCGAATATGCCCGCGACCGTGAGCACGAGGTCCTCGGTCCTCGCCTGCGCGACCAGCTTCATCGCGCGCAGCGAGTCGCCGCCCAGGTTGAAGAAGTTATCGTGCGCGCCGACCTCGACCTCCGCGCCGAGCACCAGCCCCCACAGACGCGCGAGCTTCTTCTCCGTCGGCGTCGTCGGCTCCCTCCTCGGCACCGTCGCCGCCGCGAACCCCGCGATGTCCTTCCGGCTCAGCGCGTGCCCCAGCTCGCGCAGGCGCTTGCGGTCCGTCTTCGCCGACACGAGCAGCGGCATCGTCTGCAGGGGTATGTACGCGGCGGGCACCATGTAGATGGGCAGGTGCTCGCCGAGCGCGCGGTTCATGTCCGCGAGCGCGTCTTGGACGGACGTGGACAGCGATCCTAGCAGCGGATCGAGCTCTGCCACGAGGCCGGCGCGCTCGGCGATGAAGGCGACGAGCGTGGGCTCGCCGGCCGGGCCGCCGGGGCGGATCACCTCGGCGGCGACGCGGGTCCCCGGCGGCAGCTTGTCGAGCATGTTGTACTCGATCTCGGCGAGCTCGATGCGCTGGCCGCGCAGCTTGACCTGCTGGTCGCCGCGGCCGACGAAGATGATGGTGCCGTCGAGGTCGTAGCGCACCAGGTCGCCAGTCTTGTACAGGCGTCCCGATCGCCCCTCGTGCTGCGGGCTTCCCGCCACGAGCCACTTGGGGTCGTTGATGAACGCGACTGCGGTCTTTTCCGGGTCGCCGAGGTAGCCGGGCCCGACGATGGGGCCTTCGACTAGGAGCTCGCCCACGGAGCCGACCGGCATGAGGCGGTTGTGGTTGGAGGGGTCGACGATCCAGAGCGTGCCGCCGACGCCGCGGCCGATGCTAACAGCGGGTTTCTTGCTCTCGGCGCCCACGTCCCCGTTGACGGCGCACCCGACGGTGCACTCCGAGGGGCCGTACGCGTTGATGACCTTGGTGCTCCGGCTCCACGCCGCCGCATCACCCGCCGATATGGCCTCGCCTCCGAGCCCGAGGACCTCGAGCGTGGGGATGATATCCGGGTCGAGGACGCGGGCGACGGAGGGCGTCATGTGCGCCATGTTGACGCCCATGGAGCGGATGGCGCCGCTGAGGTCGTTGACGCGGTCGGCGTCGGACGGGATGCACAGGCACCCGCCGACGGACAGCGTGCACAGCATGCAGTCTATGCAGACGTCGAAGGCGTACGAGGCGAAGTCGAGCACGCGCGAGTGCGCGCGGTAGCCGACGATGTCGGCGCGTGGTACTGCTCCGCTCGAGTAGTTCGCGTGCGTGATCACGACGCCCTTGGGCTTGCCGGTGCTGCCGGATGTGAATTGTATGTATAGGTCTGCGCTGGGCGGTACCACCGGCAGCAAGCTCGGGGAGACGTCAGAAAGGGAAGAAATGTGTTCGGCGGATAGGGTGATGTGTGTAGCGTTGGGCGCGATGCGGAGGCCGAGGCTCTCTTGTAGCTTTGACGTTACCACGACGGAGGCGCCGGTTTGCTCGACAATGGTGCGCAGTCTTCCTTCCGGCTGGCTTGGATCCATCAGGGCGAAGGCGCCCCCGGCTTTCATGACGGCGAGCACGGCCACGGAGGTCCATCTGGACTTTTCGAAACATAAGGGCACGATCGAGCCTATGCTGACGCCTACCGACACGAGATGGGCGGCGAGCTGGTCGGATTTCGAGTCGACGTCGTGGTATGTGAAGTCGCCATCCCACGAATGCACGGCTAATCGGGTAGGGTCTTTGCTGGCTTGTTCGGCCACCAGGTCATGCATACAGATCTCCAGTGTTGGGGGAATCGGAGTGTTCCAACTCCATATCTGCTCCAACTGTTCCGTGGTTATGCCCTCTTCCTCAACGTCTGTGGGTGGTGTGGTGGTGAAGTGGCTGCTGAGACCAGCTTCGTCAGTGTGAACAGACTCCATAAAGAAGTTGTCTACGTCCTTTAGGGCCATGGTTGGCTTTTGCGACGGCGACCGTTTCTCATGTGATGTGATATGATGGACAGGCCGTTCAAAGCTTCGATTTTACAAGAATTTGAATTCACGAATTAGATCTAGAACTCGAGCAACGAGCAGCGAACACTCACATTACATACATGCCTATACATAGTAATTAATGCTTGAGCCAGTGGACCCTGGGGACTTGTTACTATTGTAGGTGTAGTGCCACACCGAATGCCCAGAACGCTAAGCGGGTAAGAAAAGAGCGCAGGCGAGCAACATGTGATGGTTCCATACCTGTCCCCATACTTGCCGACAACGGCAACTGGTTTTTTTTTCGTTATTTCTTTCCCACGATGTGTGTACTAGTCTGGGTTATGTGTGTAGGGTATGTACTATGTAGGTATGGCCCGTATGGGTGTGCTATGGGTGTATGTAGGTACGAGCCAAGTACGAGAAAGAAGAAGGCAACCACTTCAGCTTTACCTTGAAAGCAACATTCCCGTTCTGTATTAGAAATCTTGGCTACCAGGTATGGATAGCCGAGTAAAACGGGGACCAAGAAGAGACCGAGATGGACACCAACGCACATCATCTCCACAGCGAGCGGATCAGATAACTTTAAACGGATCTGATAATTCGTAATAATTTCCAAGAAACCTGGCTTGAAGAGCTAAGGCATAAAAAAAAGAAAGGATTAAAAAAAAAGAGGATATAACCGAAAACGAAATGTGTCAAGGTCTTGTTTCTTGGCTTTGGTTTTGGCTGTGTCTTTTGCTATTTCGCCATTGCAACGGTATACTTACCTTGGTATGTAGTAGAGCTTCTAGAGCTGTGAGAGCTGTAAAAATGGTACGTTTAAGAGGTTCTATAAGGTCATTTGCCCGGCGACAAGCTTACTCCTTACAAGTAAGCGCTGTATATCTTTTTCCTGATCTGCAGACTCTACATATCTTGGTAACCCTACGGTCCCTACCTGCTCTACCTACACTTTACCAAATATAACTATGATCCCTCTAATACCCCCAACTACCCGTTTTTATGCGCCAAGTGCAACTAGCTGCCGTGCCATTTTCTTCGTTTTTTCAGCTTCGCTTTGCCTCCCCACACACCTTGACGCCTTTGGGATCACGATGATGGAAATTGAAGACTTGAAATGTTCCCCTCCAAAATATTTAGCCCACCAACTAAACTACGGACTACCTACCTCGAGGTTCGATATTCTTGTTTTGAATTGCTATGCTTACCATAATGCAGCTTATAATAATCTAGAGATTCAATAAGGACATCTACAACATTGTAGGCCGTTCTGATGCAATACGATGCAATGCACGGAAGTATGTATATCTCTTCTAGAAGCCGTGTTGATTCTCGGTCTACGGTAAGCTGCGAGGTGTGTATCGTGTATCACGAGGCATTCCCGCCTAAACGATAGATGGCAATCTTGTCGCCAGTGTGTGTGTGTGTGTGTGTGTGTGTGTGTGTGTGTGTGGCCTTGGAGGGAGGTATGGACTAATTGAGGCAGCGGCCTGTAAATCACACGGGCACACTTCACTCTGTCCGGCGAGTCGGCTAACTTCGTAGCAGCGGGTCAGTAAGGCCGACGTAAGAGGGTGTGAAGCCCGAGATTTAGAACTATGTACCTGGTACCTACCTACAAGCGTAGGTAGGCATCAGTTATCAGATCTTGGTCAATACACCCGAGTCGCAATACAGGAACCAATGACTATATCCGATCTCGGAAGACTAGGTGATGGCCATGGAAATATGCCCACCTAGCCTAGGCAGTTTGGGGGGGTTTTGGTTTCTATAAGAAGAACAAGAATATCGTCCCTCGTTAGGTAGTAATTTGTACGTAATATCACGCCGCCGTTAACACTCAGCTTCAACCAGAAGGTAAGGTAGGTAATTATAGTCACACTGCACCGTACTGACGGCCTTGCTAGCGTCGGATGTACTGGAATAACAGGCCAATACCTTTGTTAGAATACAGCATTCCCTGCTGCATGCTGTATAGAAGATTTTATTATTAATGCAGGTACATACCTATGTTACAGTATCACATCGATCGAGCCTCAGAGATCAGCTACCAGTTACCTACATTGAACGCCACCACTCACGCACGAGATGATTTGAATTGTGACAATCTAGTACTTATTAGGTAGGTAGTTGCTTGGCTTGTAAGAAGACCAACATTTGTCTTGTCTTGCGCCACACACGATATTTTGGTACCCATCATCTAATTCTCCATCTTCGGCTGAAAGCTCGGATTTCCCAACCACAATGATCTGCCTGCCCAAGACCGATACATCCGAAGGCCCTGTTGGTTGGCCTGGGTAATAGTCCCAAGGTTACTGTAGGTATATTATTAGATTTAGAACCATCCACCTCCCCTCCTCCTACCCTACCCCCAAACAGCCCGCTTCTCACCTGCATTCCACCTGGGTAAGTTAGGAGGCCTACCATCCTATCCAACTCGTCTCTTTCCCAGAGTATGCGACACGGAGCGCCAAGCCCGGCGGGTCTGCGCCCTTCGGGAGGGTCGAGTGCCGGGACAGCGGCCGCCACTGCGCACCAACTACTCCGGGAAAGCGCCTACTTAATCTATTCAATAATAGGCTGTGCTTTTAGGAGCGGTAACTGATTACGACTACCTGGTGTATAGTGACTTTAAAAAGTTAGGGGATGAAAAAGAAGTCTTACCAACGACGAGGCCATGTCGTAAGTGCGTTTCAAGTGTAACAAACTGATACCAAAGTAATCACGAGTACTAGAATTCATCCTAACAGTGCTGAGCTGATTGGCACACACCCTCTACAGTTTTCACGATCCCCCCTCAAGCCATGATTTGTGTCACGTGGCGGAACGTAGAAGACGAAGAACAACATCTTTGTTGCGCGGGATTCTTTAACGTCTCCCCGAAGACTATGGAAGCTACGTATACGTGTAAGTTGTCTTTGTTCTCTCTAGCCCCTAGGTGGACCCTTGGAAATTGGCGTGAAATGTACCGAGTTATCTTCAACCTGGCAGTGAGTTGGTATATGGTATGTAACTATTTTGATTGCATACCAGGCAAGCAGGCATCTTAAGAGATGAATATTACTAGGATTTCTACATGTTCACGTACGTACGAAGAGCCAGGCAGATAGTCTGAAGTGTTGCAGTTGTAAATGTTCCTCTAAAATGTATGGGTATATGTACAGTACTAGGGTAATGCCAATGCATCTATGGGTCCCAGCACGTTCTCTATGCCTACTATATCCTAACTCATCCCCACCGGTGAAAGTAAATCCTCAAATCGTATATACAGTTCGTACCTATCGTTTGCTCGTAAACAAGCGAGAGATATATGGGTAATCATTAAGCGTAGTTACGTTCAAATATGCTGCGCAAACCCAATCGAGTTGTTACCACCGTTGAAAGCGACAAAGTTACTCTTGAAGAAGATATCGCCATATACTTGTAAGCCAGCTGGTGTGGCCTGGAGACCTCCGAAGCAAGCTATCATATTTGTTAGTATATACAGATATAATATTAGAATGTAGTAGAACTTACTCTGCTGATCGACCTGTGCGAAGTTGATGTCAGTGCCCTTGACAGTTGCCATAGAGCCACCAACGTCCAATTGAAGATCGGGCAATTGGGCATCGCAGGGAAACGTAAAGCCACCCTGCTCCTGGTCATCTACAGCACCATCAACTTGCGCATAGTATGCCTTCGCCACTGCGGGATCGGCCAAAAGAAGGGTGGTACCGGTGTCAGCGATGGCCTGCGCCCCAGCCGTAGAAGTCTGTGCCGCGCCACCGTCAATAGCAAACTGCTCACTGGTAAACTGCCAGAAGCCAGCGGTGTTGTTGATAGGAACCCAAGTCATGTCACCGGTGAACTTGGAAGTGTCCACAGTGCCAAATTCATAAGCGCCAGCTGCTTGTGCACGGAGATCAGCAGTGAATAGGGGTTCGGCGAGCGAGGGCATGACGTTGTCGAAGAACGTCTTCTGCTGCTGCGGTTGGACAGTGTTAATGCTGCTGAATGCAAGACCTAGTAGACCGTTGTTGTTCGTATCTTCGACAAAGGACTTAGAAACGGCGGTGGCCAGCTCAATAGCCTGCTGGGTGACAGTGGCACCACCAAGATCCACAGTGTCAGTCCCTACATTTCCCGCCGCGCCTGAGCCATCTCCATAAGATATCTGGAATGAGGCACCCTGCATTAAGGCAAAAGTGTTGGATTTGGTAGGATCGTAGACCGTGTGACCCTGGGTCGCGGCATTGCTGAGCTGGGTGTTGAAAACCCACAGATCGGAAGAACCAGAATCGAAATCGAGATTCAAAGTCTGTCCACCAATATTAACTGGAGAAAGGTATTCAACATCGTTGGCCTCAGGAGTGGCTGTAACAGAGCCAGTTCCGTTAGACGCAGCTACCCCAGCGGCAGCCCCAGCGGCAGCCCCAGCAGCAGCCCCAGCAGCACCTCCCTTGCGACCCTTCTTATGGCGAGGTTCTCTTTTGGAGATCATCTCGCTCTGTTGCTGCGCAGCATTTGCGACGGAGGCTGGAATTGGCATCCGGTACTTGCGGAGAGTCTTCAGTAGCGCTCGAGGGCCATTGCGACCAGTGTAGTTCGGGTTCGCCACACGTTCGACCTTGTATACACCTCGTTTTTGAATCTTCACTGGCGAAGCAGAAGATAAGGCTAGAAGCCCAAAAAGGAGAACCAATTTAGCGAAAGACTGCATCTTCCTATAATCCCTTGGAAAGAATAGAAGTATAAAGTTTTTTATGCGAATAATATAAGTACGACCACACCAGGTGGTTTGAACGAAAGAAGTGATATGGAAAGAAAAGATCCAACCCGTCTGACGGTTCGACTAGAAGGGGTCGGCTTAAGAAAAAAATGTAAGAATATACAAAGAAGGGCGAAGGTAAAGGTTGACAAGCAACGAGAGAAAGGAAACTAGAAAGAAACAACTGCTGAATGAATGTTGTCGCGGACAACAGGTTCCATAGGAATTGAAGAATAGAAGAAAAAAAAATAAGAAATCGAAGGCCAAGAGTTCTGCTTTTGAAGTCCAAGAAGAGCCAGCAACAAAAAGGGGTGTAGGGATTAAGGCCGGTAGGCCATCATTCGATCTACGTTAAGATCGTAAAGATCAGAAACAAGCTCTAGCCAAGCTAGCCAAGGTCGATCATGGGAACCATGATGGATGTGATGCAAGTTGTGTCTCGAGTGCAGAGGGACGAGAGACGGGCTTGGCCAGAATTGGAGCTTGCGTCGTCATGTTCCCCGTCGACAAGTTGAAACGAGGTCCACTAGGAATTCTTCTAAAGCGGATAATGTAGCAAAGTTGGTGGGGGCTAGTTTAAAGAAGGATAAGCGAATAGGCAATGAAGAGCTTGACTCGTTAGCGAACAAACGATTCTCATCCACTGGACCTTGAGGCTCCAGAGACTAATGCAGGGGCTCGAACCCGTAGCGAATTCTGGGGAATCCGCGCCTCATTGGCCTCATCATGTACTCGTGCATAGTGTAGGTACCTACTACCCAAGGCTCCAAGCAGCTAAAGAGTGGTGTTAGCATATGTAGTTCGGTGACAAAGTTGAATACCCAGACATGTAATAGTTAGGAACATATAGGTAAGTGGGAGTATCATGAGCAACTCCCTCGTCGGTGAAAGAACACGAGCCTTTGAAACCTACAAAGATACTTAGATAGGTACAATACAACACAATCGAAATCTCCGAGTACGGTAACATCAGGCACCTTGGTCTAGTTTAGGTTACAGTACAAAGTCCTTAACAAAGGCTAGACATTCCTGGGGGCGTTTCAAGAGCAGCACAGGGTTTAGGCTGGGTAAAGGAGATCACGGATCCTTGTAGACTGACAGAAATGATTTGCTGATTTACATACTATGTCGTACACTGATTTACATAGAACCGAAGAAAAAACCGAAAACTGCATGATGTGCTTGATATGTACCAGGATAGTATGCACATATTAGTTGGGATGGAAAAGGGTAAAGGGTAAAGAAGATGGGGAATATGGAGATGGAAAGTCTTGTCTAGATGCCATGTAAAGAAAATGTCGACGCTAGAAGAAGCTTGTTTGTGACAAGACTTTTTGTCAAATGCTTAATTTGGCTTGGAATTGCTTGGGACGCTTGTGGTGAAGTGAAGCTAGGATTTGTAATTGTCTGAAAAGAATGAAAGAATGAAAAATGGAAACCCAAATAAAAGCGTCAGGTCGTAGCGAAACGAAGCACCTAACCTAGTTAACTACCTAAGGTTAGTAGCAACTTGAAGCAATAGCCCTGAGGTAAGCAAGTCTCTTATCGATAGTTGATGCTTACCTGTTGATGCACTTAGATGCATAACACTAGATATATGCATACCTAGGTATAGTTAAATGATCAACAGCAATAAGTTAACTAACTAACGTTATTGAACATTGAACTTGAACATTGAACTTGAACAGTGCACTGCCCAGCCACTTGCCACCAGCCACTTCATTACTTCTCAGAGTGCATGTGCTCTGTTTTCGTCACCGTTTGAAACTGAGCTCACTTTGATTTTCCCCTCCCAACCTCACATTTTCCCATTTTCCCATTCTCCATTATCCAAATTTCCCATTTTCTACCGTAATTGACCAACGACCATCAACACCATCGATAAGCACATCGCAGCTAGATTCTCCGTACCAGCTGGACCGATAACAACTTTTTTTTTTTTTTAGTTTCTAATTTTTATACTCATACCACTCATCCCTAACTTCTCCCTTTGGTTGATCGTCTATTACACCGTCGCCAAGCTCGGCACTATCGTTCGTCCGTCACTCAGTCATCATGTCGGACGACGATGTCGAAGTTACCGGCACGCGAAGTTCGCGGCGCAACGCCGATAGAAGAACCCCGCGATTTAGCTGGAATTTGGCATACGAAGAGACCT
This sequence comes from Hypoxylon fragiforme, assembly GCF_022984875.1. Classification (NCBI taxonomy): domain Eukaryota; kingdom Fungi; phylum Ascomycota; class Sordariomycetes; order Xylariales; family Hypoxylaceae; genus Hypoxylon; species Hypoxylon fragiforme. The sequence goes on along the minus strand of NW_026054756.1, from coordinate 4,612,244 downwards.
TCTTTAGATCGCTATGCGAGTCCATGCAGATGGGATATAAGGAGAACCATAGCTTCAAGTCTGGCGCCTGGGAACGCGCCGCCATCGCATTACGCGACAAACATGGAGCATATCCCGAGAAGAGCCATCTCATCAATAAGGCTGACAATGCGCGGAAGAAGTTTCGCATGTGGAGGGGGTTAAGGGAGGATCCCGAGTTTCTATACAACCCCACCACCAGAATGGTTACGGCCAGCGAGGATGCCTGGAGAGGGCACTTTGAGGTACTTTTATACCATCAGGGGATACTCCCCTCAGATCTCTTAACAACCCAACCTACCTAGGTAACTAACGGCCATGGCTTACAGAAAGAACCCCTATCGAAGGCCCTTAGAGGTCGACCGTTCGACCACGAGGATTACATGGAGATCCTATTCCCCGATGTCGTTGGATCTGGCGGCGCTCCAAAGCGGATCATGAAGCCGCGGCGAAGGAACCCAGATGGTACCCTGAGCGCTAGACCAAGCACCGCAGACCAAAGTGTTATCGATCCCTCCCTTGACTCCACCATATTCAACCAGACGCCCACACAAAATCCTGGACTACAACAACAAACCCCAATGCAGCAAACGCCAACCGTTACCCAACCGTTACCCACGCCTACCGTGCCTCAGCCTATGCTGCAGAGACCCTCATCCACCACCATTCCGCCTCGAACATCCATCAGCGCAAACCCGAGTGCACTTACACCACCAGACGAGCACGCCCCTAATACGCAAGCACAAAAACGGCCCAACCCTAACCCTGGTCCTGGCTACCCAGAAAAGCGACGAGGTAGACCGTCTCGCTTCTCCACTAACTTTTACAACCAGCAATCCACTACGCCGTCTTCTTCATCTGTCAACCCTCCTGCTGCTGCTCCTGCCGCCACTTCTGCGCCCCTGGCAGTGTCTCAAGGGGTCAACAGTTCCTTTAGCTCCATTGGCCTTGTAGAAGACGGCATCTTTTCCCTCGCCGAGGCCCTGAGAACCCGCAATCCCCCAAAATGGCCAGAGCAAGCGCTCGATATTTTCTTCCGGGAATTCGCAGACGAGGACGCCGACTTGCAGCTTAAGATAGCAGAGAAGGCCCTGACAGACGAGAACAAAGCGATGGTGTTTGTCAAGATGACGCCAGTGCTACGGCGGCACTGGGTAGGCAGACTAAGGGAAGTCCATATGCGGAATCTAGGAGGAAGTCTTAGCCTAGAGGGGAGAGTTCGGGAGGATGCTTCATAAGCATAAGGCCCTTGATTTATACAACAGACGACAGAACAACAAACATCAAAGCGGGCGTTGCCGGCTGGACAGGGTTTGGCGCACAGGCGTTACACACCGGAAGGAAAAGCTGCGAATAGCAGTATTGCGAGAGCTAACGATGCACGAACAAGCCCTAGGGAGGCTTTGACCTCCCCGCGTTAATACTTTCGAGTCTGAATTCTGAATTCTGTGGCTACTTTTTTTTTAAACTGAGGCATTGGGTAACTAGTCTTGCTTTACGGCGGAGTCTGCTCTTTTTACCGTGGAGTTCCACGTTATATGTAACGTTGTGTGGTTTAGGCACAGTATATACCTCCAGCTACTGCTTTACTACCAGTTGCCTACTAGGTACCTACTTACCTAGGTACATAGTAAGCTTAATGAATATTATCCAGAAGATTCTCCATTAGATATGTGTCTATCAGCATGCTCGGACAGACAGATAGCCGTCCACGTCGTTGGCTTACTCGCCGTGGTAAAATTCCTCGATATGGTAATCCATGATACGAAATAGCACAGTAGGCTTCACCGAGAATGCGGCAGTCCAACGGTAGCCTACCTACCCACGAGTTACACATGCCATTATACATACCCAAGCACGTACCCAATGCTGCGATGCCACGAGTAAGTGTGTGATACTCTTGTTTCACTCCACGGCGCCCTTGTGTCTATATCCACGGGAAGCTGCGGCTGACTTTTGCTTCTTAAACATATACGATGGGGAAAGATGCCTGAAATAGGCTACGTGACTCAGCGCGAGGTGGCAGAAAATACAGAATACAGAATACAGAATACAGAATATAGAATTTTCAGATGTGATGTGATGTGATGGTGACTTGCTTGTGTCATAGATGTCTGCCTATGTAACTGCGAGTTGGTAGATAGTATAGTGCGCTGCTGCCTGGATGCCTATCGCCTCTAATCGTGTGGAGTGGATAGGTATTCAGGTATATCAATGCGCACCTGTCCTATTGTGTGTGTTTGCTCTCCTGTCGAGGTAAAAGGGGGAGCCCAGAAGCTACGAGAGTTGTCCTTCTCAGATGCTAGGTTAGTAGTACCTAAGGCGCAACAGGAGGAAGAGAGAAGGTACGTTTACCGCTTTTTTTTGAGCATCGTGGATCGTTTATCTTGCATTTGCCTATCCGTTTATATGTCTTGGAACTCTAGTCAATCGCTCTACAATCTACCTACAGTGTCTCTATTGTTGTTTCATATATTTTCCTACAGATCTGCTGCCGTGCCAATTTCTCAAACATCTTCTGGCCGGCAAACATAGCTGTTTATCTTTGCTTGCTGTTGAATCAACGAGGGAAAGCTTCACCTCTCTTGACTAACAACCACACTACATCAACCTTAGATCCTCGCGTTTCCATGTGCCGACTGTATATGCGTGCGTAGGCTAAAGGCCAGCCGTCTCTACACAGCACACCCACACCACCATATCAACCAACCATGTCTCACCCATACCAGCCCGGCCTCCTCACGGCGCAAGAGGCTCGGCGGCTCCCCGACTCCACGCACCGCCTCCTCCAACTCCTCCGAATCTTCCTCCCCCGCAAATTCGACTTCGACCTCACGCACCTCCCGACCATCTTCACGCTCTTCAGCTTCTTCGCCGGCACCCTCGGCCTGATCAGCCGCTCGAGGGCGTGGCCCTACAAGTGGGCGCAGGAGCTGTTCACAGTCTCGATCTCGGTCCCGATGAACGACGAACTGTACCAGCAGGTGCTCGACTGGATGACGACGAATGTACTAGAGCGACGGCCAAACCGCCCCCTGACGGCGCAGACGAAGCCGTCGCGGAAGTTCACGGTAGGCGGAGGCGATCGCGATGGCGGCCACGACCACGACCACGACCTCCAGCAGATCAAGAACAAATTCGCCATCGACTACCTCTCCGCCTCCGGCCCCGTGTGGTTCATGCACAACTGGCGGCCCTTCGCGATCGAGACCCCCACCACCAAAGACGACAGCTTCTACAGCCGGCGCGCGCGCTCCCGCTGGGGCGACTCCTCCGACTGCGCGCGCGACGTCCTCGCCATCACCACGCTGGGCCGGTCCCAGGCGCCGATCAAGCGGCTCCTCGAGACCTGCCGCGCGGCGTCGGAGAGGCACGCGCAGCCGACCGTCACGATCCGCGGCTTCGACCGCGTGAACTACCACTCGTACTCGCACTACGCCTCGTCCGCGTGGGAGATCAAGGCGCACAAGGTGGTGCGCCAGCTCGACTCGATCCACCTCGACGCCGGCGTCAAGCGCGGCCTGGTCGCGGACATAGAGCAGTACCTCGACCCGCGCACGCGCCGCTACTACAACGCGCGCGACATCCCCTACCGCCGGGGGTACCTCCTGCACGGCCCGCCCGGCACGGGCAAGACGTCGCTGTCGCTCGCGCTCGCGTCGCGCTTCGGCCTCGACCTGTACATCGTCGACCTTGCCGCCATACCCAACGACGACGTCCTGGACTTTCTGTTCCGCGAGCTGCCGTCGCCGGCGCTGGTGCTGATGGAGGACATCGACGCGGTGGGGCTGAGGAAGAGGGCCGAGTCCAAGAGTAGGAGTAGTAGTAGTGGCGATAGGACGTCGGCGAAGAAGTCGTGCGCGTGCACGCTGGCGGGGGTGCTGAATGCGCTGGACGGGGTGGCGTCGAGCGAGGGGCGGGTGCTGCTGATCACGACGAATAAACCGGAGAAGCTGGACGAGGCGCTGTTGAGGCCGGGGAGGGTTGATAGGAAGATTTATCTGGGGCATATTAATCAGAGGGGCGCGGCGGATATGTTTAGAAGGATGTTTGAGGAGACGCCGGGGGAGGGTGAGCGTGAGCGTGATGGTGAAGGCGAAAGTCAGGACGTAGAAAGTGGTAGAGAGAAAGGGGGTAGAGGAAAGGGGGGTACAGATCTAGTAGCTCTGGGCCTGCAGTTCTCCGCCCAGATTCCCGAAGAAACATTCACGCCGGCGCAGATACAGGAGTACCTCATCCAGCACCAGGGATCTGCTACAGAAGCCGTGGAGCAGGCTACGGGTTGGGTGGCGGAGGAGGTGCGCAAGGCAGAGGAGATTCGGATGAAGGAGGAGGAGGAGTTGCGGAAGGCGGAGATGAAGAGGAGGAAGGCCCGCTTGAGTGATAGTGGTGTGACGGACTTGAGTGACACGACGCGGTCGTCGACTACGTGCAGCGACTAGTGTTACGATGGGGATGGATAGCAAATACTGACTAGATTAGGAGAATTTGCGTACTGTAGACTTGGGTACCTAGTAGGCAAGTAGGCAGTCTTTTGTTATGGTTGCTTTCATCACGATCCATTGCACTGGGAGGTAGACAAAAGAATGATTTTACTACTTGATTTTATAGTTATGATCTTTGCTTTTGATTTGGTTTCTTCTTGTAGTCTATTATCATTTCGCCCTTCACTTATTCGCACCCCTTGTGGCGCTATAAAGGGATGGAATCAGATTTGAACCTGGGAAAGGCTAGAACAGCGACCTTCTATGGCTAGAAGAAGGTTCACCACCAAGGTAGTTTTGATGTTCGTTATTCCCTCCAAGTGTAAGTTGAACAATGCCCCTAATCCACCATAAAGCCGCACGGCCTTCTACCTCCAGCACCATAAACCGAAGAAGAACCCCGAAGAAACTCATATGGGTCGACCGGCTCTTTTCGGCGGCCGTCCCGGTCGAGTCACCATAGCGACAGTGCCGCATACAGCCTTAAGGCAGTCGGCGAAAAGCCACATTTGCACCAACTACTCCCTGGTTAGTCTTCATCAGAGACAGCTATTTCAGCCATCCAAAGCCACAAAGCCGAGTGGTAACTGGAAAAAACAAGTCGGCACGCTGCATTCTCTGCAGCTAGAATGTGCTCTTTCGAGTCACTTTCGCTGAAGAAAAGGGGGGGTTGTGGAAGATTCAGGCCGCGACCTTTTTCCAACTCAGTGAAACTCAGCGATGCCCACTCGGTAGTTACAGCATGATGTCGCCTACTATAATAGCTTCTGTCCGTGCTGATATATCTTTGTACCACCAGATGGAGTCGGTATCCTGTCCCGGTATGTGATAGACAAGCCAGGCCACCATTTCACAATGTCATCCAAATGCGAATTGTGGCGAGATATGTAGAGCTTTATCTCGAAGGTCTGCTTTGGAAGATTCGCTGTGAGGCAACCAAGTGCGTGGCATGAAAAGTTGTGTCGAATCCGTATTGATCCCATATCTCCCTAGTAGGCAGGTAAGAAGGATGGTGCCAGATTCTGCATCGACTGCAGGCCCAACACATCCATGTCCACGCCGGTCACTCCTCTCTCACCCTCTCGCGAAGAAATCCACCAAGTACGGATTCGCAATATCCCTCTGCCCCCCCTCCAGCGCAATATAGCAATGGCCCTCTCCCCCCCTCTCCCTCCCCCTCCCCCCTTTCTCCCGCCCCTCCACCTTCCACGTGAACCTCTCCACCTCCCCCGGAACAAATTGCCAGTACCTCAACCGCGGGCGCCTCACCACCCTGAAACCACCCCATCCCCCATCCCCATCCCCATCCCCATCCTCGTCCTCGTCCAGACCCTGCATATTCGGCAAATGCACCTTAATCGCCAGCTCCGGCGGCAACTCCAGCGTGAAGCCACCCCCCCTCCTCAGACTCAGACTCAGACCCCGCAACTGCGCGACAACAGCGCGCTCGGGGATCTTGCGCCAGGGCCCGCGGTCGTAGACGTCGAGCGCGACGCGCAGGGAGTGGAGGCACGCGATGCGGCGGCGCAGCGCGTCGCCGAGCTCGCGGACGCGGCTCTTGTTGCTGCTGGGGGGGTCGAGGGTGAAGGGGGCGTATTCGTAGAAGGGGAGGGTGAGGGAGAGGTCGAGGTGGCGGATGCGGGAGAGGTAGGGGGATGTGGAGGGGGAAGGGGAGACGAAGAAGCGGTGCGCGGAGAAGAGGTCGGTGAAGATGAGCTGGTGGGATTCGAGGATTGAGGATGTGACTTCGGGGAACCTGGGGGGCGCTCGGCATGTTAGCATCGATATCTAGGTACCTAGATATGTACCGAGTTTTGGGGGGGTTTGGGGGGTTTCACTGAGGGAAGGAACACTTACATCCGTTTGCAGACGAGCATCATAGACATGAAATTCGTACGGTCTATCGATGTTGGCTTTCCATATCGGACTCTTTCCTCGCACCTCCAGTGGCGGCAGCCCCACGTTGATGAGAGCCTCCTTTGCCACATGAGGAGGTCACCTTTTCCTGAACTATGGATTTTGTCCACTGAAGAGACGACGTTGGTTAGTAAACGAGATACCTATCTTAAAAGGAGAGAATGCTAAGACAAATGATGTTGCGCGGATTCATCTGAACAGATCTAGCGTACAGACGGCCACACGGAAGAAATATGAAACACAACTTGGGATATCTGGGAATACACATACTATTATTCTGTATAAAATCCAAGTTCTCATCATCCTCATACATGACACATCGCGTATTAGTCCAGTGGCCGTCCTGGAAATGGACATGGCGTCCACGGGGGTTATGGTACTTGTGATCATAGGGGCCGTTCCAGACGAGTCCGTATATCATCTGCCGGACCTCTATGGGCAACCAGGAGAGAAAGGGGCTCGCGAGCTGCGAGTCCGGCACGGCAGTATTGTCGCTGGCATTTTGAGCAGGAGCTGACGCCGACTCGTGTTTCGGCTTCTCGTTCTCGAGCGGCGAAGAACAGTTGCTTGCTTTTCTTCTTCTTCTTCTCTTCTCCAAGAGCCGGCGGAAGAATGACCTGACTTTTGATGGGATTAGACCAACAGCCATATTCGTGTAGCGAGCTGGGTGTGGAAGAGACTACAGAACTGAACACTGAACACAAAAAAGCCTGAGGAATATAAAAACAAAAGGGGAACACAAAACAAAACCTTAGGTAACCAAGTAAATATACAAAACCCTATCCTCCCTCCATACCCGCTGCCAACCTACCGAAGTCCAAAGTGTAAATAACCTACCCGGTCATGTTGGGTTGGCACATGGCCGGTCTCGTGTCACCACTGCCACTGCCACTGTTGCCCATATATAACGTATGAGGGTAGGTAGGTAGGTAGGTAGGTAGGAATGACATGTTTCACAGCATGATAGGCAGAAGCCCGAGTTGTCACGCGGTCGGCGACCAGCTAGCTCTCAAGGCATAAAGAGGCTTTGGCATAGTTAACTCCGTAGCCAACCTAGATTAGAGGCTCGGGTTGTTAGGTATTGAAGATTATCTATTTGCTCTAGTGTTGGGGGGGGGGGAGGGAGGGGGGTCTTTGTCCGGTTTCGAGTTACCTGCCTATGCTTGATTGGCTGGGAGGACTATAAGCGGTAGGTAGGTACTGCTGCGCACGTCACATTAGCCATACACATGGTGTGCCATCCTAATGGTAGCCAACCAGCTTGGAGCGCATCCCCGGTTCCGGTGCGGAAAGGCCAATGGAAAACTCAAAATGTTTTCTAGAACCACTTTACCTGGTACTTTAAGCATTGGCCTTGGTAGAAAGATGTCTACTAGGTAGCTATGTATTTTGCTAGATAATAGGGGGGGTGTTGGTCGGGTTAAGGGGTAGGGGGCTGAGGGTATGTAAGTGTAGACAATAGGAGGTCATGACCACCAAGTCACGGGCATAAGTAAGCGCAACTTGCACGCTGTCGATAAGCAACATAAGACCAACATCTTCATCAACAAAAAAATTAACAGTTCCAACACATCTCATCCTCATGATTAAGTCAGGAGTCACCCAAAATCAACCACATGGTTGCGCGCTTGTGATTCATAACGTCCGGCCACCCCGGAATACGTCGCTCCCCTATATTAAAATCTAGGACATGGGAATGACTCCTTTTTCGCGCCCGTAATGTGATTCCACGTACCTATATTGCGTGGCTAGAGCTGTGACGAATCGAGCCGGAGTTTTCATCGAGCCCCTGTTAGAAACACTGCGCATGAAAAGGAGGGTACTGATATCCAACATGAAGATACTTAGGTAGGTAGCCAGGGCGTCTAACCGGCCAAATACACACAGTCGTTACCTAGCATACATAAACTCTACCCGTGTGGTACCCCACGGTCTTTTTCCTCTTTCGATTGCACCAACAGCTCTAGAAGGGAGCACAACCAAGCCACCGCGAATAACTGGCCGAGTACTATGGAATTATACGTAGTCTTGATGCCATACAGATCTACCTTGTGTGCGTGCGTACGACTTATGTCCGGGTGGACGACACGTCTTTCTCACCGGTTCCCTCAAAATGTCGCACTCGACTTACATATATAGCATCTGCTGCGTGTAGGCACCTATCTTTCGTCCGTACACTTAGCGAAAGCTGAAGCGGTGAAGGTTGCATTGGAGCTTCGGGCAATCTACAGAAAGCTATTTGAGGTGCATCTGGCGACTTAGCCCTACATAAAAAGTGTCTCGGCTAGAAGACATCTTCAAATAGTTTCTTGTCGATGCAATGCAATGCAATGCCATGTCATGCAATGCACTTAAGTTCTGCATGCCTAGCCAACAGGCCGTGCCGCCATGCCATCATCGCATGCGAATCTCTGGGGAAGGACTCGGCGTAGCATCCATCTTACAATCCCCATGGGACATCCACCATTGCCGTCAGATCAATCAGTCGGATTCACATCGTTACCAACGCCCAGACAACCATGGGACTGTTGGTTACCTAGTGCTGCTTGTACGTCCTTTGCCCAGGCACCTAACCATCGCCCATCCAATAGGCAGTCCTATTCGAAATCATCTGTCATAACTTAATCTCACAAGCAGTTAGATGTATGTACGATCAAGAAACCAAGATAAATGATAGTTTTTAGTCCCAGTAAGTAGGTTAGGTATTTGCCATGACCTCGGGTTCGCGTTCGGTGGTGTCGTGCTGCATATTCAATAGACATATGTACGTTGGCCCAAGTTGATTTCTCCCTTAAAAAATAGAAGAACTATTCGTCAACCTAGCACCAATTAGCAAAACATCATCGCCGTTCACTTTAGCACGGAAGAATGTCCTGAAGTAGAAGTGTGATCCTCCAGCTAGCCACCTGCGCGAACTTTCTCCCCGTCTTTCGCGCGTTTTTTTTTTCGGTGTTCTCTATTCTTTTTCCATCGGAGGATATTCCGTAACTGTAGTCCATTAGCAAATCCTCTCCGTTACCTGAGTCCGAGGTTTTCTTTTTTCCGGCCGAGTTAGTTATACGAGTGTGGGTTGAAACTCACTGATCCAACCATCCAGCCATCCATCTATCCACCCTTCCACCCCCCCTCGTCCGGGAGCGATCAGCACTAATGCGCGCAATCAACTTGAGAAACCCTAAAGCTGAAGTTCAAGGTGAATAAGGAACTTTGTTTCGTCGGTCGTGCGTGTTTAACAAACCGCTGCGGTGGAATTCTAACGTAGATCCGTTTGGGCCCAACCTTCCGAGTGTGCACGCCAAACCGGCGTATCAACGACCTGCTGTTTGACGTTACAGCAGAGTACGGAGTGCGTGGGGCAGGCATCGTTAATGAACAATGCCACGAGCTCTCTGCAATATTTGTAGCATTTATGATCTTTAATGTCGGCGTCATCCGTGGTTGTGGGTTTGAATCTTACCTACCTATCTACACGTGCGCGCCTCCATGTCTCTCTTACGCCCCCTCTACATCGCCGTAAGCCGCTTGAACGGCATTTACCCCGTTGAAGAGAAGGGGGCAAAATAGAATAATTGCCGCAAGACATGGACGCCACGGATGTTCTGCTATATTGAGCATTAGGTACCTAGGTTAGTATGATCGCTTAGCAAGAAAACGCCCAATAGGAAGCCCAACCGTACCTGATGTACAAGTCTCAGTGCCCGACCTTTGATTCTCTTCATCACTGGACCGAGTACATTCTGCGCATACCAGCGCAACAGCGCGCCGCGAAACCGACGGTAGATCTAGCAACAGAAGATGAAGGTTGAAAAGGAGAAGTCATGGGTGAGCTGCCAAGAAAGTTTTAAATATATGGTCATGGTGTCTCTCACTTTCCATCTGGTATATCTGCTACATCTCTAGCATGCTACATAGGAGGTATCAACCCAAGTACTTACATCGTACGGCTACATACCTACCTAGGTAGGGTTATTATGTAAGGCCTTTCCAGTTAGACAGCCCTGGAGATACTTACCAGGGTAAGTAAGTAGCCGCAACAATCCGCACCGTTCTTGATACCCGAACCCCGACGCCGAGCCCACTAGAAATTACCGGCAGACGGGCCGGGAAACTCAGACACTCCATTCCATCCTTGTTTTAGTCTCGCTGGAAGGTTCCCGCCCTGGCACGTCGGGAACTATCTGCGATACTTCGCTTCTTTCCTTCTTGGCTAGCTGAGAAAAAAGGTTCTGGAAGCATAGGTGATTTTCAGGTACCAGGAACGTAAAAAAAAAAAAAAAAAAAAAAAAGAAAAGAAATGAAAATCGAAAGAAAAAGGGAGGGAAAAAAGGGGAAAGAAACAAAGAGGGATTAGTAGGAAACGTGATCTCCGGAATTTACTCATTGCTTCACCGCAGCTCTACTATTTCCTTTAATAATATACCTAGTAGACAAAAAATCGGCGACCTCTCATCAGGGGTAAAGACTGGACCGGACCGGACCGACATGGATGGAATCTGTGGTGTCAGACCTACGTGTATATGTGAAGAGGAAGAAATTCGCGAGGCCATCATTCCTTCTTCTCGAGTCCAAAGAGTTCATGGAACCGGGCATACTTACATAGTAGGTATGTAATGTTGAGATTTGCCTACCTAGGATGGTGATAATTACCTATCTAATACCTACAAAAGAGCTGTGATGATACAAAACGCGCAATTTAAGTGCTTATATACCGACGGAGTCTTTCCCCCTGTACCTGCTTCCTTTGCCTTCTACCTACCTATCCTACCTTGTATAACCCAGACGCCAACAATCTTCCTGGATTGACATCCCCATACTTTTACTATATTGCCCCTACTGTATGAAAAAGAAAAAAGAAAAACAAAAACCATTACGAGAGGGAAGAGATGACCCAAGAAGTAATCTTCGTCAATTCATTAACGCGCTACTTACTCGACAGAGTAGCTAGGTATGTATACACGGATGTAAAATGGCAATATTCCCATTTGTTACCCCTTACATTAATTTAGTTCGCTGCCTACCTAGGTAGGTAGGTACCTAGGTCAGGCATTTAACCCTATTCCTATTAATTGCTTGGTAGTACCCGTTCCAAACAATCGTGTATCTATTGCAGTATGTTAGTTGTCAGTTCGCAGCAAGAAGTGAAAGGAAAAATAGCTTACCCCAGGACCCCATGCTCCTTGATTCTCTAGATATCTGCTCATACCCTTTACCAGCTCCACCTGCTCCTCTACACTCAAACCCGTGATGGCTAACTCCATGACGTTCCCAAAGTTGACCTTGTGTTGTGCAATAAATGTTTGGTAGTAGATAAAGGCGAAGAATCCCATGATGAATTGGCAGTCCATCCTGTCAGTCATGCCACCGTGTCCAGGTATGGAGTCGCCAAAATCCTTGATCTTGAAGGTGCGCTTGAGCCCGGAAGCAAAGAAACCACCAAAAGGCGCGATTAGCGAGGCGAAAGTGGCCAAGATAATGGCATGAAACTGCATGGGCTCAGTGGTAAAAGAGAGACCTGTACCCTCCGGTAGGAAGAAAAGTTGAGGTAGCGTATAGGTGTAGGGAAGGAAGACCGGGTTGGGGTCGCATTCGAGGCCCGTGAAGATATTGGCGCCGAGATCGTTGACGGGGCAGATAAAGTACTTGGAGCGCATCAGAACATTCGTCAGGAGAATAGCCCAGCCGATGGTCATGACCCAAGCGCCCACAAAGCCCTCGACCGTCTTCTTAGGGGAAAGCTTGATCAACTGGGTCCTGCCGAAGGTGATACCACATATGTAGGCAAAAATATCATTGGTAATGACGAGAGAAGCGGGTAGGAAAAACCAAATCATGCCTTCGAAGACGTTATTCATGACGAAGTGTGCCTGCACGACGATCAAGTATAGCGCCATATGTGTCCAAGCGAAGTTGGTGAACTGGAATTTGAGATGGCCGGGTTTAAGGTTGGCGACGAAGAAGACAAAGCCTATGACATATAAAACGAAGCTGATGAAGCGGTGGTGCGTGGCAAGCGGAAGAAGTACTTTGTCCACCAACACAATATGTTTGAAATAGTATATGACGGACTCGCCGTAGAGAAAGTACATAGTCGAGGCAAGCCAATACCAATTCAGACTTTTCGTAGGGCGTAGCTGTCGAGCTCGACTGGGAACGCTCGCAATAGCGATAACTTCTTTAAACGAGACGACCTGGACGATGGTAATACAGGCGATGATGTAAATATGGCCGCCAAACAGAGCCGCGAAGAAGCCGCCGATCATGACGAAAGTCCAAAAAGTCCGAGTGATGAAGTTGGCCTTTTTCTTCTCGTAGTCGGATTGCACCGGGGGTTTCTGTATAGGAGCATCATGTTAGCTTTGATTTGAGCTCTCTTATTATTCTCATCCCCATCCTTATAAGTGCCATATCGTATAAATGCGATAGACTATCGGGTAGCAAGTCCTGGGTATAGGAAACGGCTTTGGACTAGCTCTTTGGTGGCATAGGTCAAACATACTTCGCTAATGCCATCTAATTGCGGCGAGGTCTTGGTCCGTACGGGAGATCCTGATCCATCTTCGCTCATCTCTCCAAAGCTAGCCCTCCTCCCCTCAGAATGGCCATTGATGCTCCGGCCAGGGAACCGCACCCCGCGACGCGGTTTCGTCATTATGGACAGTTTTCTGTTCGCGTCGGCAAAGGTGTAAAATTTGCTGTGAAGAAACAATCGAGTCGGGTGCGTATGTCAAGTATTGTCGTCAGGTTTTATCAGGTTTGGTATTTGTTAATGCGACAACAAACAATAATTCGCCAAGTATTAATCAAATATAAGTGTTTAGATGTGTTTCGCGGATGTTCGGCTTGACCAGGGAGGGTCTGCACCAATGATGGAATCGCTAATGAGCGTTTGCTTGGCAAGACTAAGAGCTTCCTCGACAGTTGAGACAAATAATACTATTTCAACTAAGTCTATACCGACCAAGACAGCTGCGAAAAGTAGCACAAGCTTGAGGTTTTAAAGCGAGGCAAGAGGGCGGGGATATCGGATCGTCAGCGGCTTGAATATTGGAGAAGTTGATCAAGGTGGACGCCGCCTTGAAAGACACACGTGAAATTATTTCTATATTTTCAACTTCTCTCGTTTTCTGTTTGCTTTTTGTTGGTCCGGATAATATAGTCCGTCTTAAGGTGTCCTCAAAAAAAGAAGAGAAGAATAAGAAGGAAGAAATAAAAGTTGAAGTAGTGAAGCTGAAAGTGAAACAAAAAAAAAAGTATTGTCTTCTTCTTTCCTTTCCTTTCCACTTAGGTGTTATTATCTGAACCAAGCCAAATGTTGGTTGAAGGCCTCAGTGCAATGCAAACCAAATTTTTCTGGGTTAAAGCCTTTCGGATGTTTGCAGAAAAGTTGGCTGGCTGAACAATTCACAATTAATTACTTTGCATTATGCTGGGCTACGTCAAACTGTGGCTTAGTTGCTGGAACCACGAAGAACTTTGGACTTTCAGGCATTGGCAGGGCCAGGCAGGCAGTAATGCCGTAGTGGTGGAAGCAAGGTGGGCCGGACTTGACATAACTTACCTTTAAGTTGGCTATACTGTGGCGTCCCGCCTTATGAAACTGGGACCTTGAACTCAATCATGTCGTCATCCCGTGCTTTCGCTATGGTATTATTGGATTATTGGACTTTTGGATTTCTGGACCTTGTAAATCTACCCTACATAAGTATTAAGCATTTTCACATGCAACAAATGACCAATATGTAAGGTACATACATTACATACACAAGAAATCGAGATACGAAATCAAAATGGGTATTTAGGGCATCAATTCAAGAATAGATTCAGCCCTACGCATGCACCAGATAAGTACATAACTTCAATGTTCATACCCATCCATTAACCATCCATACCTACTGACCTAACCTAGGTACTTGCATAATACAATCGTACCGATTCATAACCGCTCCCAACAAAGTGGCCAAGAACTATTCAATATCCCGACACCAGTCTGACACCATTATACCACATGTATTTTTTACCTTCCTAGGTAAGCAAGTGTGTGTTTTCAAATAGCACCACCAATAGTTGCTCATCCCCCAAAGAACCGACCCAACTCCTCTCCCTCTTCCGGTGTTACAGCCAGCTCGAGGAGCTCGTGCGCCAGTTCCGCCGTCTCTTCCGATACCAAATCCTCTGAAAAGTTAAGTCGTCCCAAGCTGAGCAGATATTTCTGCGAGCCTGCCATCGACTTGCTCAGTTTTCCTGGTACATCCACCAAATCCGCAGTTAAAGGGTTCGTGATGATTGTGTGCAGTAGTAACGTGGTATGTGCGATCAACGCCTGTAACTCCCTTTGTGAAATATCCTCTTCCGAAGCCTCGTATCGCATATCACCATCGTAGAGCTCGTCTATAGACGATGAAAGCAAGGTGACCAAACGTGGAATAGCATAATTGTTAATAGCAAGCTGCGCAAGACCGAAAGAAGACCTAGCAAAAGCGGCTAGTGTTCGTAACACTGCGTTTCGAACCGTTCGCAGCTTGTATTGATCGATATCCCAACGCGGGGTCTCCACCAGCTGGAGAGAAATTCGCTCGATTAGTGTAGCTGCTACCACCTCTACAGTCCTATTGGGACTAATTGGCCCGATACTGTCGGGAAACACAGAAGTACACAACCACCTTAGCATAATTAGGTAGTCCTCTACCGGATGTTTTTGACTGAGCTGCATGAGTACAAACTCAATCTGAACCTGACCCCAGAAATCAACTGCAGGATCAGTAACACCACCTCCGACTGGAGGCGAGGCTGCGCAGCCCAAGGCAGTCAGATATAGCAAAGACAGGATCTCGGTAGGTGATATGTTAGCATGGAAACTTTTCCAGGACTCCTTGGTTGGATTTCCAGGGCCTTCGTGGTAGAACCTAGGAATTCCCACCTCGTAACAGGAATCCATGGCGACTGGTAGAAGAGAAGCAGCGATATACGGTGAAACTGCAACAGTGTACAACTGGACAGTGAGAGACACTAGCGAGACGAGCTCCATTATGGGCTCCAGCTTGGAGTTTGTTAGCGAATGCCATCTACCATTGGCTCAGGGGAAATACTAACGCAATCTTCCTTTCGACAACTATCCCACAGTTGAATGACTTGCTCACAGAATTCTATAGGCAGTCGCATGGGGTTAAGAGGATCCCCAATAACCGCCAACTTTTGAAAGAGGATCGAGGCTATACTTTCTGTGGGCTGCGATGGAAGCGCATAGCGAGCTAGGGATTCGAAGACGAGTGGACGACCATGAGCTGAACTATGGTTGAGTATCACTTTTATGTACTAATGAATATTAGTGTAATGCACGATATGCGTTGGTAACTTCGGGGGCGACATACATCAAGAGAAGCAGTTCTAGGCATAGCATTCACTAATTGGGTGTGATTGGCGTCGTTTGCGCTAACACTGTCTACCATTACTACGTCCTCCGAATGAGTCTCCAAAGCCCTTACAGGACTATCCACATTGGGACGTTTCCTCTTTCCCTTGGTTGGAGTTCTCGCAGCTCGTAAGGACGGTTCCACTACGACACTGGCTACAGCTCCGGTATTCTTATTGCGCTTCCCCTTGGTCGGACTAACAGCTACCTCGACATCCTCAAATCCGTCGGATATGCCCCATGACTTGGCGACTGTGTTCTTCCTGGGCGTTGCGGGCCCATCTTTGCGCTTGACGCGATCTATTTCGTCTTTGAGATCTCGCCTTGTGAATTCGAGCTCTGTAGAGGCGGCCTGTTGAGCAGCTTTCGCAGCCTCGAGAGCTCTTTCCTGCTTTGCGACTTGTTCGGCTGTCTGCTTCTTCAATGCCTGAAGCTCGCGTTCATGGTCTTCGCGACTCTTCTCCAATCGTTTTCGGACGATGCCTATTTCTCCATCCTTGGTAGTAAGTCGTGTTTTGAGATCCAATATCTGAGCTTGTAATGCAGCAAGTTCGTGACTTGAGATGCCACTTTGTCGCGCAGCTTGCGAAGCTTGGTATCTCGGGGGAATAGAAGGAGTAGGTCGGGGCAAAGGAGGCGGATGGCGAATCTGGCCATATTGCGGGATTGGAGCACGAGAGACGGGCTGTTGGGATAGATGAGAGCTAGGAGGAATATTTAATGATGGTCGTAAAGGATCTATAGGTTGCGGGCGAAAGCGACTGGCAGGAACAGGCACTGGCCCACCCCATGGTGTTCTTGGTTGTGGTTGTGGTTGTGGTTGGGGTTGATGGTGTTGGATTATCCTTGATGGTAATTGAGCAGTTTTGTTTGGTAGCAAGGTGGTGTTGAGCCCCAGTTCATCTTGAACAACGGAATCGTCAAGGTCATCGTCTTCAAATTCATAGTCTAATATTTGGTGTGTTTGCGATTGTTGGTATTTCTTCTGTGCTTGGGTGGATTGAATGGCATTATTCTCGAGTTCCTGCAGAATCGTCACATTCAGGTTATCCAAGTCATCATCGGAAAAATCGTCCATGGCGACTCGGAGAGTCCGGAATGGCTATATATAAGCCCATTGGCACAATCTCATAGGTTTGATTTCATTATAATTAAGTATAAAAAAGAGTAAAATGAAGCTCTTGTTGGAAATGGGAGGTTTATGCTTTTTTTTTTCTTTTTTTTTTCTTTTTAGATTTGTTTGTTTTCGTCAATAAGACGAGTTTATCTTATCTTTTAGCTTCAAGTTATGCATATATATTTACATGCTCGTACCCACCCCAGTGCCCCGCTTCAAACGTATGTACCTACATCTGTAGAATCTTAATTGTTTGCAGCACCTGACGAATCTTCTGCAGAGCATATTTACCTAAGGTTAGTTGACACTTTCGAACGTTAGGTGGCAAACCTAGGTAAGTGGGGGTTTATTAGGTTGATGCATGTATCCACGGATGCTTATGGTTATTAGTTACAGTGGTGCATAGTGCAGTGGTGCATAGTTACAGTGGTGCATAGTTACAGTGGTGCCTAACTACTATTATCATTGACTCATTCCCATCAATGCCAAATCTTTAAACTACATAACTAAACATTGAACTTGAAAAGTTGCCAGATCACACAGTTGTAGCTCCATTGGGCAAGGAGCGTGGCTGAACGATATAGTCCACGGTAGTATAGTATAGCATGATGACCGCAGTTAAAGGAGGCCTCGCTATAAATGGCTGGCCTAGGACTATGTCAATAGATGGCAGTGTATGGACAGCGCGCGGGTGATTTTTATTTCATCCTTTCGAATCCACATAACTTTTGATAAGAGCAAGAAAATCATCTCCTCTTTTACTTCCCTCATTTCCGCGACAACTCACACACCGAAAGAAAGAAAAGTTTATAGAAACGTTTGACATACCAAAGAGAAACATGACCCAACAGTTTTACGGCCAATATCCAACCGCTGGTGGCCCTCCCGGTCAATTAGGACAGCCTCAGCAGTCACCGTCATCTGCCTACTACTCTCCAGTAGAATTGCCAGCTTCCTTCCCCCCAGTCGAGCTGCCAGCTTCAGTACCATCCACATATCAACAACAAGGCCCCCAAGGTCCGTCACAATCTAATCAGTACCAACAATACAATCAGGGTCCTCCGACGCAATATCAGCACCAGCCCTATCCACCTCCACAGGCGCTGCCGGCACAATATGGCCAATATCCACCAAATACCTACCAAGGCCCTAATGCCAACCAACAAGTAAGTTACCCCCCCACAGCAATACGGATCCCCCCTAGGTCTAGTGTCTATTCTTATCTGCGGCGAGCCGCCACTAACGATTATATGGAATATAGCCCGGCGCTCCACAATGGCAGCAACCAGTACAATCTCACCAACACCACCCCGTGCAGAGTCACGGCTATGGTGTGGCTCCAACTCCCGCATCGGTGGGTTATGACCCTGCACAGAGAGCATACTATGCTCCCGTTGACACTTCAGCGGACGTGGAAGTTATCCGCAAGGCCATGAAAGGCTTTGGATGCGACGAGGCAGCCTTGATAAGTGTTTTCACATCGCCGAGATATGAAAACCCATGGGCGATGGCGCAGCTCGTACAAGATTACAGCAGCCGTTTCGTTCGGGATCTAGCCGATGATATCAAAAGCGAAACGCGAGGTGACTTAGAGACCTTACTGCTTGCCTTAGTTCGAGGTCCATTGGAGCAGGATGTGAGGGTTCTCATCAAGGCGCTTGATGGCTTTGGTACTGACGAAGATGCGCTGATGGATGTCCTTCTCTGCCGCTCTAATGCAGATATTCGGGCGATCAGTGACGAGTACCGGCGCATTAAGGGCCATGATCTCCTTATTGATATCAAGGGCGATGTTGATGACACGTTGTTTCGCCTATATAGTATGGTATTAGCTGCCACCAGGGCTGAGGACATGGCGCCAGTGAACCCTGAAGAGATCGACGAAAAAGTAACGGAACTGCAGTGCGCAACTGAGGGCATTGTTGGCGCCAACGCTATTTCTGTTGCCCATATCTTCACGGGGTCCAACGCCGCGCAGCTAAACGCGATATCAGACGCGTACGAGCGCAAGTACCAGCGCTCACTCGAAGATGTCATCGGCAAGGAGTTCCGGGGAGACGTAGAGGACGCGCTGCTGTACATGCTAGAGAGCGCGGTGGACAGGGCACGCACCGATGCGAAGAGACTGGAGGAGCCACTACACAAGACGATACGCAAGGATCGACTTTTTATCAACAGGGTCGTTAGTCTATACTGGAACCGGAGTCGTTTAGAGGCGGCCAAGTCTGCCTATGAGATATATTCGACGGGTGGGGTGTCCCTCAGTGACTCGGTTAAGATGAATCTGAGTGGGGATTACATGGAGGCGATTCTTGCTCTGCTGGCTGAAAAGAGGTAAACAGGACGTAGTAAGGTTTCCGTTTAGTTAAATGGGCTATAATGTCAGTATGAATGTTGGCGTTCCTAGGAATTTTTATGTTTATATCTACATACTCCCTATTTACTACCTACGTATATCTGAGTAAGCTACCTATATACTTAGGTTACTAGGTACATGTAGTCTTCTGTTACATGTACTAGCGAAAGGTACAATGTTATAGAACATTGAATTCACTCGTCTTCTCAAACACATACTTGAATTTTCAGGTTTTGATAGTACGTTAGATGTGAAATCTAAGTCACTTTCAGAACAGTTTAATAGTCTCCAGCTCAAATTATCACATCGATGTCAGTTCTTTTGTTTCTTTTGATTTCTTGGTGATGGTTTCTTAGCACTAATTATGGCGTACTACCTAGTAACCTAGGTATGTAAGCTATAACTACATGTACCTAGGTACGTAGTATCTCTAAGAACGGATACCCGGTCAACCCTGCTGGGCGGCTGGGCGGCTGGGCGCTCAAGTTCTCAACATCAAAGAAGACCCAGTCTGCTGTGTAACCTCCAGCACCAATCCGAGTGTACCAGATGTCCCCTGAACAGAAGCCTGTTGGGATTTCTGACGGGGTGATCTCCTCTTTGACTTGTAACTTTACCGGGTTTATATACAGTATGTATAGAAGAACATTCAAGTCTTTACCATAATACCATCTACTATTGTTGTACACTAAGGTATGTTGTAACTTGCAACCCCCTCTATACCGAGGTAGATACTAGGTATTAGTAACTACAACGTTTGATTGAAAATGGAGGAGGGGAGCGCGGGTATTCGCACGTGACTTCGTGTTAAGTTGGCTAGTTGCAGCTCTTTAGACCGAGCCGGGTAGAGATGGCTAGACTTATTCACAACCCCAGAAACGCGCCATTTTTTGCATTTGGTTTTTTCCCTTTTCCCCTTCCCCCTTCCCGCCCTCTCCGCTTTGCACTCGTCATTTTTTTGGTAGACAGGGGAGAAGTCGATCATATTTTAGATTACCTAGTATATTCCATGCTGCTAATCCAGATCTATTCCCCATGCAAGAACACAAAATAAATAACCGTGCTTACCTATATTTGTTATCATATCAAGGTTGATAATATTTGAGCTTCGTATTTGTGATAGTAAGTTGCCTACTAGTTATTTGACAGCTGACATTGAACTTGGGTAGATTGTCAAATTATTACAGGTAGAATATTCAAGATTATACAACATTAGTAATTATGTAACTATGTGTGAGCCGAAATGCACAATTATTACATAGCCGGAGATGTTTGCGAAACTGAGAGTCTTCAGTACAGAAAAGAATAGCGGTTCAAGACGCTAGGACCATGTAGTTGGTGAAGGGTCTTAGCGCACATGATGGCCTGGAGATGTGTGGTTGACTTGCGCACACTAATAAGTTTAGTGCAGGTTGACCACAATAGGTAACCACAAAAAGCCCCAAAGCCGGCGAAAAAAAGCACGGGTCGCAGAAAGGTTGTAAAATGATGGCGCGACTTGACCGCGTAATATGCCGCCAATTGCCTCCCACTATGGCTTCCCCTCCTAAACCATTCGCTATTTGGCCGAGTTTTGAGTTGGACTTGCCCTCTTCGTGCTGGTCGAATCAACGTCGACAACGTCGATTTTCCACTTTAATATTGGGAACTATTCTATGCAACTTCAAAACTCTTATTAACCTCAGCATTGGGAAGGAAGGGTTAAGTTAACCTAGCTTTTTTTTTTTACTACCCTACCCTAGGTCCTCAAACTTTACATTATTATACCTTACCCTACTACACTACTACAGTAGTATTGACTGTACCTACTACCTACCAGACACTGGCAGACAGACCTAAGTTACCTGGATTCAATCATCGTGACTCGGCTTAGGTCTCATCATTCCCTCTTTAGCTTACTATCCTCCCGCGTCGCGTCTGGCCCGAATTCAATTCACCAGTCCCACTTCCCACCTAACCCACTTGCCCACCACCCACCACGCCTCAATCCTTAAACCTCAGACCTCAAACCTCATACCTCCCACAATCATTCTAGTTCTTACTATTGACCAACTTGACGGACGGACGAACTCACTGAATATCAATCTATTCCACCTACGGTCGTAATTCTACGAAACAGTACTTTGTCATCTCGCCTATGTGTTGGGGTTACCTCAAGTGCTAATCACCTGGATTTTGATCTGACGCGACTCTGCCGTAATTCGAAAATAACACATCATTTTTTTAATTACCTATGATCCCGCGCGAGATCGGGCATCTGGCGGCGACACAACGCGTACAACTCGCTAAGCAAGATCAGCATCTTCAAACCCAATAACCTCGAAACCAACACGTTTCAACAGCAACCAACTCCGCTCCAAAGTTGGCTGTTTCAAGCCTATCATTCTATCTATTGCTATTTATCTGTCGCCAAATAGGCTACTCAATTTACCATTGGCATTATTATAAAGTCCAAGTCGACGCGAGTATCCCGCGTCTGGGCTACAGCGTTTCTTTTAACCCTCTAAGCATCTAATCTAGCGAATACATTAGACCATGTCGCAAATAAGTAGCACGGGTGTCCTCCCAGGACTAGACCCCCCTATACAGCCTCCAAGCTTTTCCAATAGCCAGAACCAGCTTCTCAACTATTCTAGCAATGGTTCACAAGATACTACGGCTTCGAACGAGACCAATCGCATTTTTACACCGCCCGAGAGCGACAGCGAGGGTAGCAATGGACTTGGAAATAGCCATGCCTCTAGTCAGGAATCTCATTTGCTGCAGCTGTCTCAGGCTGCCGCGGCGCAGCAGAAGATGGTTGATGTTGATGATAATACAATAAATGGCGGCCAATCAAGGAAGAGAATGGCCGACGGCGTGGTGAAGCACACGAGAACTGCCTCAAATGTATCACCAGTCCGTCGTGGCCATTCTAGAAATACTAGCACTGTGAGCATGGCATCTACGACTAGCAGTCGCATTGGAGAGGTATTTCGCCGTTACTCATGACGCGTCTTCAGGAAAGCTGCTAAATATGTTACAACAGCTATCCGCAGAATTAAGAACCAAGTTGTCTTACGCAATGGTCAAGGTCAACAACGGTTGGCAAGGACATTCTATTGACGAGGTGGAGTCGCTGGCTTCCCAAGTTGCTTCCCCCACCTCTAGTACCTCAACGTTGCATGGGAGACAAGGAGCGTCTGCCAGTCCTCGAGTCCCTGCAGTTTCTGGGCGGCAAAGAGCTTCAAGCAATGTTACTAGCCCTACGCTGTATCATCCATCCCACAGCCGCACCTACGAGTCGTTTTGGAGAGATGGCAATAGCAAACCCCTGACATTGACTTCACCCGTCTCTCAAGTACCGACTCTGGCTCCACCGGCCCCTATACAGCCGCGCCAGTCCGGCCAAGGTCATGCGCGCCGCAGTTCCAACGCAAGATTCGCTCCAGCCTATCTATCCCACCCCCATCATCCTTCTCCTCACACTCCTGCCCAACCTAGCCCGCTGCAGAGCACACCAAGCCAAGGGGCCATGAGGACCTCTAATGTTGACCCTATATTATTTTCCCCGCATCAGAATGTCCGAGAGCAGGAAGCGCTGGAGACGTTGATGTTTATGAGTAGTCCCGGTAACTCGGCAAATGTCAAGCATGCATTTCCTTCATCACAACCCTCGCAATCGGTCCAACCGTCGCAGCCACAACCGCGAAACGGAGGTCGGACTGCTCTTCCTACCTCACGATTAGGAGCCGGAGCAGAGATGAGCGGTCCGGCACGTAAGAGTTTGCCCACAGCACGGCCGCAGCAGCAGCAGCACCCTGTGCCTCAGGGCAAACGGGTTGGATTCGAGAAATCACCGGGCAATTATGGCGGTGGGATGGAAATGGAAGATCCACATGGGTCGCCGCATGCTAGGGGAACACCTCGCCGTCGAACGATGAACGGGTCTATTTCCAGGCCTTCGATGTCTATCCCTGCAGGTCTGGGTGGGTCAGCTCGACCTAGAACAGCGCTTCGGGGGGATGAGATTGAACGGATGCTGGATCGGGTAGCTGCGGATGATAGCTCTGATTCAGAGAGTGAGATTTCCCTTCCGCAAAGAAGAAGAAGTGGACCTATGATGGGAGTTTGATGTGGATTTCCATGGACGCCGTGGCTGTGGTTGGCGACAGAGTTGAGCGAACATGGAAATGTATTTTTCTTTTGTCGGTTGTGTTGCATGCGTACGTATATATATTGTCCGAGATTTAGCCATCACGGAACGGTCTAATTTCTGTTCGGCCTTGCATTTCACGATCATGATGCATTGAGTGGTTTTCCTTGAAACGACATTGGGACTCACAGGAGCAACGGGTTGCATTTATGGGAGATTCATGAGCATGATGACGGGGAGGCTAATTCCTTTTTGCGATGTATATGTTTTTTTCGTGGGAGTTGGCTTGTCTGGCCCTGAACAGATCAGCCTTAGCAATGGGAAGCATGCGTCCGACTCATGTGTGAGGTATATAACCGCCGATAATCTTAAAATCTCCATCTACCATCTATATGTATCTATATCTACTTACTGTCCAAGCACGAATCTAGCACCTGCATATACCACATATGCCTACCTACTTACCTACAGCAACCTACATAGCATAAAGCCTGTTGAACGTTTAATGCCAATATCTACAAGTTACATTTATCATAGAGGTGTTATGCCCGGGGTTTAGGTGCCGAGGAAAGGGAACAGTGACATTGACAGTGACGAATTTCCCCACCAGTTCGTGTCGTCAGCTTGTCGTTGGGGAGTTGCCGGAAGCAGCGAGAGAACATTAACCGTTGACATATGTTGCATAGCATGTAGCCTCATCAGGGGCAATGCTTACATAGTTACATAGTTAGTACGTACTTTTATGTGTGTACATAATCTAATGAGGCGCAGTCCAATGTTTTATTCACTTGCAGTGTGGGCTGGGCACTGGGCAGCCCGCCCTAGTCTCGGATGCGAGTGACCTCGTGCGCCAAGGCGTTCTTTTCCTTCTACAGCATTTGCAAGCCACTAAATTACGCTAAAGCCACTGAGCGAATCGGCATAAAGTTTGCGTTTGCGGTGATGTGATGCTACGGAGGTAGGGATGTTGGTGGTTACACAGGCAGACAGATAGAGGTGGTACAGATACAAAACGGGCAAAACGGCAAAAACAGCTCCGCCTCGACGCACGCAGGTCAGGTCCATCCTTCTGGAGTCTTGTGACTAATTTGTATGATAATCACTCCGTACATGTATTACTCTATGCGAGGAATGCGAAGGACGCGAAGTACATATAAGCCACCTGGGCAGTCACTGATATATAAAGTTTGGAAGGATTCCTCTTTGTTCGTAGATTACTTGGGATTCTTCTTTTTTTTTTTTTTGAATTTCGAATTCGCTTTCTACAACTTCGTCTGCTATTGAACATAACTATCTACATACAACAGTTGTACCCGACCTAAAGATCTTACAATAAAGAAGATTCAAGATTCAATATCTATACATCTATAGCTTCATTGCTTCCACCTCTAACCTAGACGAACCCAGACGATTGATAACATACCCATTCCACGACTTACAATACAAGTCTTCCAAGATGTCAGCCGCAGACTACTACGGAAACAACAACGGCGGTGGCTATCCCCAGAACTACAACAACAGCCCCTCCCCATACCCATCTCAATCCCAATACGCCCCCTCCCCATCCCACTCCCCGTACCCCCCACAGCCCACCTACGCGAACGGCGCATCCCATTCGCCGTACCCATCGCAATCCACCTACGCCCCGTCGCCAGCAGGGCAACAAAACAACTATCTCGCGCCCTACCCCGCGCAGTCCCAGTACGCACGGCCCGGCTCCGCACACTCGGATGCCGGATACCCGCCGCCGCCCTACCCGGACGAGAAGCACCAGCGCCCTGGCGCCTCGCCGTATGATGGCGGGCGTCCCCACTCCGCGGGTGCACAGTCGCCGCAGCAGCAGCAGTACCAGCACGATCCGAACCATCCGCAGAGTGGCGAAGGCGAGGACGGCGAAAGAGGGCTAGGCGCGACGTTGCTTGGTGGCGGAGCGGGCGGGCTGCTGGGGAATAAGTTGGGGAAGGGGAAGCTGGGTACGTTGCTGGGGAGTGCGGTGGGTGCGGTGGCGGCGAATATGATTGAGGGGAGGATGCAGAAGAGGCATGATGGTCATGTTAGTGGGCATGGGCATGGGCATGGGCATGGGCAGCCGCAGTATGCGCAGGGAGGATATGGGTATGCACAGCCGCAGTATGCGCCGGCGGGCTACGGGTATGGGCAGCAGTCGCCTTCGCATCATGGGGGTTCGCACTCCGGGCATTCGAGTCACTCGGGGCATCATGGACACCACGGGCATCACAGCCACCACGGGCATCATGGGCATCATGGTCATCATAGCCCGGGGGGTTGGTAAACGAAGACAGAAAAGAAAAGAAAAGAAAAGAAGAAAAAAAAAGGAGAAATACGGATACTAGATTGATTGATGAGGGGGTAACGAAAGCGAGGACGATGGATGATGGCGTTATACCTAGGTTAGGTGGTTTGGGCTTGGATTTGGGTTTGGGTATGGATTCACTTGCACTTGTAATTGTTTCCTGGATCGGCTCTCCTCTTCACGGTTATTTTAAATTTTTGGTTGGGTTCGGTAAGGGGGTTGGATGAGAATGACGATGGTGATGGCCAAACGATACGATATGATGCCTCGATGGTCCTTGATGGGAGTGCCGATATGTTATGCGGAGTACGTCATACGTTACACGTTTTTGGTATGGTACAGCATGTGTGCCCAGGTGTGTATGCTTTATGAATATACTTTACGAGAATGCTTTATGGGGTGCTGGCTGGATGAAAGGTCGGACTTGGTTAAGCCGAGCTACAGAGTACGAGATAGAGTAGGTACCTACGAGATAAATATACCCAACGATAATCCTACAGATTGCCCCTATTTTCTGTTTTATGTTGTTTCTGCTACCAAGCTTTCTACGTGCCCGTGTTAAGAAGACCCCCCCCCAAAGAGATGAAGAGAATGTGATTTGAGTACTTGACCCCCTTCTACACTATTACCGAGTAGGTAGTGGTTGAGCATGCCTACCTACCTAAGTGAGCCAGTATAAATACATTCTCGTCCGGGCCAACTACTGTTTGTAGAAACGGGGGGCTCTTGCTCTGCTCTGCTCTGCTCTAGATTCACAATCTGTATCTGGCTGTTTCACCAGGCGGAACCTAGAGGTCGCAGACAGAACGAGATCGTTGTTGCGCGGGGATCTTTATCTCTAACTTCGCGCCCGGGCTGTGGTCTTTGGGTTAGCTGCTTACTTGATAGATGGTTCGGTCACCTCTTGACTCCCCCCCCCCGCTTAGGATAGCATTTCAATAAGTACGATCTAGATGTGTTTGTTACTAGTTGGATGGATGGATAGGTGGGCACGTTTGAACTAGATAGGTAAGCTACCACGGCACCTCGGCAGCCTCTGCGGGTAATCTACGACAGGGCGAGATAGTCGATTTGCGAGGCTATGAGGTTATGAGGTTGGATATCAGGCTCACTACGACGACGTGGATGTATTTACTACTAGTTACGTAGGCCGGCACATCCTTTCCCCTTTACTGATTTACCTATCAACCCAGCCGCCAACCTACGACGAATCTACAATGGGACAAGACAGTTAAGTCTACGAAGCTACAAAGTCAAGTATTAGGCCTACTACGACATCCGGACAACCTGGGTTACTCAATTCTTAGCCCATTACCTACTCTACCACTGCCCGTATAGTCCCTACGAGGACTCTACGACGGGAACAAGACAGTCGATCTACGCGGTTACGAAGCTACGAAGTGACCAAAGTTAGTTGTTAGACATTGGTTATAAACTACTACTTTAGGCATCAGGGCTCCGAAAACAAGTCACAAGTCACAAGTCACAATCATCAAAGGTCAAATAGTTAGACCAGGGAACTTGATAACTAACTATATAGAGTAGTTCACCCAGGGCACACTTGGCAATTTATGCGTGTGCCGCGCGGTCTGTGTCAACCCCAATCAATACCAGTAGGTACCAAAAACCCCAAGCCCAAGCCCAAGCCCAAGCCCAAACCCCTATTCCTAATTCCCTCTTCCTAGCCTAGCCTAGCCTTGCTAGGTATCTAGGTACCTAGGTAGCTAATCCATCTCGAGATACCGGGTTATGTATGTAGAGACGACTTCACACTTTCACGGAACTTCTTGAAAGTGTCAGGCCAAGTTGGTTGTTGTGTGTTTGTTTGTTTGTTTGTTGGTCGGCTGCCTCGGAGAATTGATCTTAATCGCTTATTAGGAGACAGATAGTAGGCAAGGTTCGTTGGTTGGCAAGGGGTTGGTTGGTTGGTTGGTTGGTAGGGTCGAGTGGAGGAGGAGAGAGGTAGGAAGGCAGGAGGTGAGTAGTACTACCACTACGACTGTGTGGTTGTCGTCGTAGATTTGCTTGTGGGTTTGTGTGGTGAGGATCTCTGTGGCAGTTGGTGGTGTTGGCTGGTGAGATCAGTAGTAAAACTCTTTTGTCCTTGCTTCCTACCTGGGTCGGCGTGGATGTGTGTGATGTGATGGTGATGGTGAGTGATGTAGTGTTCAATGTGAGTGGGATCTGAGTGCCTTTTAGAGCTTCTTTGACTCTGATGATGGCTTCCTTTTCCTTTTCCTTTTTCGTTTCCTTTTCTTCTTCTTCTCCCTTCCCTTTTTCCCTTTCCCATCTCCTCCCCTTCCCCCTTCTCTTTCTATCCAAACCGAAGTCTTTTGCCAATGTCAATAATTGACATCTTGCGGCCTTTGCGAAGTAAGAACCAAGTTGCCGAGGTTGCTGCCCGCAGTTTATGCGGACACCAGTGAGGTGAGGGGACGCCGTCCTGAGCTAATCCCCGCCTCCCTCGACAAAGCCCCCCCTATCTAAAGGTAGCGTGTGTACCGGACAACGAGTGTCATCGCGGTCTCTCCACGGACCTGGGGCAGCGAGGTACCGCAGCGCCTTCGAGGGCAGCTGCAATCCCGCGTGCCAGGGGGGGAGGACGTGTGTACTGGACAACTTCAGCGGTCATCTCAATCTCCGTTCCACGTCCTAGGGGCGGCAAAGTACCGAGGAGCTTCAAGGCTACCAAACTCGATCTCCCTTGACCCCGGGGGTGTGTGAGGAAAATTCCGTGGGTACCCGGCAGCAAAACAAAGGCCACCGCAGTCTCTCCAACGGCCTCCGGGCGCAGAGTACCAGGGCCAGCTTCACTTAGGCTGAAAACCCCGATCTCCGGCCCAAGGGCGAAGGGACAATCGGGGCTCGTCGATCCCCATAAAGGCTCTCGACAAGTCCCCAAGCGACCCAGGACTTCAAGCAGCTGGAGAACTTCATTGGCTCTGCGTCGGCATGCTCCTTCCACCAGAAACCTGAGTACCCGGAGGGCAGCAGCCCGCGGGCGTGCGCCAGTCCGGTCCCTAGACCAGCCCAGGACTCAAGATCGCAAGACCGGAGAGACCTGCCCCCGAAGGGACGGCTCGGCGGAATGCTTTCTCTGCCGCTGGGGGGGTTTGCTGGGGCGTCATAACTGGGTCTTTGTTCCCTTGCCCGTGTGTGTGTTGGTTCTCCGCAAGTGTTGGGTGAGCTGCAGTTTATGCAGACACCAGAGGTTGGTATAGAAAAAAACACTTGCGGGCTTCGCAAAGTAAAGACGTTCGGTTCTTCTAGAGAGATTGGGGGGGAAACATTAGCAACGACGATTCAAGCAACAAATGATAACTTAGCTTCATCGAAAAGGAATTCATTGCAGCAGTTTATGCTTGCAGAAAAAGGAAATGCTGCAGTTTATGCTGGCATGTGAACTCAGATTGCCCCATCACCATAACCATCACCATCACATCTCCAACGTCCGACCCTTCTCTTACTCCTGACTCTTTTTTTTTTTTTTTTTTTTTTTTGTTTTGTTTTCCCTCCTCATCTCCCATCGGCCCAAAGCCTTTCCCCACACTCCACCTCCCTCAGAACCCCCTTCGTCTCCAAGTCGTGCAGCAGTTGCAGCAAGTGCTCGTCGCATCCCCGGGGCGCCAGCATGGAGACGGCCACCGGGAGACGGGACTCGTCTGTGTTGGTGGAAGCCCTCGTCATCGAGCTCGCTGAGCTGATCCGAGGCCGGAACTTCACTTCCCCGATGGGTACCGAGACGTCGGGACACCCCGAGCTGTAGCTGATCGAGTGGATCGAAAAGCCGGGCCAGAAGATGGTGGTGCTGGTGTTGGTGCTCGGGGTGTCGGGCTGGTTTGTTGTTGTTTCTGCGGTTGTGCTTGTTGGACGTCTCGCGACTTCGTCCCGGTAGGACGGTCGGCCCCAGGTTAGTGGGCATACCAATATAGGGACGGGACTGCGGGCGTTTGTACTTGATGTCGAGGAGCAGAGTTCGGAAGAAGGAGGTGCGCAAGTGGAGGGCGGTGAAGGTGAAGGTGAAGGTAGTAGTACTTCGTTGACCCAAGCACCGTATTCTTTCAGTCTTCCAACTGCTCTCTCGTACCGGGTGCCAGAAACGCTTTTGCCATAGTCTAGGCGGAGTTTGGTGATTGGTTCAATGAACGGAGTTGTAGTAGTAGTAGTAGTTGTTGTTCGATCGAAGCCCAAGTTGTTTTGGTTGTTCTGGTTTCTGTTCGCGTTCTCGTTGGCGGCCCGGTAATCTCGTACAAACGGTCCCACAGTCCCGTGTGAAAGTTCGTGGTACACGATGTCTTGGTACATCGTGTCGGTGGCCTCGGTCAGGCTCTCAGGAGTGCCCTGTGGGTGAGTGTCACGCCACAGCTCGTAGATGTTAGTTTCGTGCCGGATACAGGCTAGGTGCTCCTCAATACTTGTGATGAATTGTTCGATCAGTTGTCCCGCTGGTGTATTCGATTCTGGACCTTTTCCCTCTTGCGAAAAGAACTTTGGTGTCTCGCATGGGTCCGAATCGTCGGTGGACTGGGTCGCGTAGAGAAGCTTGAATTTGGTGTTCCCCTTATTCTTTTCGTCGCTTGCCTTCCAGTTGGTTGTTGTTGGTTTTTCTTGTTGTTGATTGCTCATGATGGTCATGCTCACAGCTCTGAGTATTTGAGCAGACCGAGCAAATACACCGGCGGTATCCAAGTATTGGGAGCACACTAGGCCTGAACTTCTGACAATCCCGTGGGAAGGCCTCACCCCAAAGAGGCCGTTTACTCCCGCGGGATGCCTTATCGAACCGCCCGTGTCGGTTCCGATAGTGAAGTCCAGCCACGAATAACTGGCAGCTCCTGTAGCAGAGCCTGAACTCGATGACGAAGGCTTCTGGTAGGTATCCCCTCGAGGGTTGGTCGGCGTAACCTCTTCGAGCCGCTCGAGGGGATCCTGCCCATCGCACCATTGACAGCATCGCATTTTCCCCACCAGGATGGCTCCAGCAGATAGTAACTGGTCGATAAAAGGAGCACTTGATTTCTTCGGTGGATAGAATTCCTGGTAGTCCTTGCTCCCACATCCTGTTTCCAAGCCAGCAACATCGATCGAATCCTTGACTCCAAATCGCATACCTCGTAGTGGAAATTGTTCGTTCGGCCGCGGACTGTATAGCTTGGACGGCACCGGTATGCGCTGTGATGATAGTCAGTCGACAGAAACGTTGCTCGATGATGATCTTGGTAGTGATGGCTGGCTTGGCTGCTGTAGGAGAGGCTGGCTGCGAAATGTCAATGGTGGGCTTTCTTGTGTGTGTTCTTGTGTGTGCGTGTGTGAGCGCGACGGTAAGACCTCACATCGTCGCGATTGAACCATGTAAATCTCTTGGTTCCAGCAACAGGAAGAGCTCCTCGGACGAAGGCGTTGTTCTTGTCCTCATACAGCTTGAAAACACTGTAAACTCTTCTCGTCGCTCGGTCGACTAGGTAAGGCCCGGCTGGTACTCGGTTTCCCCTCGTTTCAAGTACTCGTAATCCTGAATCATTCTTGGACTGCCTAGACATCGTTCGTAATCTGGAATCAATCTGGGACTGCCTTGACATCGTTCGTAACCTAGAATCATTCTTGGACTGCCTGGACATCGTAACTTCGTCGGTCTCATCACACTGAATCTTATCACACTGAATAATAACAACTAAATATAATTTTGTCAGCATTCCAGCTCGTAAAGGGGATGTGTAGAATGGAAAAGGAGAAAGGAAAAGAACCTACTTTCAAGAAAGTCTTTCGTCCAAACTTCATCCCCTCCGAACTCCTCAAATATCTTCTTTCTCAATAGCGTGTCCCCAAAACAAAAACTCTCTGTGTCGCACCCCCAAAAGACCGTCGCAGGTATATATCTTCCTGGACCCTGTAGTAACTGCTGCGGAAAAAAACAATCTGTCATCGCAACATCGACTTCTGCTCCCAAGGCGAAGTCTGACTCTCCAACTCGTATCGGTATAGTGTATGGTATAGGAGGTCGTGGGGTCGGGTCGGGTTCGGGTTCGGGTGAAATCTCTCGCATCATCGTTGTTCTTTATTCTTGCTCTTCCGGACTCTTGCCACTCGAGTCCGGATCCCTCTTAATGTCGTAATATAAAAATCGTAAAAGACGAAGTTGGCGCTCAAGACCCTTGCCACTCGGGTCGAGGCGGTCGGAAAAGAGGGGGGGACAATAAATTAGTCGGAAAAAGAACTTCGTCGGAAATATGGTTGGTTATGAAGGAGGTTGAGCGAGATAGATGATGGTAATATAAGGTAGAGAGAGAGAGATAGAGAGAGAAAAGAGAAAGGAAAAATAAATAAATAGGGGGAACATGGTCTAGGACTTCGGTATCTTCGGCATTCTGGTATAGTCCATGACGTTTAGAGTTCGTGAGGAGTTCGGAGGGGAAAAACAATCGTAATAAAATAAAAATAATAAAAGAGAACTGGACATGGGAGAGAGGTCTTGCGCGGAAGGAGTCCGGTTCTTCGGCTTGGCTTCGCAGAGAGAGAGAGAAAAAAAAATGAAGGAAGCCTCATACCCGGAAGAAGTGACCGATAGATCACTTCTTCGCGGGTGGAGGCTGCTTCTTCGCCGGCTTCTTCGCTAGGAAGGGGTTGGCTGCCGGCCTCTGCTTCTGCCTCGCCTGGAACCGCTCCGCGTCGCGTCGGAGCTTCTCGTCAAAGTACCTCCTGGTCTCTGCGGTTCGCCGGGCAGTCACCTCCTCGTTGAGGCTGGCCATGGATGCCCGGTACTCGGCATCCAATTGGTCCAGCCTTGCCATTACGGCGAGGAGCTTCTGCTCGTCCAGCTCACCGTCGACCACCGGGTTGTGGAGAGGCTTGTGATAGTCATTCCAAGACGCCTCTTCCCACGCCAGTCTCTGCTTCTCCTTGGCGATCATCTCGTCGGTCTGGCGCTGGCGGCCCCCCTTGGACGTCGGCACTGGCCTCCCCTTCAACTTCGATTCCCCTCTGGTTCCCGCAAGAGGTATCGTGTACGTGCTCTTGGGCTTTGACTCCAGGATCCATTTGGCGGGAATGATGTCGAAGGCGGGGCGGTCTGCCGAAGTGGGCGTCCGAAGGGTCCCGCTGTCGAGGACCGGCGCAGGCGTGCGCACCTGTGGGGTTGACGGTTCAGGTGCGGCGGCCGTTGCCGGGACAGGGGCCGCGAGTTGGGCTTGTCGGTTGTTGGTGTTGGCCAGTGGTGTTGCGTGAGATGGTCTGACGGGAGTGAGCAATCGTCGAGGGGAGGGAGTCATGGGCGTCGAAACCTCCATGGGTGTTCCTACGAACAGCCCAGCGGGAGTTGCTGGTTGAGACACCCCCGAAGGGGCATCCTCCATGCTCACCTCGGTGTTGATCGACTGCGCCAGTCTGGGCAGAACGGGCCGGAACTCTTCGATTGGCTGCGCTTGCGAAGGCGTCTCAGAGTTCCTTTCCGAACTGCCCGTGAACTGGAAAGGGCGTGGCGCATTTGCCTCACTCTCCGCCAACCAGTTCATTTCGTCGTTGGCTTGCTGAACTGGTGCCTGGATTTGTGCTTCTTGTGCCTCTTGTGCCTGTGCCTGTACTTGTGCTTCTGTTGCTGCCTGTGCCGGGGCCCAGTCTTCTTGGGCTTGTACTGGTTCTGGTGCTGGTGCCTCGGGCTCGGGACCAGGTAGCGCGGCACTCGTAGAGTTCGGTCCTTGAGCGTCAGGCTGCGCCTGTGCGGCGGCGTAATCCAACTCGTTTGCGAATTGGGCCATCTGTTGCTCAAAGGCAGTCGCCGAAGAGTAAAACCCCTCGGACAACTGTCCCAGCTGAGGAGCATCGTTGACAATCATGTCCATCTCGCTGGCAAACTCACTCAAACTGGGAACCTCTGCTCCACTCGTTTCGGGCCCCGATAGGTCCATCTCTGTCCCTGCGGCGTTTCCAGCGGGCAAGGAAAAATCGACGTTCTCAAAGTCGATGGGCTGGGCGGCGGCGGGCTCCAGAGAATCGTAGGCCTGGTTGGGATTCTCGGTGGCATTGCCCTCGGCTTGGGCACTGTACGTTGGCATCTGAAACTCGTACCCCACCAGGTCGAGTTCCTCTGGATGCAAATTGTCCAATGTGATCGGCTCGTCTGCGTCGGCGAGACCGGCTTCTCCTGCGGTGGGCTCTTGGTACATTGGAGCTGCCTGGACGGGATCCATTGCGTCCTCAGCAACCTGACTTGCCTCGGCGGTACGATCCGCGTCTTCGGCGAAGAAAGGAGCCTCAGCAACGCGACCAGCGTCTTCGGCAGCTGTGGGAGCCGTCGCTCCAAACGGAAAAGCGGTCTGTCTGGCTAGTTGGGCAATGAGCATCGGTAGAGGAACAAGCGGTGGGGTTGCCTCGACGGCATTGTCTTCGTCTCGGGCAATGGCGAGTCTTGTCGGGATTGCCTCGACGGTAAGACCCGCGTCTTGGGCAAATTGGCTGGTTGGCATCGAGAAAGTAAAGCTTGATTCTCGTGCTAGGTCGGCAAACGATGAAGCCTCGACGGTAGCATGTGCGTCTTCGGCTGTTGGGAGGGGAAGAGGTGCGACTTCAACGGTATCGTTCGTGTTGTTGTCGGCGGCGGCGGCATTGGTAGGAGGGAATGGTTCGGCCTCCGCGGAAGATTTTACTTCTTCGGCAACGTTGGCTTCACTGAGCTCCTCCTCCTCTTCCTTACTCTCTTCTTCGGCGGCATCGTTGGTAGGAGGGAACAGGTCGGCTTCCCCGGCATCCTCCTCATTCTCGCCGGCTTCATCGTTCTCGCTCGCGTCGTCGTTCGCGGCGTCATTCTCGTCTTCTTCGTCGTTCGCGTTGTTATCGTCGGCTGGGCGGGTCTCGTCGGCTGGGCTATCTTCGTCGACGAGTTCCATATCGACTAGGCCGAATAGTACGGCCGCCTCTTCAAAGCTCCAGCCTGGAGTGCGCAGGTACTCTTGAAACGTCATGGCTGGAACCGGGACCGCTGGGGCTAGGGCGGAGGACTCAGCGGGAGACAGAGATGGCTCGAGAGTCTGATCCAAGAGTGTGACGGGCTCTTGGGACTCAGGAACCGCCTCGACGGTACGATCCGTGTCTTGGGCGCTCTCTGGACGGTCAGTTCTTGCCTTGGGCTCATCGACGAGATGTTCGGCACCAATCTCCGGAACATTAGACTCGTGGGTAGTTGAAGAGCTGGCTGGCAGAGGAACATCTGGCATCTCCATGGGTCGGGTAATAGGAGGTTCTTCATCTCGCAGCGAATCCCGAATTCCAGCCAGAGGACGTTTCGGCATCAAATACTTCTTTCGTAGGTACTATAAGATACAAGTTAGCAAATTATCTTGGCAAGTCAAAGGTCAGTAAAAAGGGGTTGAGGGATTGATGCTTACCTCAGACTTCTTCATGCGCGTTTTTCTCGGGGGCTCAACTTCTTTTTCCGGAGATGGCACGACACAGGCCACCGTAAACATGCTGGACACGACCAGCTGCGATTGCTCAGTGGCTGCACTCTGAGCTGTTTGAGTGCATGCGTCTACCATCGTAGGACGCGCCAGGCAATGAGCGAGCCACTGCCATTTGGACATGACAGTGTCGCGAACGCGGACGCCGAGACCAATGCCATAACGGCAAAGGCGAGGAAACAGGCGAAGCGCTGCGATGGAAGTGTGAGTAATTGTCGTGGTGGCCCACGCGACCATCTCGGCGAGGGGCAAGAAGAAGAAGGCCAATACCAATACTGCATCGACGGACAGCAAAACTCCATCTTCTTTAATCATCTTTTGCGCGATCATAGTCGCCGCAACGATGTGGGTGGCCGGGTACTTGGGGTCACTGAAATATCGGCAGGCGCACATCAGAACAACACCATAGATCTCTTGCGAGATCTCGCCGCCAAAGATACCCTTGACCCACATCGCTGCGACGGCATTGGCAACGAGCGCAAGGATATAGTCGCCTGGGTGGCGATCTTCTGGTTCATCTAGATACCAGATCATAGTAAGGCCGATGATAAGACCGACCGGTAGGCCCATACTCGTATCGAGGGGCATAAGCGACGTAATGGTCGCTGGAATAGGAACGGTGTAGGTAAGTAAGGCATCTAGTGCCAGGAGCAGGGGCATAATCAGCGTATAGGCGAACATTGTTACTGATGCTCGCCGGATAAAATAAAGAGAAATAAAAGAAGGGTGATAATTAGTCGGTGTTTAGAAAAGGGAGAGAATAAAAGAAGGGGGGTAAGTCGGGAAGAAGGTAAAGGGATAAATAAAATAAGTAACCGAAGCTACGATAGTAATTGGTAACCGGAGTTACGTCGATAAAATCAATCGATCCTAAGATCGATGAGCGCGATAGATACGTGGACGAATTGCTTTAATGCTGGAACGGCTGTTTGAAAAACAGGTATCACTGAATAAATTGGTCTGACGTACTTGAAGAGGAAAGAAAGAAAGAAGTTTGAAATTTGTCGAAGGTCTGGGAGTTTATATAGTTTTTCGATTGATGCCTCAGGTTCGAGCTGTGGGGTCTGATTGAGCAGGTTTTTGGTGGTTGCCGTGGTACAATGGCAGGTACCTCTGATTTTACCCTGATCTCTAAGGTTACCGTCGCTCGATTTACTGATTTTTCGACTACAGTGCGTTTATTTTTTATTTTTCGGCCAATGAGAGCCCGCATAGAAGATCAGACGAAAGGCACTTACTACTTCTGGCACAAAAATGCCAAAATTCTGTTTCTTACCATTGTGATTTTTATTTTAATTTGCTCGATTAGGATATTCCATTGTCTTTTCATTGCAGTTACCACTGTACGCACCATTGCGCACCATTCAGGATCAGCTGCTCTAAAGTTGAGCCTGAGAATTCAGGCCAATGTCTCCTACAAAGATAGGGAAAAGTCTTACTTATATGATAGGTACGTGACATCAACTACAGCACACTTATTGTACCTGTCCGCCCCAAATTATCACTAACAATACCTAGCAGCTACAACATTAGGGACTTAATAGTAACTGAGATGACTCTAAGTCCACCAGATTTATGTATCACTGATCTAAGTTGTTCCTTCCATAGCACACAAACCTGAATAGAAGTCACCTAGGTTAGTTGTTTGCCTACCACTAAAAAACTGTCAGAAGATGGGATGAAAGTGCTATATTATTTACGGCAAGAATGACCACACATATACCTAATCTAGACAGCTACAATTGCCTAGAAGAAAAGTATTTCCATGGACAAGCCATCAGCCCGTTCATGATGGAAGTTTTAGAACCCATCAGTAGAAGTTCCCTTCAGAACGGCAATAACCTGTCAATTATCTGTATAATAGCCACCTACGCCTACGAGATTCCCGTGCTATCAACATAATACAGCGCTCAGCAAGTGCCTAAAAAAAATCATTTAGTGCTGTAGTAATTCCATCCCATCTACCTGAGCAAACATAATTGCCATTGTACCTTTCTTCTATAAAAATTCCGTGACTTGGCTTAGGGACATTAAGGAATGAGGTTGAAAAAAAGCCTTGGCATCCGATCTACTACGCTGTGATTGGCCGATCTGAGGACCCACCTTCCACATCAGGTATTAACGTTTCAACCCGCACCTGCCCTGTACCCCAGTGCGCACTGTCCAGTTTTATGCCTTTTTTTCCACCTCGAAAATAATTGAATATAGTTATTCGAATTGTCAAATGTACCATTGTATATTTCGATTCATTTTTTAATTCCAAATTCGGAATAGGACGGTACCTACGCACATGTATGTTGATTGACCAAATCCGTCCATTTTCGGTTTAGCGCGTGAGTGTACGAATTACATAAGCTAACCTACAACGCGCACTGGGGAACTAAGCCACCTGAACTGCTCGTGTTGTCGCCTTCAGGGCTATGCCCGTATATTCCTGGAGTGTTTACTTGCTAGCTTCCACTGCGGCACTATGTACCCTACCCTTAGGTAGCCCTAAAGAAATATGGCGCCCATGACTAACCTAGACCACTTGCGCAGGCGTCCTGCGCCTCAGACCTGTGTTGTCGTATGGATTCCTACGTGGACTTTGGCTTCGTCACTGCCAGCATAGACCGTCAGAAATAGTTGTATTGAATAGATTCCCCCATCCTCATATGTTAATGGAGTTTCCTGTGATATTTTTCATACGTAGAGCAGATGCTAGGGAGTAGTAGGAATAGACCTTTGGAAATAAGTTTATTAATTACAGGCTGCCATTCTCATATGCCAGTGAATACCCCCGTGATGTCTCCCATTCGAAAACTGAGAGATAGGAATTCGTATTGTAGTCACTGTTAGCTCTCCACGCTTGCCTTTCTAACCTCCCACGAGGGTTCTTCGCATCATATGTATGAGTTCTCCAGGGAGTGATATCTAATATATCATTATCTTCTATCATCCATCGACATTACAGTCTTTTCGTGTATAATGGTAAAGGTTTATAGTTCTGATGTAGAAATAATCAACGTCTTGTAACCCGATCTTCCGGCAATAGGTTATCCAAGTTAACAATGCCTCATAGTACTGAAAATATTTGTAAACCGTTTGTCTATCATACGACAGCGACGACCAAAATTCCTGGACAGGAAAAATCGTCTCGTCAAGCACTCGCAATATGATGATATACCATAACTCTAAGTGCCACCATATTGGATATCGAACATGTAGATTTAATTTAATTAGTAATAATCTGTAGACTCAAGCTCCGTTGATTTCTTGCTCTCCGAATAGGACCAGAATCATTGTCCTATTTAGAACTAATATAAAATACGTATATATGCTTCCAACATCCGTTACTGGGAGCCGGTGGATTTTATCACATTGCGATTATGAACCTCTGAGAATAGAAAAATATCCGTATTACCTATTATCTCCCAATAGAACGCATAGCTACAGCTATATAGGTGCCAGAACATACCGTTATGCCAAAAGGTGAATGATTGATCGCTCATTAAGTGTCTCTTGCTTATGAGTATATCTGGTGATAGGTTGCCGCGCAAGGACCTCGCCACACACGTATACGACTCACTTCTATTTGGCACAAATCAATGTATGATATATATAGATTTTAAAGCTACAGAGTTACGAAGTTGTAGTATCGCGGGAAATTTAGTTCAGCGATGATACAATCCTTGATGATGATCTACTATCACCCAACTTCAATTATACAGTCATTCCCTCCCATGGAAATCGAAGCCATTGCTAGATTACGTACTAGGTAGATGATATTGATATCTCTTCTATTCCAGACTTTAGACCATAGACCATTAGATCAGTTACATTTAGTATTCCATCGATATTGCCCTCAACTATAGATAAAATTCCCCAGCCTTCCTATTGTACCAACATCGGTAAGCAAAGTTGTAATTGAGGATGATATCTACCAAATATACTGATATAGGTTAGAAATAGTTAGTGAAAGACGAGCCATTCACCTTCTGGTGTAGCGGCATGTTATCATATAGCAAATCACGAGCAACCTCAAGTCATTGGCTAATGCTTCATGAAATTTCCATTTCTGTATAAACAATACTTCTGACAAGTTTTTTTTTTTTCATTGGCGCACATTGTTGCGTACCTAATAAATATCTAAAATACAATTCCGTGGCTTATAAGCGCGATACCTCTATCTATCCTGTATATATACCGTATACCCTCCGCATCCCAATTGCTGTTTACCGGGCTGCTGCCTATTGTACAGACATATCTCCATTACCGCATTACGACATAAAAAAAAAAAAAACTGACAAAAGAAATCTCTACCGACGACCTTGCTCCAGGTCCTCTATTTGGATTTCCGGGTTCGTCGAATTGCCACCAAAAACGCCATCACCCGAGACCACGATCTCGGGCGCGGCCTCGCTCTGCTTCTTCTCCGACATCTGCTCGACCTCTTCTTCTTCTTCTTCTCCAGAAGCTTGCTTCGCAGGTCTCATCCGCCTCCACATTCTGCCGCATGCCCCGCTGATCTTTCCGCCGACCTTAGCCAGGAACCGGAACGCGACGACAACGGGGGCGCCGACCACCGCGGCGATCTTGGCGAACAGCTCGTCGGGGAAGAGGCGCACGACGATGGCCCAGGGCAGGCAGACGGCGGCGGCGACGAGACAGATGGCCCACTGCGTGCCGTCGATGGCCTTGATCTCGAAGGCGGTGCCGCCGACGAAGACGATGGCGATCTGGGCGCCGACCATGATGCAGTTGATGACGATGAAGAACTGGTTGCGGTGGACGCCCTCGAAGATGTTGAACTTGTTGTCGAGGCGGCGGTTGTTGAACTCGTTGAAGATCTGCATCCACACGAACGTGTTGAACACCATCGTGTTGAGCTCCGTCTTGCGCGTCTCGTCCTCCGGGTCGTAGCCCAGGATCGACGCGCCGGCGAAGTGGAGCACGAAGGTCACGATTAGCTGGAAGATCGCCTGCCCCGTGATCATCTTCCACATGTTGGTGGTGATGAGGGGAGCGCTCTTGGGCTGCGGCTTGCGGTCGAGGACTTTCTCGGTCGGCGGGTCGGTGGCGAGCGCCAGTGCGGCGAAGGTGTCCATGATGAGGTTGACCCACAGCAGCTGCACGGCCGTGAGCACGGAGTGCATCTCAGGGTCGGCGACGGCGGACACGAAGGCGAGAAGGACGGCGGTGATGTTGACGGTGATCTGGAACTGCAGGAACTTCTGCACGGAGTCGTTGACCGCGCGCCCCCATTTGAGCGCCGTCAGGATCGACGCGAAGTTGTCGTCCATCAGCACGATCTCCGACGCCTCCTTCGCGACCTCGGTTCCGCAGATGCCCATCGAAAACCCAACATCCGCCGTTTTCAAGGCGGGCGCGTCGTTCGTGCCGTCGCCTGTAACCGCCACCGTCTCACCCAGCGCCTTTAACCTCGCGACCAAGATCCTCTTGTCCTCGGGCGACGAGCGCGCAAGAACCTGCAGCTTCGGCAGCCGCGCGTCCATCTCCGCCTCGCTCAACCGTCTGAACTCGGGCCCTTCCATGATGAGGCCACCTTCGGTGTAAATTCCACACTCCGTCGCAATGGCCTGCGCCGTGACGGCATTGTCGCCCGTCACCATGCGCACCACCACACCAGCATGCTGCGCCTTCGCAACAGCCTCGGGAACGCCGGGGCGCACGGGGTCCTGGATGCCCACCAGCCCAAGCCAGACGAGGTCTTTCAGCACGGCCTCGAACTTCACGTGCTCGTCCTCCAGCTCCGCGCCCGCGGGGGGCCACTGCGGGAAGTCCCTGTACACGATGCCGATCGTCCTCAGCGAGCCCTTCGCGTACGCGTCGATCGTCGCCGTCAGCCCCTTGCGGTCCTCGCTCGTCAGCGGGCTCGCCTCGAGCGAGTGGATGTCCGCCTTGTCGCTGCAGTAGCCCAGGAGGATCTCGGAGGCGCCTTTCACCAGGAGCCTGTACCCGGTGCCGTCGCGCAGCTTGATGACGGCGCCCATGCACTTCTTGCCGGAGTCGAACGGCATCTTCTGCACCGCCGTCTCGTTCGCGTGGATCTCGGCCAGCGACTGCATCCCCAGGTGGTCGCGCGCGAGGTGCAGCAGCGCCGTCTCGGTCTTCGACCCGATGTACGTGAACTGCCCGTTCTCCTCGCCCTCGAAGGCCGTCGAGTTGATCGCGATCGACTGGATGATGGCGTCCTTCGTCTTCTGCGAGAGGGAGGCGGCCCATTGCGGGACGGGCTGGGACGTGGAGGGTTTCTCGCTGCTGGTGGTGTCGGGCTTGGCGAAGCTGGAAGAGCCGAAGGTGCCGGCGACGACGGTCATCTTGTTCGTGGTGAGCGTGCCGGTTTTGTCGGAGCAGATGGTCGTGGCGTTGCCCATTGTTTCGCAGGCGCGGAGGACGCGCACGAGGTTGTTCTCCTTGAGGAGGCGGGTCGTGGCGAAGGCTAGCGCTAGGGTTACGGCTAGGGGTAGACCTTCAGGCACGGCTACGACGATGATGGTTACGGCGACGATGAGGATGTCCAGGAAGGCGGAGGCCTTGGCTGAGGGGCTTCGAACGTCTGTGGAAAGACCGCCGAGGAAGCGGAACAGTAGGACGAAGAACAGGAGGACGGCGGCGCCACCACCTAGTTTGGCGATCGCGACGGCTAGTCTCTCGAGCTTCTTCTGCAGCGGGGTGGCTTCGATTTCGGTACGGACGGACATCATGATCTTGCCGAAGCTCGAGTTCACACCGACCGAGGTGCAGAGGAATGTGCCCATGCCCTCGAGGACCTTGGAGCCCGAGATGATAAACGGGTCGAGATTCTTCGTGCTGCCGTTCGACTCGAGTAACGTCATGACCTGCTCACCTGGCGTCTTCTTGATGGCGTCTGATTCTCCGGTAGCCGAGGATTCGTCGCACTTCAGGTCGTGGCCGCTGATGTAGATCCCGTCCACGGGGACCAGGTCGCCGGGCTCGAGGTGCAGGACATCGCCGACGAGGATATCGTGGACATTGATCATGTATGATTTGCCAGAGCGGATTACCTTGATTTCCCGATCTTCCTTCTTCGCGTTAAGCCTAACAAATGCCCGCTCCTTTTGCCAATCGTTGAGCGACCCTACCAGGGTGACGATAAGAATAGCGATGATAATGGCGACGCCCTCCACCCAATCGATAGACGGAGGGTCCCCTTCTTCGGGTACCGTTCCAAAGGTTTCGTAAAGACCGAGGGCTAAAGAGATAACTGCAGCTACAGATAATAAAATGATAACTTTGTCGTTGTACGCGTTCCACATAAGCGTCCATATCGGCGTCGCCTTCTTCGCGGGGAGCACGTTTTTCCCAAACACGCGTATCCGATCCGTGAAAGAAGAGGTGTCGGCCCCAGAATCCGCCGCCCGTTCAGGCGTCTCAAAGAATTTATCCGACGTCCTCCTTACGGCCTGCTCAAACGTAATAGACGAGCGAACTGCGGTCTCGTCGACGCTCAGGCCAGCGTTGACGTCCGACTGCAGGCCCCGCGCTATCCCGGTCAGCCCACCCAGGGCGCGGAGCGCGGCGATGGATTTGGGGTTCTGGAGTTTGTTTAATTGGCCCGGGCTAAAGGCGAACGGGTTGTTCGTCACCTCGAAATCGGCTTCCGTGCCCGGGTCGGGGCGCAGAGCGGCTTCGGGGTCTACTGTTAATACACTGGATCCGCAGTCTGATAAAGCTGGTGTGGAAAATGGGTTCGAGTGGGCTGGTGTTAAAAATGGATTCGATATGTTAGATGTGTTAGACATGATGGACCCGGGTGTAAGGGCTCGGGTTTCATTGGTGTCGCTCCGAGGGCGGGAGCGGGTTGTGTCTATCGCCAGGGTCGGCGGCGCAAGGTTGCCGCTCGCCATGATGATGTCGTTGTTGTTAATGTTAATGTTAAAGTCGTTTGTGTTATTGTGTTGGTGTGAGTGTCGTTGTAGTACAAATGGTGAGTTCTATATGTATATCATTCTAGGCCGAGGTGTTCATTCATGAAGATCAACTACAAGAAGAACTATCGCAGGAGGATATAAGTAAAATATGACCCGGGCTGTGAGTGGGATGCCTCGGTGTAGTTAAAGCATATGAAGCATATGGAAGAGGGCTTAGATAATGAGGGAGGGCACGGGCGAGGCAAATGCTGTCGAGCCTTACCGTAATTCCCACTTTCGAAGAGGCGGGAGGACGAGTGTCCGACACGTTTACCGTCTGCCCAGAGAAATAGCTGGATTGCTACCGCTGAATCACGTAGGCTGTGCAAAGAGGAGAAACACCAAGCGTCGGCCGAGATAAGAATGCCAATTATCGCATCTGCCAGGGTTGAGGTATGGAGTGGTATGGACTACTATGGAGTATATACCCAGTATACCTAGTTGTGGATCTAGCAGGGGAGTATCATGCAGTAGCAGTGATAGTAGTATCGTGACGTTTTCCTATATGCCGAGCGTTATGGTATGATATGTATGTAGAAATGTAGAAAATGGAAGTTGGATAACTAATAATGAATAGACGACAAGATTTAGAAGAAATCAGTTAGTTGAGGTTGAGAAAGTCCAAAGCAAAAAATTGCCTAAAATTCAGCATAGCCCCCCGTCTAACGTGTCTTGGAAATGACGAGGCAGATAGGGCGCAGTGTTAGGCTTCTTGTTGTCAATAGAGGGTGGAGGCAAATTTGGATATGATTGAATTGGAGGCCGCTCTCGTTCAATCGAAAATAAAAGGCATGATCTCGTCATTCAATTTCTACAATGAAGTTCGGCGTCAAACAGCCAAGGCTTGGTACCTTAAGCCGGTTGGAAGGAAAAGAAGGGGTTAGAGGAAGAGGAGTTTCGGTGCTAGACACAAAACCAAGACGTTGACATTACAACCAATACATGAAACTAAACAAGCATCTACAACAAACACCGGTCAACTTGGATTCTTGGAACCTGGAATGAAATAGGATTTAACCATGACGGGCAGGAGAATCATTCAGTTTTTTTCCTTTTTTTCCTTTTTTTCCCTTTTTTTCTTCTCATGTTCCTCAGTTCGCGCCAAAGAGGGGCGCCGAGTGAGGCTGTGTAGATACAACAACCAATCGCCTCAATCTTCAATATATTTAGTCTATGTAAGTCCATGTAGTATCAAGGATGTACACTTTCTATGTATTGTACTTTGTATACAATATAGACTTACTTACCTAGGTACCTAGTATGGAACCTGGATATGTGGTCAGAGCAATATGTAGATCTAAAGATGTAAATAAGTATCTATGTATTTATATTTGATATTTGTGGTCAATCAATCTATTCGATCTAGATCCTAATGTTACTTTAAACGTTCAATTCGCGATTCGTTTCCGAAATTCGCGCTGATTTAATTACTATGTATTGCGCGCTCACATTAATCAATGTAATAAAAGAAGTTGGCTATAGGTACTGAATATAGTACAATGATAATAAGCACGTGCAACCAATATTACATACATTCATACATTGGATGAATTGAATGAAATAAATGTTGCATGTTTGAGATAGTCATCTCATTGCCAACAACATTGATAAATTCCAAGTTACTGGGTCACCGTTCACGGTGTTGTGTTGTCAAGATTGATAGACAGGCTAAACACT
This sequence comes from Hypoxylon fragiforme, assembly GCF_022984875.1. Taxonomy (NCBI): domain Eukaryota; kingdom Fungi; phylum Ascomycota; class Sordariomycetes; order Xylariales; family Hypoxylaceae; genus Hypoxylon; species Hypoxylon fragiforme. The sequence continues at coordinate 4,567,434 of NW_026054756.1, read as the reverse complement.
TTAGATATATATCTATTCCAACACTAGGGACACAGCCATCTTCCAAGACCTCTTAAATGTTACTAACTCGCCGCCGAGCACATTTCAAATCCTTGGCTACATAGATACGTGAATTGAAACAGGAATTAAACATGACATAAGCGAAGACTTTTTCGCAGTTGTGAAATCGTACGTCGTGAAGCGCATCTTCGAAATGGTCCTACACAGACAATCACGAGCAAGTTCAAACTTGTCTGATCAACACCTTGGCGGTATGCAAGGCATTTTCATCTCATCTGCGAACTTCACAATCCTTCAAGCAACGACAAACTGGATGTTGAAAATGTACCTTTGCGGCTCAAGTAATGAGAATCATGCATAGAAACTCTGTGTGCATGCCTAACTACTAGGGAGATAATGAGCCATGAGACTTTTAAGCCGTTGGAACCAACTTCCCTAGACAGTTGGTAAGAAAATTAGGATTCGTTTTTCGTGATAACGTCAACTTCCTCAAGGCTGACTCGGGAAGGATCGTCATTAACCTCACCATGCATGTGGGTATCATATCCCTTACGTCGGATCAGATAATCCAGTCGGTTAGAACAATTACCATACTCAGGCATTGCATCTGATACGAGGACAGGCATGGCGTTAATGGCAAAATGGGATATAATACCGACCCTAGGTAATTATAGGCGTACATTATTCTCTCATGAGAACTACGAATACTCATTTGATAAAGATGTTAACAGTTGGATAAGCGTTACCCTAACAATAAGAGCTCAATATTAAGGTCCCTGAATTAGGAATTTTCATGTGCCTAATTACGAACAGACAAACCAAGTTGGTGAAAGGGAGGGCATTCATTGCATGTCGTTGTTTGAAGATGGAATTCTGACTCTCATCATCATCTACATAGCCTCAAACTTACCTAACTGATGTTGGCAACTGGATATTCCAGTGCCATAACATATGGAGTAGCCTTATATATGTCTCGTGTTTACTAACATCATGTTAACCTAGTAACATGATAAGCAATACCCTATTGGCGAATTTTAACATAGGAAAATGATACTCCAGAATAGTGCTTTCTATGAAAGTAACTCTTCATATCAAGTGACCTGATAATATGAAGAATATATTTCTTATACCAGAGTAGCCATAGTATCATTTAACATAGCAATATGCTTCCAGGCTGTGAGTTGAATTATTCATATAAAGAATTCCGAATCCCGAGGATAACCAGCACGAATACAAGTGATACATTATTCTCTATTGATAGAACACTACATCCTATATCCCCTCAGGAAAACGCCTACAAGGCTCGTCGATTCCTGCCAAATTGAGATATACGCGTATCACGATTATCATATATGTAGAACTGCTTATCGGCTTCCAAGATTATTTACACTTTCTAGTTACATTACCTTGTGGCTATGCTCGCCCTTCAGGCGAGGGAGAAATTGTAATCCACGGGGTGATATGCTGTGATCATCAAATGGGGTTTTGAGGTTGGAGACCTTGGAAATTAGAATGCATTAGCTATCCGGAGGCAGACTTCGCCCACAGTTAGCTGCTGGGCAACCCGGGTAGGTGGTTCAACATTTGTAAATTCCATACCGACGGGAAATTCCAAGGTTGGTGTTAGGTATTGAGATGAAAATATCATCATAGGCCAACGTAGGAAACCCTCAATACACCGTGAATACCCTTTCCCATCTGAAGTGGGAGCATTAGCACTGAATCATGAAGCTCACTCATCCCATCTTGTCCACCTGCAGAACCAGAAAAGGGGGCTGCATTCTACCGAAAACGAGATATCAGCTAATCCTCGGGGCGAGGCTTCTCACTCTTGGCCGTATATCATGGAAACCAAGAGAAAATAGTCTTCTCCAGTGTTCAAGACACTCGTCTCCTGTATGTAGTCTGCCTACTCAGCGTTTCTCTGCCCAGTAGGATTCCATGCCTTTCTTCTTCAGAGAGATCAGTCTTAGCGAAGCAAGACAAGCCTATCTCACAGGAAGTACACAGTAGACCAGTCGTGCTGCCTGCCCTGCCTTGCCCTCATGTCTTGGGCGACGATACTGAAGTGAGTGAGTGGACTCCAACAGCGTACGACCCCCTAACCCGACATCATCGAACTGACTGGACACCGGAACCACAAACCGAGCATCCGTTACAGCAGAAACATCGGCGTCTCATTTCAGGCTGAGTGCAACATGCGATGGCTGTAATAAGTTCGAAGTGGATTTTTTCTTTTTCGCGATTCGGTGCAATTTCTGTTTTCGTGCGCAAGGCAGATTTTTCAACAAAGAAAGGCTCAGAAAGAAGTTGCAGGAGCACGTGTAAGACCTAACATCACTTTTACTAGGGTGGGTACTTATACACACATCCATATATCCTACTGGCCAAGGCAGGCAGTATAAGGCGAATATCTGTATATGATATGTAATCTCATATGCCATAACCTTCAAGTTTCTCTGCGATCGATGTGTTTCTAGGTTGTCGTAGGTACAGTAGGTACTGCATGTTGTGTGCCGAGGTACAGGAACAGCACGACATAAGGTGAAAAGCAAATGCGGAAAAGGATCGCGAGCAATTCCCGCAAATCGCACTTCCACTTATTTGTGCCTTTTATATGGCTCAGCCACAACAATCACAAGTTGTACGATGCATACTCAGTGTACATTAACAAGTGCAATATTGACGTTCTCGAACACTTCTGTACATCTAGGTGTATATGCAGGCATTGAAGGATCCTGCATGTTTTCCGTCTTGGACCCCTTCTTTTATTCTTCAGTCTCACGTGGCCCCCCTTGTTGCGTCCGAATTATAGGATTCTCGAAGTTATTTTATCAGTGTCATGATCCTGGGAAGACTCGTGGGATCTGATCTGACATAAGTGCTTAACAGGTACCTAACCTAGTACCATTACAGGATCTTGGCAATAGTCACATGACTTTCAGCTGACACAATTTCCAAGTCACACAAGCTTGGCGGGGAATGTCGCGATTATTTTTATGGTGTTTTCAAACATCCACCCATTTTGAAAGATCTTCAATTTATTAAATAATTGATTGATTGCTTGAAATGGCAACAATATTCGCCGCAATCTTGGCAAAAGAAACACGCCATGAATTTCTCAAAGATAAGGGTGCATGAGCGTCCCCCGGGCTAGAACGTTCGCAGTCGTATACAACCGATGGCCAGTGACCAAACAAGGTACCCAGTAGGTAAATGATGTTGAGGCTAAATAGCACTCGATGCTACGCGAGCCCTACATCTACCTATGTATCCGTCTATCTGACCTTATCATGGGATAGATCAACCCCGTACCGACAATGCACTTTTCGTTTTTATGGCCCGGCAATCTTGGAATGCAAAAACGTTCCTACTAGGTACCTACTTGCTAGCTACATTGTAGACAGAACACATCTGAGCACAAGAACCCGACCAGAGGAACTTACCTAACAAGCCATGAGAAAAGCATCAACAGCAGGGCTCATCGCTCTGCTATCATCGCAATGCGCCTCCCTGCCCCCTTCAAGATCCCCTTCTAACGCAACCAGCAAACCAAAGCCGAGGTCGGAAGACAGGACATACCCACCCTGCACCCACGAAGACTTCCCCAACTTCCTCGTCCGCGACTGGCACGGCGTGACGCACCCGGACAACGGCACCGAGACCTTCCACTTCACGCTCGAGGCCTCCTTCAGCGGGTACACCTCCTTCTGCAGCGGCGAGCGCGCCGACCCGTATGCCAGCAGCGGGCGCACCGCGTGCGAAGTAAGCGACGAGGATGCGTTTATCGGCGCGACGTTTGACTTCTCGAGCAACGACTACATCAGCATCGAGCACACCTACCTGTGCGACCGCGGTCTGGATCTGGCAACATCGGAATCGGAAAGCAGCAGCAGCAGTAGCAACAGTAACGCCGACCCTCGGAACCAACTAGCCCGAGCCATCGGCACCGGCAACGGGCGCCTCGCGCTCAGCCTCGTCGACACGCCGGAGGGGCCGTACACGGGGACGGAAGGGGACAACCTGGCGATCGCCGCGTACACGACCACCGCGCACCCGCTCCCGCTCCCCGCCTGCGCCTCCGCCTCCGCCTCCGCGCACTTCGCGTGGGAGGTCCAGAACTTCGAGTTCCGCGGCGCGCGGCTGCCGGGCGGCTCGTCGGCGACGGTGACGTTCGACCTGTACAACCGCGCGAACGAGTTTGCGATCAACTGCCAGGCGGCGAGCGTGTCGTCGGGTGGCGGGCGGCTGCTGCTGCTGCTGCTGCCGCTGCCGAATGATACGCGGCTGATTGACCCGCAGACGAGGTGGGCGTGTCCGGCGGGGTTCCGCGATGATCTGATTCCGCCCGAGGCGTATCCGGCGACGGGGTTCTGGTTTGACGGGGGGAGGAATGAGGTGGTTGTTGAGCAGACGTGGAGGTGTGAGGGGGGGGATGGGGGGGAGTAAGTGTTTTGGTCTACCTATGCTTACCAATGGGCGAAAATGCCCTTTTTTAAGGGGGGGGAGTTTACTGACGATGATACACTTCTCTGTAGGATTACGTATTCGGCGACGGGGAGCACGGTTCTACCGTTAGAATGCGTAGAAATTCCCTCTTCAAGCGATCCTGATGCGATTCCGATTGCTGTGAGTTGCGGTCCGGTGTCTGCAGTTGTCAAGGCAGATGTTATATCGACATAACCACTCGCAATTTTAGTGATGCAGTACGATAAGTTCATCCGGAATAGAGGATTGGGTGCTTTGAGTGACTCGGTCGGCGGATGTGTCAATGGGGGGAAGGGAAGGTGACTCAATTCTCGGGGGCTAATACGGCGGAGAAGCTACGTCCGTGAGCGGCTGGCACCGAAGATCGGCAACGGGATAATGAGCAATGAAGGTTACAGGAAGCTGAAGTTGTGGTCATACTAAGCATACTTGCTAGCTTCCGCTCGGGAAGCGGCAGAGACGAGACAGTTCCGCCTATGACTCCATATCCAATGGAAATAGACGGCTTGCGTCGGCTTGGCGTATCTATAGACTCGATCGCTAGGAAATTGACTATGCGCCGAGAAATTGTTTAGCGTATAAAAGAAGTACGCTTCATATCGCGTGGCCGTGACCGGCTAGGAACAGTCAAGTTTGGAATCTATATTCGATATCGGAGGATAATAGATTGATAGGCAGATACGACGGTGCTGTGTGTCATTCAACGCCCTTCGAATTCGACATGTGGGGTTGCGCCCTTCTCGTATACTTGCCTATATATTATGCCAATGCTGAGATATCTGGTGCTCGAATGCTCGAATGCTATTAATCACTCCTAAAAACTAACGAATATTCTCAGAACCTCTGTTTTGAGAAACTAACAAGATGGGCTCTGTAAATGAAAACTTAGTTTTGCGCAATGGCGCAAAGGGGGGCCAAGAAGATACCACAACCACAACCACAACCCCTATATTCGGCCAGCGACTCCTCCAACACTTCGACTTCGAGCCAACATACCGCAACTTAAATCATGGTAGGCCAACCCCCATCCTCCTCCTCCTCCATCCGTTAGCGCATTACTCAAGTCCTCACCACTAACACAAAAAAAGGCTCCTTCGGCGCCAGCCCCCGCCACATCCGTCAAAAGCTCGCGCACTACCAAGCCCTCGCCGAAGCGACCCCGGACCACTTCATCCGGTACCAGCTCCCGGACCTGCTCAACGAATCCCGGGAAGCCCTGGCATCTCTCCTGCACGCACCCCCGGACACCATCGTCCTCGTCTCGAACGCGACGCTCGGCGTGAACACGATCCTGCGCAACATGGTCTGGAGCCCCGACGCCCGCGACGCCATCCTCCACTTCACCACCATCTACGGCGCGTGCGGCAAAACCATCGACTACCTCGTCGACTCCAGCCTCGGCCTCGTGTCCGCGCACGCCATCCCCCTGACGCTCCCCCTCGAGGACAGCGCCATCGTCGCCGCCTTCCACGCCGCCGTGCAGGCGTGCGCCGCGGGCGGCAAGCGCGCGAGAGTCTGCGTCTTCGACACCGTGTCCAGCCTCCCGGGGATCCGGATGCCGTTCGCGGCGCTCGCGGCGGCGTGCCGGGAGGCGGGCGTGCTGAGCCTCGTCGACGGCGCGCAGGGCGTCGGCATGCTGCCGGACCTCGACCTCGCCGCGCTGGACCCGGACTTCTTCGTCAGCAACTGCCACAAGTGGCTGCACGTCCCGCGCAGCTGCGCCGTCCTGTACGTCCCCGTGCGGAACCAGGCCATGATGGCGTCGACGCTGCCGACCTCGCACGGGTATGTGGGCGCGGGCCGGGGGGAGCGGTTCAACCCGCTGCCGAAGGGGCACAGCTCGGCGTTTGTGAATAACTTCCAGTTCGTGGGGACGCTCGACACGAGCGCGTATCTGTGTGTCAAGGATGCGATATTGTGGCGGGAACAGGTGCTGGGTGGGGAGGCGAAGGTGATGGCGTATGTGGAGACTTTGGCGAGGGAGGGCGGGAGGAGAGTGGCGGAGATGCTGGGCACGGAGGTGTTGGATAATAAGAGTGGGAGCTTGGCGAGGTGCGCGATGACGAATGTTGCGCTGCCGCTCGAGGTGGAGGAGGTTATGGGGGGGGAGGGGGCGTTGGATTGGATGGTGGGGAAGATCATGGAGGAGTATAACACGTTTTTGCCGATATATGCGCACGCCGGTCGCGTGTGGGTGAGGATAAGCGCGCAGGCGTACTTGGAAATGGAGGATTTTGAGTGGGCGGGCAGGATGCTGCGCGATGTTTGCGAGGGGGTGAAAAGGGGGGAGCATCGGAGTTCGTGAGCTGACTGACCTATGGGTTTTTATATACTTTTTATCTATGATATCACTGAGTTGTAACTACTTGCGTCATCAGGTGAGTATGAAAGCTTTAAGGGGTCATTATGAAAAGATGGGATTGGAATTTCATAAGATAAATAAGTCTCTGTGGTTGTTTTCAATGTTGTATTTAGATGATAGCAAGAACAGAACGGCTGGCCACGTGTTTTGTAACTTCCACAGCCTCTAGATACGCCCACGAAATGATATTTTTCTTCATCTTCTAGGTTCCTCCCCGTGAAAGCTATGCTTGGACATCCTCCTCATCAGGGTACCTATAGTATAACCGGAAAGCGCCGCCGCCCTCGCTAAGATCAAAGCAGTTACCTATATGAATGGACCAGTATCAATCCCGTGTTTTTGGTTAGGAATGCCCTCACACATCGTCCTCCAAATCATGGCGCCCCGCACACTGGCTCCCACAATTATCCTCGATGCCCCTTTCCAGCAAAAACCTCTCGACATCCTCTCTCCCCGCCTCCCGCGCCACGCACAGCGCGTTCCGACAATCGCCCGCTAGGTGGTAGCAGTGCGTGTGCCCCACCTCGTAGCAGTGCATCTGATCGCCGAAGCGCAGGTTAATGGGCGTGCCGTTCTTCAGCAGACACTCCATCGCGTCGAGGTGCCCGATCTCCGCCGCCACGAACAGCGCGGGCTGGGTGTCCCCCCACTCGATCTCCATCCCGTGCAGGTACGTGTCGCTGACGGCGTTGCAGCCGAGGATCAGGCGCTCGAGGTCGGGGATGGGGTAGCGGGCGCGGATGGCGCGCTCGACGCACGAGCTGCGCGGCGCGGTGAACAGGTGGAAGCTCGGCAGGGCGGCGGAGATTTCCCGGTACAGCCGGGCCTCGAAGGCGGCGCGCTCGAAGGAGAAGAGCGACCACATCGTCTTGTTGCATCGCGCGAGGCGGCAGAGGTCGCGCGCGGAGGTGAGCGAGAGCCCGATGTGCCACCATATGGGGAGCGGGTACTCGCCGCCCCGCTTGGGTCTGCGTTGGTGCTTGACGGTGTGCTTGTGGCCGTGCATGCCCTGGACCAGCGGGCCGCTCTGGGGAAGCTGTGCTGAGGGGTCCATTGCTGATTGTCGTGAAGCTCGTGGTTGGTACGTTGGTTTTAATTTGTTTATTCGGAGATAGGAGGTTGAGAAGCGAGTATTGGTAGTTTGGCGTCTGCGAGACGAGTAGTCACGCGTTGCTTGGTTGAATGCATCCAATGCTTTGATATCTTTGGTGAAGAAGATTATAGTCTTGTGCGACTCTTATTGGAAGTAGAAGAAGTTATGAGTGACGAGACGAAAGAAGAGAGACTGTAGGTTGTGGAGGTTTATTTATATATTCGTTCACCAAGATTCAATCTTTCGTGTCGAGTTTCCAGTGTACCTTGGTAGCCAGTACGCCAACCACCAAGCCATCTGACTTGGTGATCTTTGCACTTGGTACATGGTTTTCGACCGTTACTCACACTATCAAGTTAGGCACGTGCCTGCATTTCAGGGATTCACGCAGCAAATAGGTTAACCAGGTAACAGACCAGTAAGTGCCCAACTCCAGATGTTTTACGCTGTACAGTGTTTCTCGTTGGACTTTCGCGTAAAGGTTTTCGTTCCAAGGTAATCATCCAAAACGTAAAAGATAGAAGAAGTCTGTATCGTTACACCGTACCTAGTATATAGTTCTGCTCACTAATACGAGACCCTCGGCGTTGACTGTCTACCTTATTTATGTAGGGAGTTCAGACTATTCAGCAACTTACATCCCATTTTATTTACTGATACTAGTTGGTAGGCTCCGAATGACCACTCCTTACGACCCGTCCGTGCCACTGTTATATTTGCAGTCTACACTGCACTGTACCAGCAAGGTGTGCAAACTGTAATCATGTATAATTCAATACGTGGGAGATTTGGCAGGATTCCTCGTACCTGATTCGACGTACTAGGTATCTCATAACCGTCAAAACGAACGAAGGCTAGTTCAAATACAACAGACCACAGAACAAACATATCACCCCCGTGCCAACAGAACTGTGTGTAGTAATTGTAACGACAGGTATGGCTACGACTAGTATGACTGATACACCAAGCAAACGTTACCTCGTCTATAACTACTAACCCCCCTCCCCCCCTAGCCACCAACCAACTAAACATACACATAGCAAAACAGCCCCCCATTCCCCCCCAACTGATCATGCGTCTCCATCAACTTGACCGGCGGGCCCAGCCACTCCAGATCCACAATCACATCGTTGGGGTCCTTCGACTGCCGCTTGCCGTGGCCCGGCATGGTCATGGAGCCGTTGACGAAGGGGATGGCGTTGAGGCGCATGCCCGGGTCCTGCATCTGCCAGATCCACCACAGGCGGTCGAGCGCGGTGTGGTGGAAGTAGAAGAGCGGGTCCCCCGGAGAGGTGTTGGGGTCGCCGCCCGGGTCCACGGCTGCGACGTAGTGGCCGGCTGTGTGGATCTGTGTTTCGAATGCATCAGCGTTTTTTTTTCTTTCCATTTCTTCTTTTGTGCACCGTCCTTGCCATATGCACTCCAGAGAGGGGCAGAGGAGAAGGCTCAAGGGAAGAGAAGACACTTACACCCCAAGGATACGGGTCATTCCTCGGCGGCGGCGTCCCCAGCAACTGGTTATAGAAGCCGTCCATCTCCGCATTATCATTGAGCAGGCTGAAAGCGCGGTCCGCCGTGGCGCCCATAAACGCGTTCTTGTTGACGTCGCGGCGCAGGCAGCGCGGGTTGGGGCCGGTGCCGTCGGCTTTGGGGTTCTTAGGGAGGTTGCTGCCCATGGACATGGAGGTTGGGCCGAGGCTTACTACCATGCTGTTGTTGTAGTAGTGTTAGCTGAGTGTTTGCTTTGTGTGGGAAATGAGGCAGGTAGGTAGGTAAAACGTACTCTGAGAACGGCCCTGAGGTGACGCAGCCGCCACCACCGCCCGACGCGATGATGTTGGGAGTTCGTCCAGGCTGGGGAACGCCCTTATATGTAGGCTCTAGTTCGCCGTTGCCGCCCAGACTGGAAGCGTTTCCGTTGAGTAGCGGGGAGTTGTATGGGTCCTGCGAGTAGCGATCGTAGTTCATGTACTATTAAGCTATCAGCCAAACTACCCTGGCAACTCGATGAATGCATTGAGGTTGACGTACAGGCTGGTAGCCGGTATACCCGCACTCTTCGCGCAGGGCTTTCTCAAACAGCCATACGTAGTACTTGTGGGCGCCAAATAGATGGTAATTGTCGTGGAGTTGCATGGCGTGGGTCATATGGAAGGCGACGAAATCGTCGTACCGGCTCATGGCGCCTGGGAATCTTGCTTTGTCGGATTTCGGCGGCAGCTTCGTCAGGCAGGTCACGGCTGCGACGTACTCTTGTCTCTGCTCTTCGGAAAGGTCGCTCCTAGTTGCCGAGTTAGTGGTGAAGGGCTATTATTGTAAGTGTTGAGAAAATAGAAGACGAACCATTCTTGCCGTATGACTGCGTTTTCTAGGGTGCAGTTGTTGTTCGTACCCGAAGTAATCCTCTCAGACATATACGCTTCGACCTTGGGCATGGTAGCCTCTTCGAACTTGTCGACAACATCGAGGGGGTAGTTGGGGTTGCGAGATACCCTAGAAGAAACACAACGGTTAGCAAGGCAGGAAAACGAAGGTGAACCAAATGGAAACCTACGATTGTAGTCTGGATATAAATTTACTTTGTGGCACCACCGAAGCCTCCGCTCCAGAAAGGAGGGAGGGCACCAGGAGAGAACTCCAGATCGTCCACATGTTAAAGTGGTCTGTCTACCTAAGCTAAAGGTAGATTGTTAGTTGGACCTGCGACTTCAGTCCCATCATCCAGAAAATCTGCAACAGCGAATTTCACCAAGAGGTATATATAGCCCACATCTCCCACAGCGGCTCAATCGAGCGACCTGGGGTTTGGAATTGCACCTCCGCACGGCACTTGTGGCAGAGGCTACATTAGGATAAATTTCATTTGCGCGACCAATGGCAACTGTCGTCAATATATTTCTGCTTGGATAAAGCCTTCGGCAGATTGTGGAGTATTCACGAAGAAGGCAATGATCAGTGTGATAGATAGCTGTCATGATAATGGTGGTGATCTTTGGGATATTGCGGTCCTTGTTGTGGCTGTTGAGGTTGAGAGAGCAGGAGGCGAGGTGTAATGTTTCGAGTACATGCTGCGGCTTACATGAATCTGGTTAGTACTACTATGTTTACATGTCCTTTACATATTTTCACGGTTAAAAATTCCAGGAACATAGACTTAGTCGTATTTAAAATGGTCAAGCTCAATTGACTATGTCGCCATCATAACGCGTCCCTAGAAAGCGATCCCCTCAACACCGACCTATTAGCGACTATTCCTTCTCAAAACCAGAGCAGAGTTGCTACAGTGCCCTGTCATCAATCCTTCTAACTCGGGTATCAAATCCGTTCCAAATCACAGAGTTCCTAAACATAAAATCCCTTCGTCGGGTTCAAGTGGCGATCAAAAGGTAATAGAAACGCAATCACTCATTGAGCTTCCACCACGATGTTCCACGATGTCGAAAACATGCCGTCGATTCGTAACTTCGTGAATTAGTCGAGACTTAGCTTTCAAAGAGCTTATTAAGAATGGGATATACTAGCGACTGGCTCTTCTTCGCCTGACTCGTTGTCCTCTGACATGAAGTTAGCATTATGCTTCCAAATGGAAACCTGTAGAGCCAGTTATGCTCCAAGCATTTATAAACTCAAAGCGCCATCTCCGTAGAGCATATTACACACCTTCTTTTCGGCTGTATGTGTCGACAAACCACTTAGGGAAGACGGGGGAAAATGTCCTCAAACAAGAGCAGTCGGTCAGTTTGAAGTCATGTCCCTTTTCCTTGTCATCGGGGGAACTGGTCCGCTCCATTTCCTTTCCCTTGTGATCTGGAGAAGGCATGTCCTCATCTTGGACGGACAGGCCCTCGATGCCGCTACCATCTGTGACGTCGTCTTCGGTAATATTCTCGTCAACCACTTTCTCTTCACCAAGGTCGCCATCAATAATCGACTCGACATCACTCATGCCATCATCCTCCCATACTTCATCAGAATGCTTCGACAGGTCGTGTAGCTCTTCCTCCTGATCGGCCTCACTCTCACTCTCGGCGGCCATCAGTCGTTCTCTGCCAATAAAAATCCACAGAAGTCCGGAGCACAAGCGGTACAGGTCGTGAAAGTCCAAGCCCAGCTTAGCGACCGCAGGAGTGTGCGCGTCGCTGTTGACCTTGGCCATGAACGCTCTGTAGAAATATTGCTGAATCTCAACGTAGCAGATCTTGCCGGCGGTGGAAGACGGGTTCTCCTAGAGGCGGTTTCCAATCCGCGCGATCGTTCGGTTGAGGCATTCCAGCAATATCACTCGGTAGGTTCCATGGTGTTTGGATTGGACGTAGATCTTGGCGTGTTTGAGGGCGATGAAGAAGATGAGGGTGAAGGGCGGGCCGCGCTCCATCGCGGCCTCCTTGGCTGCTTCGATGGCGATCAGGCGATGGAAGAGCGCTTCGCGCATGTCGGCGCCGTGGGCGCCTGCTTGTGCTGCGATTCGGGTGGCACGTCTGCGGAGGCGAGCGACGGTTTGATCGCCGACGGCATGCAAATAGTCCTCAAATTTGGCCTGTACGAATCCTTCATCCGAGTGAACAGGTGGTTCGTCGATGTCTCCCATGAGCTTCATGATAATTGTGTCCTGGAACAGTGACCGCACAGCAATGGAGTGCGACATGGTGGTGGGAGTGTTTAAAATTGAGACGGAAGTGATTCGATGTAGTTTAAGTTTAATTGAGAACTCTCTTGTAATAGGAAGGTTGAATTGTCATAAGAAATGAATAGATGCGATACAAAGCAAATATGGTTGAAAAGCGGGTAGAGGTGAGAGGGTGAAGAACAGTGCGGACTGAGGACAAATGTTCCAGCTTATGAATAATAAACAAGAAGGAGGATCAGTTGCAGACAACCGGGAGCTATGAATTACAGAAAAACACCCAGTATTTAAATAATATGCCAGTATTGAGGGCGCTAAGAGGATCAAAACTTCCTCGTCATGGCTCAGATAAGGCTAGTTAGTATTTACTGCTGCCACCCCATCTGCTTCTTGCGGAGGTAGAGGGTTCTAAAATACATAATATGAGATGTAAATCTTGAGAGTAATTCATCAAGACATAAAGGCGTGCGTGAATAGTCTAGGTTAGACCGATATATATCATGCTTCGTTGTGTCATGTAAATACTTGATGTGATGTTACTGTCAAACAAGCCCCTGAGACTAAGTTGAACGACGCTCTATAACTAGAGCTACCTTGATAACATCTACATATAGATATTAATTATCACGAAGTCGTCTATATACGTTGAATGCTATATAGTTACAAGTAACACTTCTTCGGCCATGTCTAAGGGGTTTAGGTGACATTTTGTGATTTCCCCTTTGAGCCCCTTGGTGGTGCTCTTTCTGTCATGTACCTATCTGCCTAGGAATTCCTTTTAAAAAAATTAAGCGTATTTTGATTTTCATGATTGGATTAGGAAGTCTCGATGAATAAATAAGATGCCATTCTTACCTCTGTTTGGTTTAGATGAATTCGATTTTGATCTCTCTCACCCCCAAGCAAGACAAAGCAAACGAATCCTAAATTAGGTACCTAAGTACCTAGGTTAGTAGGAAGACATATGGCCAACTGAACAATGGTGTCTACAGCAACTATAGCACTGCTAATTTCTGGTCAGTATGTACATAAGCGAAAATAACCTAAGGCCTATACATCTATCGCTAATCATTGTCACCGTAATAACAGGCGGGTTTGCTCTCCCGTCATCATGCCCTAATGTTCCTCCCCCTGCTACCCCTTCGAGGTCGCCAACGACTGATCCTCTACCAGAGTCGCAGGAGGAGTATGTGATTGTGTTTACGCCCCGGATGAGGGAGGATGTTTGCGCTGGAGAAGGCGTTATCTTTTTTTTTTTTTTTTTTTGGTGTTTTACTTCTTTTGGTGGCTAAAGGGCGACTTGATTAATTTTCACATTGGGGGTAATTGTTGGGACGAGGCATTCAAAATATACAGTCCACAGCCTAAGGCAAAACAGTACAAAATTCAGGCCCTAAGACAGAGTGGTCTAGGTTAATTGTTTAACGAGTTGTCATGACCAAAGGGCCAAGTACTAGATTCATACTATTCTGATCTTACAGTAAGCACGTTACGTTTACGTTTATTCATCATCTCTCGTATCTCTCTCATCCAGCATTCCCATGCCAGGCACCCAAGGTATCATATCATATTCCCCCCCCCATCCCTAAATCAAATCAAACGCGATTATCCGCACTCCGCCTCTTCTCGCCCATCGCCCCATCAATCGTCTGAGGCCCTACATCCTCAACCTCATCGACAATCTCCTTCTCGCTAAACGCCTCGTCCCTGCGGTCGGCGTCGGCGTTTCCGTACAAACCGATCCTGTACCACGGCAGCTCGAACAGGCGATCCATGCTCTCGAGCGAGCGGCCGGAGGTCTCGGGAACGAAGATCCAGACCCAGATGCCGCCGATGACGGTCACGACGGCGAAGCACCAGAACGTGCCGCTGGGCGAGATGCCGCCGTGGGCGGTGTCCAGGAGCATGTTGGGGACGGCGCGGGAGTTGCCGTACTGGTTGGCGAAGTGGAGCGTCATCACGATCGACGTCGACAGCGCGCGGATGCGCAGGGGGAACAGCTCGGCCGTCAGCAGGTACTGCATCGAGTTCCAGCCGAGGGCCCAGCCGAAGCCGGAGAGGTAGATCATGGCGATGGCGCCGCGGCTGGCGGCGCGCTCGCCGGCCGGGAGCACGTAGTTGTCGTCGACGCCCAGTTCCGGGACGGCGGTCAAGAAGCCGGCGACGTAGATCATGGCGAAGCCCTGGAGGGTGATGCCGATGAGGAGGGCGCGCTTGCGGCCGATGACGTCGACGAGGAAGAGGGCGCAGATGATGGCGGCGACGAACTTGACGAGGCCGAAGACGGCGGTGATGAGGAGGGACTCGTTTTGGCCTGTGATGCCGAGGATGTCGAAGAGGTCGGGCGCGTACAGCGTGATGGAGCCGGCGCCGGACCACTGCGACATGAACTGCACGGTGGAGGAGAGATAGAGGCGGTACAGGTTGCTGGGCACGAGGAACATCTCTTTCACGATGCCGAACCAGCTGGTGCCCATGGTGGCTTCGAGTTCCTCCTGGTGGGACAGCTTGATGGCGCTGATCTCCGAGACGACGTAGGGGTCGTCGACGGCTAAGTTTCGGATGTGCGCCATGTTGCTGATGGCCTGCTCATCCTTGCCTTGCTTGATGAGGAAGCGGGGGGACTCGTATTGGAAGAAGGTCAGGATGAAGATGAGCCCTGCGAAGATGATGTGCAGACTTGTGGGGGCGAGCTAGAGCCACGTTGAAAGTTAGCGATTGTAACGATGAAATGGAACAACGGTTGCACATACCCATCTGACGTGCGTGGTGTCGCCGAGGTTGATCTGCGCGCCGTAATTGGTGAAATAGGCGAGCACGATACCAACGTAGACGAATCCCGTAAAGATACAAGTACACAGACCTCGGATGGAGGCGGGCGCAATCTCAGCGATCTATAATAAAAACACGTTGTATGTCAGCAACGCTGCGCAAAGAAATTCCAAGATAACAATAAGCCGTGCTTGTTCTAGATTGGCACCTCCTCCGATCTAGACCATGCCGGAAATGACTCGGAGGAAGCAGCAGAGTGGTGGAACACAGAAATACGCAAATAGAAAAGCACGTTGCGACATACTGGCAAAAAGATGTTAGCATTCTGGGTTACATTTACTTTAGATAGGTAGCAACCTATTTCTTTTTCTTTTTTTTTGAGGAGATTTCATAGGGCACATACCATAAACAGGACCGACGACAGGAGTCTGGCCCACTCCGAGACCAGCGATGAAGCGTCCGGCATAGACAGCACCGAGGGAGCCATTGTTGGCCATGAAGATGGCCATGCCGAGGATCCAGATGAGACACAGCTGGCGGGTAGCCCAGATTCTGCCGATGCGATCGCAGATGACGAACGCGAAGAGCGCGCCGCCCACGGAGCCGATCTGGACCATGGCCGACACGTTGGCCTTGATGTTGGTCTGGTCGACCTTGCTGTAGGACGCGAAGTCGATGGTACGCTTGAAGTCCTGCGAGTTGAAGGCGCCCGAGATGAGGCCCTCGTCCACGCCGCGCGCGGCGCCCAGCAGGCCGAAGGAGATCACCGCGAACCATAGACGCCAGTTGAAGACGTTTTTGGGCTCGCCCAGGTCCTTCAGCCTGAAGATGTTGACTGGTTTCTTGACACCTCCCGCCATCTTTTCTTTTTTTCCGTTCCTTCTTTCTATGTGTCCTAGTGCGTGAGTACTCTATCTACCTAGATGCTTAAGGTATCTAAGTACTGTAGAAAGGAGCAAGCACAGTACAAGGAGAATGAATACCTAGACGGAGGAAAAAAAGAAAGGAGATAAGAGAGAGAGAGAGGAACGAGAACCCAAGTGGAAGCAGAAAGGATCTTGTGGGGAGATTGCCATGGTTTAAATACCTGCTGTCAGAACTGCTCACTCTTTTTCACTTTCTCACGCTACCCTCATCTCTTTCACATTACATAGTAATTATTATTATTATCTATTACTCCTCCTACTCGGTCCTGACTTCAAGCGAGGCGACTCGGGTAAGCCAGCCAGTTGAGGCATAGTATAGGATGGGATCTGTACACACAATGCAAGCGGTAAACTGCAGCTAATCAACTAATGACAAAGGAAGAGCCATACATAATCTAGGTAGCATCTATGTAAGTAATGTCTACTTAAGTTACCTACATGTCATGTATGCGTTATGCATAGCAGGGCATATAACAAGGCACGCGAGGGATGTAGTACTGTACTACATAGTAGTAAGGGATGGAAGGGTAGGGGGGGTATAAGGGCTGGGTTGGTCCCCAGGGGGGGGTAACACTCCAGGATCTGGGGACCGTTATGCAGCCTGTCCCCGGAACCAATTGGTGGGCCTTCGTGGGGTCCCCGCGTGTTTATCCCCATCCTGCTCGGTGTGAAGGATTCTTGTTCACTGCTATTTCTTACTATCCTGGGTATGGTATAAGCTCACTTGACCTACCTAGAACAAAATAAAACATGACGGCGTTGCTTGGCTTGTCTTGGCTTTTCCAATCATCGCAGGTAAACTTGAAGGGGTAATAGGTAAGTGGCTTGCGGGGCTGGCTCTCCCTAGGAAAAACTTCGTAATCCCACTGACTTGGATGGTTAGACTCTACCTACTAAACTAGTTACTGGGTAATAACTAACTAACGTACCCAGTCCGTTGGGGAGACGAGGACAAAGATGCACCGAGGCCAGCAAAGTCGGTGATCCACATACAATAATAAACCCCATCAACTCCTCAACCCCAACCTCAACCCCCATCGAAAATTCATATGTACGCACTTAATATAAGGCCAGCCAAGTTCTGCTAGTCTTGTTAGTTAGAACATCTTGATGGATATTCCAACAAAACGCAGTTAAATAACGGGACCAGGGAATAGGCAGCGAGATTAGTAGACCTAGCCAGAACCCGAAGCCTGTTACTCGTACCAATTCGGTCTTTGCTTCATTGCAGCGACAGCTATAAACAGCCAAAGGAAGGGATTTGGTTTGATTAGATTTTCTGCCTCTTCCCGCAGAGCCTTCCTTACTAGGCAACTTGTCCTAAATATTTGCAAACAAAAACATTCCTTCATATGTAGGTAGGTTACCAACGTCTGTTTCAAACGCTGGATTGGGCTAACGAGTTCAGGATATGAACGACGCTATGAGCTTTCTTGCTTGCGACAACTTTTAATAGCATCTCACCCAAGTTTACGTATATCATGGATGCAGAATTCATATGAGACAGAATGGATAGAGAGAGGCGGTAACATGATGTGACTGTGGCGACAACCTCATCTTGTGACTGACTTGATTTCGCCGCGGCCCTTTTGTGACTAAGTCGCACATTTATAGGCCAAGTCAACTAGCCAATCGCAAGTTAGTAAAAGCTAAGCTTCGTTGCCGCTGCTAAAATCTATAATGTTGGGCGGGTTAATTCTCCTTCAGGACTGAACTCTGGGCAGCCAAGATATAAGTAGAAGTATTTCATCAATGGCAAAGCTTGTTTTTGCTCTGAGTATCGTCTTTGAAAGCAGTAGCTGTGAAGTTGAGTTAGATTGCCTTCTTGTGTTTCCCTGGATAACTTACGCGTCTCTTTGCTTCGTATAGTGTTCTTCCCCTTACACCTGATATCCATCTCATCTGAGGAAACATGAGTTCTAGGTTGCCATCTCGTCTCCCCAGTTATATATGTAGGTATTCTTACCCAGGTATAAACTCCGGCGCGGAGCTTACAGCCAAGCACCAAACAACGAAGCAATCGTTCGATCGTCTCCACGATAGACTTACAAAAACATATACTAGCTCCTTGGAAAGTTGTGATATGAAGGTTCGGGCGTCTATGGAGTATGCCAAGTTCCGCACCTAATCTGGTGTGGTGGCCGTCCTAACCGCCAACCTCTGTGTAGTGTATGTGCGTTTATCAACCCAACACCAACAATATGTTAATTAGCGGTAAATGTGAATAATAAAAGTACGCATATTGAGGCTCGCAGCGTCGTAATCGAAGGTCCTTTTCCAAGTTCGAGAAAATGTCCTCTTTGTCGTCATAGGATCCCAATTCACCGAGCTAACCCATGTTCAGTTGGCACGCATTCCGGGTGGTTAGACCAAATCCGGAGCAAAAACGGCGATCCGGGGGAGCCAAGCCGTTTTATACCAAATGTTATAGCTGCTGTGTGTTCTCTTTCGGGAATTGAGTCGGCAACACCTGTGACACTTGTGGGGTCCCCATATGGGGAGAGTTTGACATGCTGGATGTTGTCGGTACCCCGGATTAATAGCCCGGATTTGACGTCGGTGAGCAGAACCTCTTGATTCACATGCAACATTGTAAAAAAGTAAATCAATTTAACTGCACGTCATTGCATTTGGTGCCTGGCTAGAAACCAGTAAGTGGAAGATCAGTTACCAAGCTAAAACGGACCCCAAGGTCAAGGTCTCTGGAGCGAATCCTGTCGCGTAGGTAAGCCTCAACATCTCCCCCACGAATTTTCAGCTAACGCCAGAGGCAGGAAGAAGCCGGCGACGATATATATGGACTAGACTGTGCATGCAGTCCCTAAGCACTAAAGCGGATCGAGCATCGTGGTGTTAGAGCAGAAGATTGTCCAGAGATTAAGAGAGATGGACCATGCCTTTCCCAGGGTATCGTCCCCGATCTGCAGTAACCCTGGTTATGTAGGTGAGAACGAGTAGTGTATGTGATGAGGCGGAACCTAGAAGACGTAGATCAGCGTCGTCGTTGTGCGGAGATCTCCAACATCTACCCGGAGTCATGTAAGCTGTCGCTAAGCTATCTAGCTCCCCATGTAGTCCCTCGGTAGAAGATCCTTGACAGTGTAAAGATAGCTTGTATGAGTCCGATATAAATACTAGCTGCCGTCATTACGCGGCCATGGCACCGGAACAACTCGGACAAGCCTGTCTTCTTGCAGCTCGTGAGAAGGAGGAGACCATTCGCCATCACCTCTAACGAGAACATATTCTTCATAGAATCAGCACATCTTGACGGGATTGGCGAGAACGATCTACGATGCGAGACCGAGGTTATCAGGTACGCCAACCACCTATGTATTACAAGGTAGGAAGCAGGAAATCATGGATGGTGACGATGTTGCCCTCGTGGTAGACAACCAGGGGCTGGCTGCACGGTCCAGAAATTTGAAGGCAACATCGGCGAAGATGAACGTTGGAATTCGTGGCCAAACCGCCGCAAATGAACGAGAAATACGAAGTAGAGATGTCGAAGTCGACATAGAGGGTATGTGGACTATGGAAGTACGCATGTGTCCCCTTTCCGATTTAAAAAGGTACTGGAGATTCTCGTGTGACATACATAACGCGATAGGTACTTACAGCCATACCCGAACTCCGACTGTAGAACAAGCACCGAAAGAATTCCGGGTATGTTCCGACAGGTATGTGAATATGTAGGAAAGCTAGAATCTTCATGCAGATTGTCGACCTTGTTGACTAATCATTTACTTTGCTTTTCTTATCTTGATATTGGGTCTTGAAAATGACAATTCTAGCCAATTCACTGGTAGATAAGAAACTGTACCTAGAACATTAGAGGCCACATCCGATGTTATCATAGACTATCTGAGACTTATTTGTGGTGCAGGTTCGCGGGTGGCGGGCACGACAGCAAGGGAATATGAGATCTACCAAAATATAACAAAGTGAGGTTATGTTTGAGATGGTGCAACTTGGCAAACTGGCGATTTTGCGAATAAATACGGCGGTTAGACCAGGTATGAAATCGCTCACATGTCTTAGACCGGTCCAGACCACACTCCGTAGGGCTCAAGGGGACCATTTTATCTCGAGTTACATCCGAATTATCCCACGTTGCACTCAATTCAATGTTTAAGTGGGAAAGGTCTCATTCTGTCTTGTAAGAGGCGAAATATGGATTTCTTGGTTTCTCATGATGTGGTGATGGTAGACCCGCACAGGTTGCTTTGCAGCACCGCTTTGCAGGTTCTCGAGGTTCTCGATTTCCTTGACTTTCTTGACTTTCTTGACTTTGAGGAGGATTTCTGAGTAATCGACATGGGAACGGGTCCAATTGAATTCATTCTAGTGGGCTTCTTCGAATATTCTTGGCTCTGCGACAAAGGGGGATAACCTGGCCTTCTACATCACTACTATGCCGTAGACAGACTAGAGTTGCAGTAGTCCAATTCGCAAAGTTCGCTGTCTTCGGGGATCAGGCACGGCACAAACATTACCAGTGCCCCCAAGGAACTGTGAGTTATGTACGATCTGATTAGCTCTCTGTCTATAACCAAGCGGCGGCACAGCACCGGCTTTTGGCAATTAGCAAAAAGCTTCCATTGTGGCAAGACCCTTGGCAATGCAAAAGCGCGGCATAGCGTCCTTTATATCATTCTTGATTTTTTTTGGTTTCAATAAGTTTTTTCGAAGGAGAATTATACCAAACTTGTACGTATGTAGACAAATTGAGGGTTCTTTTTTTTTAATTGTATGCAGGTAGGGACCGTAGTACCAAAGGACGAAAAGATGAAAAAAGAAGAGGAGAAAAGTTAGAGAGACGACTCTCCACACGAATATCCACGTTTCCCCCATAGACTAACCGTATAGCGTAATCGAGCCGGCGTGGGGGAAATGAGGGGATGAGGGGATGAGGGGAAAAGACGCTATTTTAGTATGACTGACCGGCCCTTTTTTTCTTTCTCTCTTTTTTAATGGTTGGCCAAGAAGACCAAGAATAAGTACGTCGGTACCTACCTAGTGTATGTAAGCCAAGATGGCAACAACTTAAAAGCACTTGAGCAACTTGAGCTAACGAAGGGCTTGAAAGTTAACCTTGGAACATACAAATCTCACCATTTCGGGTGCTTTCGGTCACTAGATCACCAATATCCTTAATCATCTATGGGTCCTTAACCTAGGTAGGTATATCCTTACAGCCGGACAGCAATTGAACGCTGGGCAACTCTAGGCAAAGCTGGGCAGACTAGGTCAATGACTGCCGTCAACGGGTTCATGGGATCTAAAATGATTAATATGATGTAAAGGTATGGTAAAAGGTAAGCATCTTCCTCCATTCGAAACGGATACATTGAGGCCTCAAAAGCCCTTGCTTTAAGATATGATCCACATGATATTTGGAGTAAACAACACGGAAGAGGACCTTGAAGACGAGAAAAAAAAAAAAGATTGTAACCATTTCTCCAATTCCTTGTATGATTATACTTAATATAGTATGTATGTCATTTGGTAGCTGTCGTGGTTAGTGTATAGTATGAGGCGTAATCCGTAAGAAGGAGCCGATTGACGGCTTAATTCCGCTTGCATACACATGATACTTGGATGTATACCCAGTACCTGTACCTAAAGCTGAGCACCCATCATTGATGCATCCAATGACATCCAATGACATCCATGCATATGTATGTACATGTTTGAATTGGAGGCATGTGCGTTCAAAGTTGCCTTTTGTCCATGCTGACTTCTCGCCTAGGCATATACCTACCCAGTACATCTGGGCACGCCACTGCATGGTAATAGCCTGTATGTGTACATGTAGGTAGATACGATTTGCCATATCCCTGAGCTCCAAACTTTGTTGTAGAACATTGAACTTGAATACATCAAGTACACATGTTAGATTGTACATCATCGTCAGCAGCATCAGCATCATCATCAGCATCATTGTCAAAGCTAACAAGGCTCGTGTGGTAGTACACTCGGGAATTTATTTGCCCTTTCTTTCTTCTACTTTATCTTCATTTTCTTCTCTCTTCTCATGACTATCAGCTCTCCAATCATCATCACGATACGACCTTGCATACATACATACCTAGTACATATGATAATATAGTACAGCGTGCTTGATCCTGGTAAGCCATCCAGGGATACCGTTCCATTCCATTTTTTCCCCTTCTATTCCCCCCCGCACCACCGAAGTGATATATTCCTAGACCGCCTAGTAACATTCGGGGTAGGGGTTTATGACCAGGCCAGCCTTCTGTTGGCATACCACATTATAATAACCTGTTGCGTCGCCATCCTTATTTTCATCGTTGCGTCGTCGTATTCTCTTTCAAGGTCAACGCCCCTCGGACTCGACTATATACGGCCGTGCTCCTCCCGTATTCCTATCTTCTTGTCTTCTTTGTATGGTCTTTTGGTTTAGCAACACCATACCATACCTCACCCTACTTAGTAGGTACATATCAACAGACACAAATAGACAGACAGCTATAGAAACCCTTCTTGGTTATCTTCTAGCTGGGTTGAACAATGGCGACAACCACTCAGAAGGATGGCGCATCCGCGCCACACAACGCCTATGATATAGACGACTCTAACATTCACCCTCCGCATTATGGCATGACCGCCAGAGAGTATCTTGCTTCGCGTATTACTTCACTGAAGCCTCCCATGACCAAAGCCCCCAACCCGATTCGCCTGATTCGAATGTTAACCCTCCGCCAATGGGCTTTCTTTGGTGTCGCATTTTGGGCCTGGGTAAGTCCCGTTTACCTATCTTCAGTTTCATCCGTTGCTGTTGAATTTTTTATAGCTGACAAACTTTTCTAGACTTGGGACGCCTTTGACTTCTTTACCGTGTCGCTTACCGTTGATGAACTATCTGAGGAATTTGGAAAGACCAACACGGACATTACCTGGGGAATAACGCTCGTCCTAATGTTCCGATCCGTCGGTTCCATCATCTTCGGTATCGCTTCCGATCGGTACGGTCGGAAATGGCCCTTTGTCGTAAACAATATACTTTTTATTGCACTTGAATTGGTAAGTAACAACTCATCCATTCCAATCATATCCATTCTATTGTTTGTTTGTTTTTTTTTTGGTGGTGGTGATCTTCGGGTTCCCCCACGCCCCTATCCACGCACACAAGAACGCCTAGAAACTACTGCTTCGTCAAGTGCCGCTGCCCAGACCCGGAATAATGCCAATATTCTCTCACTCATAGCGCTACTTGGCGTAGTATTGGCAAAAAAGCTTCGCTTTCTTGTATCGACGTTCATGAGACTAACTCGTGAGGTTATAGGGAACCGGTTTCTGTAACACTTATGGTCAATTTCTAGCTTGTCGAGCCCTCTTCGGAGTTGCTATGGGTGGTCTCTATGGAAATGCCGCTGCAACAGCTCTCGAAGACCTGCCCAATGAGGCAAGAGGTTTGATGAGTGGAATCCTTCAGCAGGGTTACGCCTTCGGTTACCTCCTCGCTACCGCTTTTGCTCGTGGTCTTGTCGACACGACACCTCATGGCTGGCGACCACTTTTCTGGTTCGGCGCTTGCCCCCCGGTCCTCTTCATCATCTGGCGTATATTCCTGCCCGAGACCGACACGTACATCCAGCACCAGGAGATGCGAAAAGCCAACGGCAGCATCGGCAAGACATTTTTGACGGAAGGAAAGGTTGCCCTCAAACATCACTGGATGCTGCTTACCTACTTGGTTCTCCTCATGGCTGGCTTCAACTTCATGTCGCACGGTTCTCAGGACTTGTACCCGACCATGTTGAGGAACCAGTACAGCTTTAACTCCAACCAGGTCACCATCACCCAAGTCGTGGCAAACCTAGGCGCTATGAGCGGTGGTGCCATCGTCGGTTTCTCTTCTCAGGTCTTCGGTCGTCGTCTTAGCATCATCGTGATGTGCATCATCGGCGGAGCTCTACTCTACCCGTACACATTCGTCAGCACCGAAGCCGTCATCGCCGCCGCCTTTTTCGAGCAGTTCTGCGTCCAAGGTGCCTGGGGTGTTATTCCCGTCCACTTGATGGAACTGTCCCCCGGCGCATTCCGAACCTTCGTCGTCGGCACCAGTTACCAACTCGGTAACCTCGTCTCGTCCGCTAGTTCCACGATCGAGGCGACCATCGGCGAGCGCTTCCCCCTCGAGCCCAAGGGCGAGGTAAAGCGGTACAACTACGGCATCGTCATCTGCATCTTCCTAGGCTGCGTGTACGTGTACGTGATCGCGCTGACGCTGCTCGGCCCCGAGCACCTGAACCGCAGTATGGACGTGGGCCACGACGCCGACGCCGCCGAGGTCGTCGATCAGGCGACGATCGACAAGGCGACGGGCCACGGCCACGCACACCGCGACGCGTCCGCTAGCATCGACGGCGACCCCGAGAAGGGAACCGCTCACCATGCGCCGTAGGACTGGATCAGCAACGGCTGGGCGGAGCACGAGCGCGCACGCAACGAAATAAAGCAGAGGGAGAAGGACGCGAAAAAGGCGGCCAGGATCATCATGGCAGGGTTGAGGGATCGCAATCGTGAGCGGAGGTCGCTTGCGGACGATGATGGTGATGATGCTGGGGAGCGCGCTGGTGGGGGATGAAACACTTTGATGGATTGAATACGTACTGCTTTTTTTGAATAAATGAATAAGGGGGAGGAATAGGAATAAAGGGGGTTGGAAACTCGTTTGATACCACACAACCGTGATTTTGGATGGATTAGCGATTGGAGAAGTAGGATAGGTGGTCCTGTTATTTTATGTTGGCTACGCCTGCTTGATGATCGAACGTGACGATGTCCATAAGAGGGATAAGGGGGGTGTAGATTTGATACGAGAAAAACATATATCTGAGTCAGTATTTTGAGTACTTGCCTGTCTGTCTAGTCGCTTGACCTGTGCTTGTGATATATATATGTGTGTAGAGACGAGAATAAGAGGTAGGCTAGAATTAGGTTGGCCTACATACCTATTTATGGATCTTACCGACCAGCCTATGTATATTGGTTGAGGGCACTAGGGCACAAGGACTCCTCCTTCTTATATATCTCATATATCTATCTATCTATCTATCTATCTATCTCCCTTCACCGAATGAATGACCGTGCAGTGCAGTGCGGTGCCACCAGTACACCAGCACAACACAACACAGCACACCAAATCGGTGTAGGTATCGTCCGATTTCCTTTCCTTCAATTTTTTTTCCTTCGCACGACATTAAAAATGCCTGATTGATTACCTAGAGGGCGGCTCGAACGGCATCATCGCCACAACCCCCTTTTTTTTCTTTTTTTCTTGGCCTCTTTCTTGGCTGGTGGACACAGACGAGTAGGATGTTGTGGTGGTTGCTCGTTGTGCTACGGAGGTTTGGCTTGGCTTCAGCTGCTTACACGGGTTGGGTAGTTTGGGAGGACATGTGATGATGGTTGCTATCTATCTATGTAGGTGTTGCTTGTGTATGTGCTTGTGTATGGGTAGTGAGTAGTGGGTGGATGGTGAATTTCTGAGTTACATGTAACTATGTGCCTATATCATTGATGTTAGGTGTGCGTGTTCAATGTATTTGTGTAGATACATACCTACATGTAGGCAACCTTGGCACACATGTGAGATCTCGGCCGAGGATTGTAGATAGATAATTAGAGCTGCACATCAATGGGACTGTCGATCGGTCAATCGATCGACGGATCGTCTTGGGTATTGCAAATCTTTGCCTATGTTTGATATTAGACATTCGATTATATTAGGTTGAGATCCATGATTATGAGAGTGGAGCGGTTGATTGTATTGCTTCTTTGGTTGTCTGGCGGTTTGCTGAGGACTGAGTAATCGTATTTTATTTTCCTTGTTTCTTCTTCTTCTTCTTCTTTTGCACGTATATATGAGGCACTTATCACTTACACCTCACATCAAATCGGTACATGCTTCTTATAACTTCAAATGCTGGCACTCAGAAGGGAGAGTGGCTCGAAGGAAAGAACTAGGTTAGGTACCTAGGTAGTAAATCACTGTATGAGAGGCACCTAACAACTGTTCCATAACCCTCTGCTACATCTAATCGGTAACAGTCATGTATATATCTAAGGCACTTGATATACACATACCTATGTAATCAAGACAGCATCCTCACATGTCACCCTTTGCCCGCCGGGTCTGGCACTGGAGGACTATAGCCTACATAGTTCCACTCCTCCAGCCTCCACAAACTTCCCTATTCTCTCTTCCCTCTCTTTTAATGGAGGAGACTGGGTACTAGAAAGAGGCTAAACAAAGCCACTGTGCTATTTTATGGTTTATCATGGTTTACTTATGCCCCTTGCTTGAAGTTAGAGTTAATCTTGTCATGCTCACTAGGTAAAGGTTGTGAATTATTATAGCGTAGGTGCATATTTGTCAAGCCAATCAGACTGTAGAAATCTTGCAACTTTATACTATTCCGGTGTGATCTCAAGACCTACCTATTACGTGCATATGTGAATATGTAAATATAGCATCAAAAGCACATGATCTCCAAACAATTACTACTCCAAGTCATCAACTCTTCTTATTGGAACATGGAAGGAACACGGAAGGAACACGGAAGGATGTGAGCAGGCCAGTCCAAGTTTCTGGTTTCACCGTTGACGTCATTGACATCATATGAGCTTTTTAACAGCTTCAACCTTGTTTTGAGCATAATATGACCAATTATCCAATGATACTGCCGATGACTGATATAATGTAAGGCAAGGAAGGAGTTAATCAACTCGTAAATACATAGATTGATTCCGTAAAATAAATCAAAATCAGTCAAACCAAAAACAACTACCTAGTCTTCTTTCCACTTGCCATACGCAGTTATGGAAATAAACCTTCCCGGCATCGTCAACGCAGCAATGCCAAACCGCGGCAATGGCAACATTGGCATCATCTCATCCAGCGGTGGTGGCCTCAACCATAATGACCCTGGCTTCCTATCTAGTGACTTCCCTCAGTCGCCACCAAAATTATACATCACAGCCGAGAGTGATGAGTTTGACCTACTGACCTTGAGCGAGTGGAGGGATGAGGGCTTCAACGTGGAGTATATCTCCATGGGCAACGGCGGCAACGAGTATCGATCGCGACTAGAGTCGTTGAGTAAGGCTAACTGGGGACCTTGCGAAACTTACGGCATCATTGGTATGATTGCAACCTCGGCCGCCTGAATATCCTACCTGCCTAGTACACATCTACCTACTACATATCAGGTAGGTAGGTGCCAGGTATGCAGGTTCTCATGTACCATGTCCTGACTCTGAATGTAGCTTATGGCGATGCTGCGAGCGTCTGCTTGGAACATTTCCACATTGCTGACAACAATCCCGAGTTTCGACTCGGTTGTCTCATCGCCTACTATCCCACGCGCATCCCAGACCCGCGTACCAAGTTCCCAGGCGGCGTTCGCGTACTGGTGCATCTGAGCAGTGGTGAGCAAGTCGGCATCGTAAAGCAAACGCAGCTGGTGGGAATTCAAGGGAAGAAGAGAGTCGATAAGAGGACCATTGAACGAGGTATGGGCGTAGGCGGTATGCTACAGATGGGCTATCCGAGCTATACCTACGATGCTACGCCTGGTTTTGCGGAGCGCGATCTGGATGTGTTCAATCGCGTCAGTGCAGAGCTGGCTTGGAGTAGGAGTTTAGCTGAAGCTCGAAGGGCCTTCCGAAAAGACGTGGATCTGGAGAAGGTAGTCGAGAAGAATGTTGAAGGTAAGTTCCCATCCCGCAGGACCTCAGCTAGTCAGATAACTGAGTCCCTATCAAAACTTCACAGGCAAATTTTATACGAGAGATCTACAGCAGACCATGTCTACGTATAGAGCCAACAAGAGCCCCCATGTTACTTACATTCCCACATTGACTGGCGGTATCGGGGCTGAAGAGCTTCGCAGGTTCTACTCTGAGTTATTCATCAGTTGCAACCCAGCTACCACAAAATTAACCCTACTTTCGCGTACTATTGGTGCCGATCGCGTCGTCGATGAGTTGCACGTCGCTTTCAAGCACACGCAAGAGATGCCCTGGATTCTCCCAGGATTGCCCCCAACTAACAAAAAGGTCGAGATTCTCGTGGTGAGCATCGTTACTCTGCGCGGCGGGAGCTTGCATTATGAACACGTCTACTGGGATCAAGCTAGCGTGCTCGTGCAAGTTGGTCTACTAGACCCAAAAGTCGTACCCCAGAAAGCTAGCGAAAGGGGTGTCAAGAGGCTGCCGGTTGTGGGGAAGGAGGCTGCTGAACGGGTATTGTGGGGCTATGATTTTGACGACGAGGGCGAAGCCACAAACGACCTCATCCCTGGATGGTATGAAGATGAGAACGATGATGCTGCTAGCGATAATGATAGTAAAGATACGAATGTTAATGGAAATGCAAATGGAAATGGAGAGACGAAAACGGAACAGGCGGACCAGGGTGGAGAACTGAAGGACAAAGAGCCGGAACAAGTGCCGAGTGAGGCGCAAGAGGATAAGACGAAGGGGGAATAGTTTCTCTTTTACCTTCTGTTTTCGATATTCGGATTCATGGTGATGCAGCTGTATATTATTAACTATGAGGTTATTCGTTATTAAAGGACTTTCTAATTGATATGATAATGGATACAATTTTGTAATTTAACAGCTGGTTAACTCTTCCAACTTTTGCTTTTATACTCTCAAGAATAGTTACTACATAGTTAGAATCTTCAAGTTTCTTCATCTACCATCAACAGGGGCCAAGTTCAGCATATCCTCAGAGCCATGGCATCGAGTTGCCGATAGCCGACAACCGTCGTATTCATATGGATTAGTAAAGGGAATAATTACCCACGGTCCAAACCCCTTCGACGTGGCTCAAACTATTTTTACATCTTACGAGAAAATGGGAAATGTTTCTAAACCTACCAAGCCCATCTACCTACCTACATAGTTATCTGTTCAGCGAATTTGTAAGCAAGTGAGTGAATGACATACGACAGCGGAGCCGATCGCAAACACAGAATGTTTTCAGAAGGCGATGGGAAAACAAAATTGGTAAATACAATACATGGTCGGTGCGTGCCCTGGCTTAGGTATGTAGGGAGGTGTTAAAGATCGTACCTGGCATTGGCACGAGCCACGATGCTACCATGTAGTTAGTGTATTGTCCCCCTTGTAATGTAGATACGGCATCCATATGCTAACCAGGTTAATAGGTTATCCAGCAGGTTAGGGGATTCTGCTAAGGCGTTTTATCAAGACTCTTACGTTGTAATACGGCGTGAAGAGACACTTTCGGTGGGGAAAAACCAACCACGATGAAACAGCCAACTGCCGCGCTGCATCAGGCCCAGATCGGCATAACTAAGCTCGGGCGGTTTTTCGACCATGTCGGGGGTGGCATGCCCGTTTGATCGCCCTTGGGGATCGGCAGCGCTTGGTAGGTACGGTGCGGTACGGTAAGGTAACTAACTACACTAACTAATTCCAGGGGGTCCTCGCCGGCGCGCCTCGAGGCTGAGATAGTGTGGTGTACAGAAGACGGAAACACTCTAATTGAAGATCACGCGTGCTAGTTTTCTGGACGTGTGGCTTTTTCTTTCTTTCTTTCGTTTCCCATCTGCCCACTCACTCACTCACTACCATGCCGCTATGTATGTATGTATCTATCTATCTACTGATTCTACTCTACCCATGGGAATTGCTCGGCGTCCCGGCAGTCTAAATAAATGTCCGTGATGGATGAACTAAGCGGATCCCATCTGTCATCCCCCTGGTCCTGCGACAATCTTGATGCTCAGACCAAGCCTTTCCCATCTGACGATGGATGGACTTTTTTTCTCTCTCATCAGTCGCAAACGAACTGCCGTGAACGATTAACGATGGAATTGACCCATAGTAAAAGTCATCATCCTTGCGGGTCGATCCTCGCTATGATCTTCGAGATAAGTTAAGTATGTCTGTTCGCTTTTTTTTTTCCTATCCTTTCCTTTTTTTTTCTTCGCCATCTTTTCGTCCATCTTTCAATTTTTTTTTCTTCTCTTTCCGACCAAGTCGCTGCTGGCAGCTTTTTTTTTCTCTATTATTTCTCTCCTTTAATTTTTTTTTGGAGGTTTTTTGTGTTTTATAGAGATTTCTATTATACCGTCCCTCCTTATTATTTTCGGATATTTTTCTTATTTTTTTTTATATTTTTTTCAAGATGGGTATTTGGGTTTTGGAAGACAGGCATCTGGACATGCCGCCAGGAACCTCGAAGCTGGGAGAGGAGCAGGGCCCGTCCGCGTTGGGGAACGCCAGCGACTTGAAGAAAGATGGCGATGTTATTCTGGTGCCGCAGCCGAGTAACTCGCCGAATGACCCGCTCAATGTTCGTGTTCTTTTGTGTTTGTTTGAACGTTGAAGAAGTTTTTGAAACTAATAGGACGGCGTAGTGGTCTCCCATGCGAAAGAACGCGATTATGTTGATCTTGGCCTTCAGCTCCGGCGTCACGACTTCGTAAGTGGATTTCGGGAGAGTAGGGGTAACTAAAATGGAATGGTTAACACTAATGCGCTCAGTCTTGGTCCTATGATCTCCCCGGGCCTGGTGCTCATCAGCCAGCAATTTAATGTCGACCCCGATACCACTGCTACGTTTATGGTCGGATCCATCTTGCTCTTTACCGGTGTTGTAACGTTCTTTACGGCATCCGGCGCCAATATCTGGGGCAAGAGGCCGTTCTTCGTCATCTCGACCATGATGTTGTTGGCATCGAACATTTGGGGCACATTCGCTACTGTCAGTTTACGTCGTCACCCCCCTTTTTTTTTTATTCTTCTAGTTTGCTTACATAAGTGTGATAGTCTTTCGCTTCCTTGGCCGCCATGCGAATCTTCCAGGGTATCGCGTCCGCGCCATTGGAGACTCTAGTAACATCCACAGTATCCGATCTCTTCTTCGTCCACCAGCGAGGATTCCGCCTCTCCCTGTGGGGTGTGATGCTGGGAACTGGCGTTCTACTGGGCCAGATCATCTCCGGCTTCATCATCGAGTCCATGGGAATCCCGGGCACCTTTGCCGTCAGCGCCCTGATCTTCTGCATCATCCTGCCGTTTATCTACTTTGTCGTCGTCGAGACGACTTACAGCGGGCCCCGCGACGACACGTCGTCCAAGGAAGTCCGCCCCGGCTCGAGCGAATCGTTCTCGGAGGATCTGAAGGGCGACGTCGCGGCCAAGGAGACCGTCGAGACGTACAAGAGCCAGCTGCGCCTGTACCGCGGCCGGCTGTCCAGCGAGTCCTTCTGGAAGGGCGTCGTGAAGCCGTTCCCCCTGATCCTGTTCCCGGCCGTCATCTTCTCGACCCTCGTGTACGCCTCCTTCTTCTGCTGGCTGCTCATGATCGGCGTCCTGTCCGTCAACGTGTTCTCCGCGGCGCCGTACAACCTCACCCCGGCGCAGATCGGACTGACCAACATCCCGCTGGCCATCGGCGCGCTCATCTTCTCGCCGCTCTCCGGCTGGATGGCCGACGCGATCCCCGTGTGGATGGCGAAGCGCAACAACGGCATCTTCGAGCCCGAGTTCCGCCTCGTCCTCATGATCATCGCCATCCCCCTCTCCACCGCCGGCTTCATCGGCTTCGGCATCGCCGCATCCGAGGGCCTGTCCCTGACCTGGTGCCTGGTCTGGATCACGATGCACTCGATCGCCGTGCCCTTCGCCTCGCAGGCCGCCATCAGCTACGTCATCGACTGCCACACCAAGGACGCCAACCAGGCCTTCGTGACCATCAACTTCGTCAAGGCGCTCCTCAGCTTCGTCGCGTCAACCATCGGAAACGGGCTGCTCACCAAGTTCGGCCCGAGGACCTTGTTCATCGGCATCGCGTGCCTCAATCTGGGCATCAGCCTGCTGACGATCCCGAGCTACATCTACGGCAAGAGGCTCAGGAGCTGGGTGGCGCGCAGCGAGTGGGCGCAGAAGATTTGAATGCTGCTGGCTATGGCTATGGGCATGGGCATGGGCATGGGCATGGGTATGGGCACATGTATGAATCTTTACGGTAACAGGATGGTATTATCCTACAGGCATTTTCTGACACCCCGGGTCTGGACTTGGGGGGTGGAAGAAGCGATGTGTGGGATGAGCGTATATACTAATGCAATTAATATACAATACACGAAGTTAAGCATTTATATCGACGAATATTATTATGAGTGATGTTAGATTTAGATGTAGATTGGCTTTTGGAATAGTTGGCAATAGGTCCCCGCTTGTTTTACTTAACGGATTTTGTACATAATCAGGGATGAAGCTATATCGTATCTCGTTGCCGAATAATTATAGGAGTATGTACGAAAATTTATTTAAACCAATCATTACTTTCCAGTCCCGTCACCATAGTTAGCCGTGACCTTCGAGTACTAGGGAGGCGCAATACAGTTGGCTCTGGTATTCGAGGCAGCTCATCTCCTAAAACGACGATACAATCTTCTAAAGGGGATGTCAGTGTCCCCGTTGGGACCTGTCACGGCGCAGAACAACATCGCTCTTACGCAGTAATATCTAACATCTCCTGGAGACTATGGAAGCTACATATATATACACGTAAGTTGCCTCTGTTCCATGTGAACCCCTATTTGGTCCCCTTGACAGGATCTGTTCCTCCATTATGAAGAGTGATGCTAGGTGTAGATTACCTCCTTTCCGTGTGGATTGGTCTTTGGAACAGCTGGCAATAGCTCCCTGCTTACTTTATTAGACGACTCATTACATCTTAATTATTTGGGTAGTGGTATCTTTTGAGTTTTAGGAAGGCTTAATATAGCGAGGCGGCTTATCTCACGGTGTAATCCTTCAACTTTA
The DNA here is from genome assembly GCF_022984875.1 of Hypoxylon fragiforme. Taxonomy (NCBI): domain Eukaryota; kingdom Fungi; phylum Ascomycota; class Sordariomycetes; order Xylariales; family Hypoxylaceae; genus Hypoxylon; species Hypoxylon fragiforme. The sequence continues at coordinate 4,534,327 of NW_026054756.1, read as the reverse complement.
TGTATTAAGGTAGGTAAGCGTAACCTCAAGCTCTTCAACTATAAGAAATAACTACCCTAGGTATTAAAAGTATTGGGATAGTTTTAGATTACGACTCTGCGAGGTGTAATTTAGCCATTCGACTATAGTGCTTGCCTAGGTAAAGAGACAGGAAAATGTTAGAAAGAATAGGATTAAGATATAATAGACCGTCTATTAAAAAGGGTAGGCCCCTGTTACCAACTATTCCCAAAGCTAATCTATATGGAAGGAAGGTAATCTATACAGAAAGGAGGCGATCTGCACCTGACCGTCGAAAACCTAACCTACACCTAGCATCACTCATTATTACACTTCGTGGAATATCTTGAAAAGAGCGAAGAGGGCACGGAGATAACTTCCATACCATAAGCGCTACGTAAACCTAACGAACTATTCAGTTACGGCCGGCCAGAAAGTAAACAAACTCATGTCAACACCTGGTGAACTTAATTCTCAACCATCTACGGCTTAAACTTAAAGGGGTCAAAATGTGTTGCTCGACAATGACCCTTTCTAAATAGAGACAATAAGCACTAATATGATACATAGTATATAAAGCTCGAGTCCCCTTTCTTCTTCCTCCTTCCTCTTTCAATTCCCTTTGTCCTATTCCCAGTGACCCAAACAACGAACACCATCATTGTCGAGCATTCGCCACTCCCCCTTTTAGGATACGGAAACTACATTCTTTGACCACAGAAAAGAAAAGGAAGGTAGAAAGGAGGCTCATTCTTATTACAATCAGTAAGCAAGATATCCCTCGACTTCTTAATCCTCTGTCCACATCCCACAACACCTCTCTCTCTCTTCTATCATATCCAACACCACACAACACAACACCAACAACACCAACCAACGACACTTCACGATACTTGACGACACCATCTATCTATTCAACTTTGTTATATACAACACTGACAACACATAGTCAACAGTCAGACATATCAACTGACGACATGTCTGACCACATTGTCATGTCCGACCTCACCGGTGCTATCACCAGCAGCACCAACTCCTCGCCCCAACCACGCCGGCGTTGCGCTTGCAAATACTGCAAGTGCCCCAACTACGCCCAAGAGCCCATTTACCACGACTACGGCTCTCCCCTTACGCCTACATCGCCAACGACCCCTTCAACCCCACGTACACCCGGGACCCCTAGCTCTTCCCCCCCTATCACCCCTTGCACCCCTGAGAACACGACTATCAGCATCAATAGTCGGCGTTCACTCACAACCCCCCCCTCGGATATCAAGATGAAGCATCATGATCATAAATGCAACATCGTGAGGGACGACTGCCTCGACCACCACCACAACCGCCGCACCCCTGCTACCATCGCCACCCAGTCGACCAACACGGCCGTCCTCGTCTCGCCAGGCTCAGACCTCTGCCTGACCTGCGAGCACGTGCACCTGTGGGGCAAGATGGAGAAGACCTACACGGGGTGCATGTGCACGTGCCGGTGCAAGCTGCAGCGGGCTTCGCACCCGCCCACGTGCCCATCCTCCCCCTTCCACTTCCCAACTCCCCCTTGTAACGCCACCGCCGTCACGTCCCCGTCCTCGGCCTCCCCACCCAGCCTCTTCGCCATGGACCTGACGACGAGGCTGAACGAGGACGGGGAGCGGGTGCCGACGCTGACGAAGAGGGAGGCGGCGCAGCTGTTGCTCTGTGAGGATTGCTTGGAGCAGAATAGGCTGAATCCGAGGCGGCATCGGGTGCATGGGTTTTTTAAGGGGGCGGAGAGTTAGGGTTTGGGGGGTGTCGAGGGCTCGGAGCTCGATGATCAGAGCTGGCGAGCGGGGAGTAGGGAGTAGGGAGTAGGCGATGGTTGGGGTGAAGTGAAGAACGGGATGAGGGGGATGAATAATTGAGGTGGGCATTCAGGTCGGCGTTGATGTGAGTGGAGGACATGAGGAGGATATAAGGAGGGAACGAGGAAATGGGGAGTAAAAGAGGGAACAAGGAGGAAACGAGGAGAATAACGGGTTTTGCATATTCATTTGATTTGATTTTTCTTTTATTTTCACCTTTTCAAAATACCCAATTGACGACATACTCACTTGCTGAGGGGATTCTGGGTTTTCGCATGTTTACATCTTGGTTACCTAGGATACGGCCCGCGGAGGAACTTTACACAGGTACCTAGGTATCGAGAGGAGAGATGGGGCTTTGGAAAGAGGTTTCCGAGGTTGTATTGGGATCAGTAGAATAGTTGGAATGTCATTGGAATATCATTGGAATACCCATCACAAAACCAAAATACGCAAATCCAGGTGAAGTCTCAAGTTAACTATATGCACAGCAAATATGAAAGAAAAGTATGAAGCATGGGATAGTTTATAGTGGTATTCCAAGTTTGTTATAAGTAACCTAAGTATATCATATCATGGTGAATAGGTGGCTACCTAGGTAGGGGGTGAATAGGACATGCATGTGTGGCCATCACCATTACCCCTGAATCAGCAACCCCACCCCACCCACCAATCACCAATTCCAACTCCGATACAATGCAAGGCTGGCCACACACCCGTTAACAATACCGATAAGATGCTTACAGTAACTAGCCCATCTCGGCCCCAAAATTAATACTAATACTAATCCAATCTCATCTCACAGCAAACTCTCCTTCTCCGCCTCCTTGTCACTGAGCCCCTTGCTCAGCTTCTCGATCAGAAACTTCAGCTGCTCGACCTCGCCCCTGAGGGACCTGACCTCGACGGTGGCGGGGTCGTCCTCGATGTTGGGCCTGGTGTCGGCGACCTTCTTGGCCCAGCCCTCGGCCTCGAAGTCGACGTCGGCGGCCATCTGCTCCCACTCCTCCTCCGTGTCGTCGTCGTCCTCGCCTCTGCGGCGGTTGGAGCGGATCTCCTTGGCGACCTTGACCTCGAAGAGGGCGGAGCAGAAGAGGAGGGGGAAGTAGATGATGCCCATGACGATGTCGTTGAGCCGTTCGTAGTGCTGCTTGGGCATCCACCATTCGAAGGGGATGATAAGGAGGAACACCTCGATGAGGTTGAAGGGGGCGATGAAGACGTTTTCGTCGGGGGCGCGGACGAACTGCATGGTCTTTTGGGAGAACAGCGCGAGGAACTCGTCGTCGGCATTTTCGTATATATCCTCGTAGGCGCTGTTGTAGAGTGCAATGAGCACGTTCAGGAGGATAACCTAGAAGCAGTCTATGTGTTAGCAAGTGCTGAATCTTACATGGGATGTTAAAAATTCCAGAATTGACGTACCATGACCACAAAAGTAAACAGATAGTATAAAATGATCCCGAATGGTGGACTAAACCGCTCAAAGCCACTAAAGTCCGGGCTCTGCATGATGGCGTTGGCCATGGCTTGTAGGATGAAGATAGTATCTTCACCAGCCATATCGTCGGCATGGTCCATTCCGATAAAAGCCTGGAGGAAACCCACGATGACGACGATCAGTAGAGCAAAGAAAATGATGCTCTCCTTCATCATCACTTTAAGTACGACAAGCATCGCGCCAAAGAAGCGGAACGAGTCCATATAAAGTAGCAGACGGGCCCAGAACATAGGTGCCGTGAACGCGAGGAAGTTGTACGATAGCTGGTTGAATTTCTGGCGGTTATCGCTATCTTCTGGAGAATGACTGAAGGCGACCAGGCGCATGGCAAGCGAAACCATCAAAAGCGCATAGAGAATGTTGTTAAATGCATTCCAGAAGCTCAAGATATGGTATCCGGCCTTCCAGAACTTTGTGAGCTCATCAAAAAGGAAGCCGAACGTAAAGACGTAGAGAAGGATTTCCACAAAGTCAAGATCACCATCTGGATTAATGGTGTTGATAGCACCAGTGTAAAGAGCTAGATAGATGATGGACATGATCAGCTGGAAGGCATTTTGGTAGATGGGAGCTCGCATGCGGTCTGGGTCTAGATGGGACAGGAAAGTGATGTTATCACGGCCCTTGTAGTCGATGAAACTAGCCGGATCGTTCTCGTCCTGAACTAGCCAACCTTTCCAGAGGTAGTTGATGCATTTCTGGTAACCGGAAGAACCTATTACACGCAGAGCATGCAGGTCAACAGCCTTTTCGATGGCATTGACAGGAGGGGTAGCTTCGCCATCGACCATGATGGAATATCGCTTTAGGAGGACCGACTGCAGAAGATAGGGCATATCCTCCTCAGCCTCGATGATGCCCTTAGCAATAACCTCGCAGGCGGTGGCGCGGACTTCATGTAGCGATGCATCCCAGAGCTCGATAATAGCTTGATGCTTAAACCAGCGTTTGACGACTAGCAGACAGAAAACAACACATGATTGATGCTCGGGACCACCGGCCTCCTTCGCTGCCTTGATAACATTTTTAGTGATAACCCGGCTATGGGACTTGGTGATCTGCTCTTCTTCGAGCTCGCACGGCACACATTGTTCGATCAAGTATCGTAGACGAAGAGCGACTTTGGTGACGTCAGGAGCGGGAATGGCAGATTCGAGCGACTCGTTTTGGTGGACAGGGAGGACTTCGTAGCCGATGGTTCGGCGTCTGTTAGTGAGGAAGTTCATGATTGATCAAGTCAAGGGAAGTTTTTGTGTATATAGAGGGGATTGGTTTTCTAGTCAATGGTGAACTTACGTCGGCGGCGGTATTCATGGATTGACCAGTCGTGATGATTATGAGTGGGATGGCGATCCCATCCAAGTAACTGCCTCCATTGAAACCTTCCCATGCTTGCCTTAAGTGACCAAGCAGCCGCGATTGATACTCTCGATATATCTAGTAGTCTCAGTCGTTGATACCTAACTTCCGGAGGCAGCCACAGGAAAGTGTAGGTTGATTCGAATCAACGAGCGAATGGTGGGGCACGGAAGGACAAAGAGCTACAAATGATTGTATCTTGCTATAGTACTAGTAGTACAAACATTGAGATTGAATACATTCACATAGAAGATGTTCAAATCCAAGTAAAATCCGCCATTGCTAAACTGTGGAAAACAGCTGAAGGGAGAAAAAGAAAAAGAAAAGAAAGTGTTAGCTCGATCCCGCTATCAACTACCTAGTACCCAGTAGATACGAAGCTTCGTACTCGGTTCCTTGTTTTTTTTTGTTTTTTATCTGGAGTCGTTGGTTTGCGACGAGCTCTGGTTGGCGAATGGCAATCTTTCCCACGCGGAATGACGTTAACAGTGGACGACTCCACATTGATTCAAAACCCCGCTACTGACCTAGATCTACCTACATAGAGGTTGATCAACCCGATTAAGCCCATGCTCGTTTCCGTTAGTATCATATCCTGGTGGCATGGCACCAACTATCTGCCTCTTTATCAACGACTGTGAATAAACAATCCCGAGGACCTGAACTATTCCTTTTTTATTTTAGTCATTTTAGTATCACGAAGCTCTTCCTCAAGTCAGTAGACACAGAAAAGGAGTCACATATTCCTACATGTGAGTTGAGTAGGTATGTGTTTCGGGGTGTCTGAGTAGGATTTGGTCGAATTGTGTTTACAACCTTCTCGTCCTTCTTGACGTCTCAACCCATTCTCTTTTTATATCTATCTATGCTTGTCTCTCCCTCGCGCGCGTCTATCCATCTACTGGATTATTATTAGCAACAATGAATCAACATCATCTGTATTGACTTACCCAGGACCCCCCCACAGTCTCCAAAGCCGCGGAAACTCGCTGCATGCAAACAATTCTCCTGTCCCGTGCGACCAGCAGAATTCCCCATCTCCCGGATTATGGGCTCCGAGATGACCTGTCGGGTGACGAGTTGCACCATCTAAATCGAAATCGTCGTCCAACCCTAGCCGATGGCGTTGTCTGCCTCCATGCAAAGTCCCGGTGCGATAACCGGGTGCAGCCTGCGCCCCAGTCTGGGGAATGCCTACTTATCTATCTAGTGGCAGATATTATATTGAAAATCCCTCAGACCGACAATCGACCGTCAAGTGTGCGTTCCGAAGGTGCTGCTTCTCCGACGATCTGTGACTTCTGTCTATCTCTCTGTCAGGTGCTTATGTGCATACGTCTAATTCCGCCAAGCATGAGTACATCTTTTGCAATCCCGTAAATTTCCACCGAGTTGCGTCTATTTGTTGAGGTGAGGCTTTCTGAGGAACATGCAGATTGATTGGATGGCAATGTCGGTGTAGCGCTGCAGACGCTGTATGAACGGCCGAGGCCGTCATGTTGATTTTGCCAGAGGTGGCATCGTATGTACTAACCTACTGGGGAGGTATCCATGTGTCCCGTTACAAAGCGTGGGATCACAAAAGAATAATTTCTTCCACCACTCAGTCGTACACAGGTCTTGCCGTGGAGAAAAAGAGGACGGATGGTTGACTTGTCTTCGGTGAGGAATTACGCCGCCACGTAAATAAAATGTGCCTTCCGAAAAAAAGGGGGTAGGATTTTTGGAACCGGTAAAAAACCGGACATGAATTATCCTGGCAAATATGCAACCAGTCCGAGGTCGTTTTTAACTCATAATAGAATACCTAGGGTATGCTTTCAGCCTCGTCCTCTCTCCATGTTTTTTTCTTCCCTTCTCGAAGCGGGCATTGGGGGCGGGATACCTGCCTAGAAGGTAAGCAGTCATCATGCTTCCGCCATTGGGGGCTGCATTACCAAGATCGATCGGCATACCCGCGTAGCCAACTAACAATAGTCATACATAATACTTGATGTTAACTAGGCTACCAGCGGCGAAGCACATCAAATTATTTTTTGCGTCACACAAGAACTCGGCGAATCGCCGCCTAGGCTACCCGTCGATCATATCATACCTATCATATGCATGATCCATGGGCTTTCATCTCTAAAGCCGCTATCGGTATTGGCCCAGCCAGGTCTCCAGGCTTTGGTCAGGTGGCAGTATCACGAGCCGAATTAGAGTAGACAGGTAAGCATGGATTAGAACGAGCCGCTCAAGCTGCTCGGAATAGGAGCGGTATGCTGATAAGGCGGATGAAGTATTAGAGGTATGTGCGACTACCACGCAGGCACGCAACCACGGCGGCGGCCCTTTTTTCTTCACTATTACTCGACTCCCACGCGGATTCAGAGATGGTAATATGCACAGTCGTATTAAGCGTGATATACCTACCCAGGTTAGATATATGTAAGTATGCGTTGTTAATTAGCCCAGATGCCTACCTCTAGGCAATGCACGAGAAGAGGGAGTCAGCCTTAGCCAACCTTGCTTGCAGATCCATTCCTAACTGGAGATATCGGTTGACTCACGTAGGTATCTTCATGTAGTAGGAGTGAAGAACGATATTGGCTTTGAACAGTAATAGATAGAATAGTATATGGATACAGCTGGAGTTGTGTTATACCTAGACACAGACATGACGGGGCATGGTGGGGTTGGTTGTGAAGGCCTAGACCACCTGGACTCAGGGCTGCACTGCTACCTAGGTAGGTAGGTACGATACCTAAAGTTTCCTAAACATCATCACCTGGGCATTGTTTGCAAGTTACATACAGTACAAGTACATCCATGGATGTGGAAGTGCATGTGTAACCTGGAAAACACTGATCCCCCCCCCTGCTTTCTTCTTGCATCTGCGGCTCTAAGAAATTCGAATACTATCAAGGAAGTAGGTACCGCTGGATAGGTTACAGTACAAGCTGCTTTTGAGTCATAAATGTTCTTGCCTTATACAATATGCATGTGTACCTGCCGTCCCTGCTGTCTCTGCTCTACATAATATGCATCAGTTCAAGTTACTTGCATGTACTGCCCACATAATACTAGGTACTACTAGGTACTAGCAGTTCAATGGTCTGAATTGTCTGGCGTGCAAATATTCAGCACTGAACTTCAACCTTACTTGCATATCTTCTGCATCGTCATCCCAAGAACCCACAAGTTCGTGTAATCTCTTCACTTTGCACCAACATTTCAGGCAGTCCAAGGTCTCCTACCACCCAGTCCCCATCCACTCTTCGGTATATTGTCTTTAGCTACCCCGAAGACCTCATAGCATCGATACCAGGTATGGTTCATAGGCGTATCATTCTCACATGTAAGTTCGTGAAGTGTTAAACTACATAAGTATACCATATCCTCCCCTTCTCTTGGAACTTTCTGTCCCAGCTTCCGTTCCCGTTCTCGCTCTCGCTTTCACCCTTCGACGCCATACCTTCCACCGAACATCTCACAATCCTATGCCACTTCACTTTGCAACCCTAATAAACCATTCATATACCGGTGTAGGTACGTTGTGTCTCTTAGTGCCTCATCTTATCTAAGAATATCGATGCCATTGGGTGAAGGACGGGTACTTGTATTGCCGTGTACAGCGTGGCAGCCGAATTGAGACTCGATGCTGCGAGAAATATCACTGTCCAAAGAAGTTTTAACATTTGGCACTTTGAATTACACAACTGATTGCTCGCACATATAATTGCTTTGTCCTTTTGTTTTTTTTTTCCTTCATTTTTGTCCTTCTTTTCCTCCCTCTTGGTCGACGAGAAGATAACGACTTACCTCGTATTCTCTTACTAATACAGTGTGTTTTGGTAACAATAGTCGATACAGTCATGAGCATCCACGAGTATCAAACAGTTTGATTTCGTCCACAACATAACGAATAGTAGCTGGACTTTCCCCGCCTTATAATCTCGGGGTCTAATTAGTGATAATCGACCAAATTTATTCAGCCTTTTTAGTCACTCACGTCTAGATTCTGGGAAATTTAATTTCCAACACCAGTTGTTACTCCGTCGGCACAAAGAGCTATCAATTGCCTCGAATAGGAGGCTTGCAACTACTCGATATGGATCCTCAAGAAGTCAAGACGGGCCTTCTCTCTGATCGCTGCGAGGGCAGTGTCCCGACCGGTGATGAGTCCAAATCTCATCCAGCCGAGGATGTCTCGGTAGCGGTATCTCCTAACTCTAGCAAGAAATCCAAGGGATCAAAGGGTGATAAGAAGACTGACAGCAAGACCGGGAAGAAGTCCAAGAAGGTCAAGTCCAGTAAGTCTAAGAAGGCATCTCGCGTTGAAGAGAGCTCTTCTGCTAGTAGTGAGGATGAGACTACCTTCTCATCCTCATATGAGCTCACCGAGTCCGAGGCCGAATCCGAGGCGGAGGAGAACTTGAAGAAAAAGCAATCACAGAGAAAGCGTCAAGATCCCCGAAAATCAAAGAAGAAGCCATCCAAGTCGTCTAAGACAACAAGAAAAAGTGGAATGCCAAAAGCCAGAGACACCGAAGTTGATAGTAGTGATTCAAACATCGCGACCGATGGCAGCTCAGATTTCGATGACGAGGACGTCGGTGGAGGTGACGATAGAAAGAAATCTAGCAAAGCATCCCTAGAGCAAGAACTCACACAGGTACGACTACAAATGCAACAAATGCAACGTCAGATCGCCGCTTTTGGTCTATCCGGTGGCCAATCTGGACTTAACGCTTCTGGTTTCAATCAAAGCCCTCTTGGAGCAGGTGGTCTGACATCCACGGGGGGCTTACACCACTACGCCAATTTGGGTGGAAATCTAGGCAACCTCTACAGTGATCCGCTAGGATCAAAATACAAGAGTTTCCGTGTTGGTCGTGGTAAGTTACCTGAATCACCGTACAACCCGATTTTGTCCTGATGACCTCGAAATAGATAATGGCATTGGCCGGGGCAGTTACAAGAAGTCTTCCAAGCTTAAGAGCGGACGAAACGCCAAGGCACGTCGCCTAGAGTTCAAGCGCGTGGATCAAGTTTGGGATTCACAGATCCATAACTACAAACTTCAGGATACGGCTGAAACCATTAACAACTCTCAATATGACGAATACATCTTCCACGTGCGAAGAACTTTCGACTGGGAGGGAAAGTACAAGGCCACCATCATTGACATCAAGAGTAAAGAACTTCGGGAGGCGCTTCAAGACGTTATTGGTAATGTCAAAGGCGTTAGCCTAGTCGATGAGACCCCTAAGGTGGATCCGAAGATGTTATTTCTGTTAGTCTCTCACAACTATACCTCCCTTTCCCCTGGCCTGCTGCTAATCAAGAGAACTTAGATATCTCGAGGATATGCGAGACTATATGAACAACCTCAAGGAGCTTGAGCCGGAAGGAGACTCGCGGAAAGAACGCAAGAAGGTACAAAAGTGGATCGACGAGAAGCGGCGCCATCTCCGAGTTCTTATCAAGTATCTAGATACAGATCACGCAGAAACGAAGAAGAGGTAAGTTCTTAACGATCTGATGAGGTTGCAGGAATGAATAAATTATTGACATGTTTACTAGCTTGTATCCCATGCTGGAGAACGGGCTGATCACATTCGATCTGTTGTGGGCTTTGTGGAAGCCCAACACTCTTGCGTACACTACCACGTACGGCTGCGTTGACCAGCCTCGTGTCTTCAAGGTAGATGTAGCCGAGAGCCATTGCTCCATAATGAGAGGAGATTTCTATCATATTGAAGGAAAGGTCAGTTTCTACTATGAAAATCTTGAGTGGAAGCCACGTCATTAATACAATACTATAGTACCTCGAGTACGACGGCAAGCAATTCGGATTCGGTGGCATATCCGAGGAGATACCTGATTTCCGAGGAGCTCGCAAGATCACTAGCCTCGGATGCTATCCGCTCAAATACCACAAGAACGAGGCCCAACTACGCAAAGACCTCATCGAGCGTGGCAAGAAATTTGTTAGTCTTGGTGGCATGCACTACAAAAGCCACCAAGGCATGGCCTATTATAAGAAAAAGAAGGTCATAATCAAGGTCAATGTCAATGGCCGGATCATGGTAGATCCAGCTATCCACCGTCGCATTAACCCCAACTATCCCGTTTCCCACGTACGTCCTAAAGATCACGACGTGCTAAGCGATGACGAGGACAGCGACGAAGAATGCGAGGGCTGCTGCGATTCAGATGATGACGGTGGTGGTGATGTCACTACACTGGAGCAAATTCAGGGAGAAGGTGATGAAACCAGCAAAGTGGAGTTTGTGATCAAGGTATACAAAGACAGCAAGGGCAATATTCGAACTGAACGTGTTGCCAAGGATTCTATCGAGACCGATGTTCCAAAGGAAAGCCTCGCCCAAGTTCCGGCTAAAGATGAAGGTAAAGGTGAAGCAGCCAAAGATGGATCAGAGAACGATACCGAAGGCGATAAACATACTACCCCGGTCTTCACCGACGAGGAATACCTGATTGCCTCGCCGGTCGTCTTGGGGTTCGCTTTTGCCGAGAAGCTTTGGCTTGAGTTAACCGTGTCTGGCATTAAGGAGATTTCATGGAACGAGCATGCCTATGAATCGTTGGTCTTACAACCCAACACCAAAGAGATCGTTAAGGTAAGTGCTCACCTGTATGGATTCTTAGATAATAGTGACTGACATATAATAATCAAGGCTCTTGTCGAATCACACAAGTATCACCCTGCCGAGAGTGTGGACGATGTCATCCAAGGCAAGGGCAAAGGGCTTGTGGCTGTCCTGCATGGTCCGCCAGGTACCGGCAAAACACTTACGGCAGAGGGCATAAGCGAGCTCCTCAAATGCCCGCTGTACATGGTTTCGGCAGGTGACCTAGGAACGGACTCACGTTACCTCGAGGCAGAATTGCAGAAGATATTGGACATTTGCCATGCTTGGGGTGCTATCTTGCTACTGGACGAGGCAGATGTCTTCTTGGAGAAACGAAACATGCATGACATACACAGAAATGCTCTTGTCAGCATATTCTTGCGCCAATTGGAGTACTTCCAAGGCATCTTATTTCTGACCACCAACCGCGTGCAGGTACGTTTCACTCTTTCTACTCCATATCTGATTCATATTTCACTGTAATTCTTATTTCACTGTGATTCTGCGGCATGCTCGCCAGAAAAAGGTACTTAATCAGCTAACACATGATTTACCAGACATTTGATGACGCGTTCCAATCGCGGATTCATATAGCACTGAGATACGATGATTTGGACATGAAGGCCAAGAAGGCAATCTTTAAGATCTTCATCGAGCGTGCGCGAGCAGTGGCAGGAGTCGATCTCATGCCGTTTGACGAAGCCGACTACACGAGCCTAGCTCGACACAATCTCAATGGTCGTCAGATCAAGAACACAATTGGCACTGCGCAAGCCCTTGCCGTCAACAAGGGTGAGCCCCTTAGCATGCGCCACATCCGCGAGGTGCTCAATGTTCAGCAAAACTTTGAACATGACCTCAAGGGCGGCCAAGGGTACCAGGAAGCTATGCGTAGCTACTTTTAATCAGGAACTCTAATACCAGGTCGGTAGTGAGTGTCTTCTGTTACTATAGTGACGAAGCTACGAAGGGTGTGATGAGATGCGAGTACCTAGTTACCTAGGTAACCGACCAGGTGGTTGTCCTGGGTAACAGTTGATTACCTTTAATTCATGTTGCTTAGTCGGGTACTAGACTAGGCTAGGCGTGAATGGTCTCAACTCAGATTATTAGGGTAGACAGACAGACAGACAGACAGACACGAGCTGGGTGGTTACTATGACTACAACGCATGGTTGAGGGGGGGAGGCAAGTAGGTGGACAATGGGGATATTTCCGATTCTCGATTCTGGGGATCCTCAGTTCTGAGTCCAGCATTTGAAACCGTGGATCATCGATCAATTAATTAATTCAGCATTTTCTACATAACAGCGAGCATGGTAATAAGGTAGTAGGAAGGGGTAATAGGGGGGAGGGGGGGGGGCTTCGTAGTAGCGGTAGTATTAGTAGCAGCTATTAACCTAACCTAGATACTTAGGTAGGTAGGTAACTAGGTAGCTGTGATTATTCAGCGGCTGTGGTTTTTTCAATTTCCATTTTCCATTTTCCATTAGATGATATGGATGATGCGTCGTGTAGTAGTATCTAGGTTAGGGTAGGGTAGTTGGCTACCTACATTGTTGAGCGGTATGTACGCTATGAAATGTCGTGGCGTGAGGCGTGAGTGTGCGGTAGGTACCAATACCAATACCTACCTAGGTATCCAAGATGATCGAATCATTGGCAAAATCAAAATGGGCCCGAAGCCAGCCAAGCAAGCGTGCGTGCGTACTTGATAAGGAAGAAAAATAGAAATTAGGTAATTTCTTAGGTTGAGTTAGACAGTTTAATAAATCAGCGTTGGTATCATACTAGGTAGGTATTTGGCAGATTATGTATGTTGTGTACAATACCTACCACACACACCCTCTCTGCTATGGTTCGGGAATGGTAGGTAGGTAGGTAGTGTAGGTAGTGTAGGTAGCCATCGAGTTCTGTTCTATAGGTAGGTTACAAGTTTTTCCCTCTCTCTCTCTCTCTCCTTTTTTTCTCATAAACGCCCAATCAGATGCAATACTACATAGGTAGTTACAGAACCCCCCCCCTTTTTCTTTTTTCTTTATTTTCGTACAGATGCGTTTTTTTTAATTCTTCAAAACTTCCGTGCCAGCAGATTGGTTGTTCAAGTGACCGGAACCAGAGAATCAAAAGTCCATAGCACTCTCCCCGACCCCCTCGTCATCTCCCATATCATCCGCGTCACCGTTCTCAAAGTACGCCTCGGCATCGTAGTCGCCGCCCTCGTCATCGCCGTAGTCGTCGTCTTCCTGCGACAGCATCTCCTCCTCTTCCTCGTCTAGCTCGACGTCCCCCCCTCCCCCGCCGCCTCCCCCTTCCTTGTTCTCGTCCTCGTTCTCGCCCTCCTTGATCGCGAGCTCGATGCGCGCCTTGCGCTGCTCTTCGGTCTCGCCTTGCCGGCGCCGGCGGAGGAGGTTCGTGTGCTGGGTTTCGTCGTCGTCGGCGTCGTCGCCGTCGATGTCTTCGTCGTTGTAGGTATCGCGGTCTAGTGTTGCGGCAGCTTTGCGCTTTAGACTCCCCGCGGCGCCGCGGGACTTCATGGGCTTGCTGCCCTCGTATCCGCCCTTAGGCCCGCCAGCGTCCCGGCCGTCGAGCGTGCCCCAGAGCTCCTCCGGGAACAGCGCCTTGATGTAGGGGGCGGCGCGCGCTTTCAGGTCGGGCAGGGTGCGGTACTCGTCCTGGAAGCGGTGGCTGTACATGGGCACGCCCTGGAAGGGGTCGAGGGTGGCGCGGTTCTTGACGGCGAAGCGGGCGTTGAGCTGGACTTGGCCGTAGGTGCGGCGGGGCGGGGCGGTGGGCTGGGAGGAGCTGTCGTCGTCGGCGGAGGTGTTGGTTAGGTGGCGGTGCGTGTAGAAGGGGGTGGTGTGGAAGGCGTTGCGGAAGGAGACGAAGGAGGCGACGGAGCGGGCTTCGGGGGTGTCGAGGGGAGGGGCGATGGGCGGGTTGTAGGTTTTCTGTTGCACATGGTTAATATCTGTATTTATGGCTGGAGGGGTCAAGGGTACGGTGACATACCGGATATGTATCCTGAGGCTTCTCATTGAACAGCAATGTTGGGTCGTCGGCACCGGGCATGCCCGCAGGTGCGGCTTTGCGAGCAGCTCCGAAGCCGCCGCGGCCGCCGCGCCCTCCTCCTCTACCGCCGCGAGCTGACATGTTGTGGCATGGGCTGTTATTTAATAAAATCCCTATTTAAATATAAAGTAGAGTAGTCATGAAATTGTTAAGAATTGTTAAGAATTGATCTATTGATCCATAAAGCTGAGTAATGAAGAATTGTACTGCTATATTGATGATTATTTGGGAATGCGAATGTAAGAACCAGATGAATCAGATGAATCAGAAGCGTAAAAATAAAATCGAAATCGCGAACTCAAACTTTCTGTTCTGCTCTGCACTATTTTTTTTAGCGGGGACTTGGTGTGGGGGCTTTTAAGGTCCTCGGGTGGTCTAGACAAGGTACCCATGTCAGTTCTCACAAGCTGTGCCACAAATTACCCCGCGCTGCTGCCGTTGCTGCCACGGTGCGGCACAATAGCTTCAGCCGCTGGTTGGCCCCACCAAGAGGTGTAAAGAGGTAAAGAGAGACGCTGCCAGGTCGACAGTTCCCCACTATAGCTCCTTTCCCGTTCAGTGTCAGTCATCTTTATTTCTCCTACTGTAACATCCATAGGTACCTTAGTACCTAGTATTTAAACTTATTCCCCCTTAGTACGCGTCGTTTGTCTGCCTACCTTACTATTACAAAACTTTACTGCTTTCCCCCTATTTCAAACCACAAGAATAAACTCGTTTTATTCTGAATTGGCAACTACTTAATCATCGTACCGACAATGAGTCGGGTTGCTGTCAAGATGGATACCGATACTACCCCCGTCACTGGCGTCGAAGAGCTAGACAAACATCTGGATGAGCTATTGGAAGATCCAAGCCTACCGCCAAACCCGAAGTTATTCGACGATGTAGAGCTTCAGCTGACTGGTAGGGTCACTTATTAGGACACATTTGATGCATATGCTTGACATATATACTAATCATACCAATAGAGGCTAACACTCCGCCTCTAATTCCACGTCTGCTACCCAAGATCACCGACATTCTAAAAAAGTACGAGCAAGACCCGGCCCATCTGTGTAGCTTAGCCATCAAGCTTCTCGGTCCCGTAAACTTCACTCAAGTGCTATCCCTAGCTTCTGAGGATGCCATCATCCAAGCCTTGAGATCGACTGCTCCTTCCGCCAACATCCTTGCCATGACCGTTCTTGAAAAGGCCGCCAACTCACCTGCCGACGCTGCTATCTTGGCTATGATGAACAACGTTATCACCAACTTCTTGACCCAGTGGTTGAGTGCCCCGCAGGTTGAAGTCGGTGAGAAGGGCGGCAAAGTGTTGGGCGATCTTTTGGATGTTGATTCCGACTCTCGGCCGCCAGATGGCTTGTCGGTGAACGGCACTGAGATCGTTGTCAAGAAGCCCATCGGCCAAGGCTTGATGTGGCGCAGGATTTTCCATGATCACGACATATACGATGTGATATTGTCACTCTGCTCTCAACATGGGCCCCTTGACATCCAACAACGATCTCTTGCCCAGGGTCGTCTACTTCGTGTCTTGCCACGTCTGTCTGCCTTGAATTTCCGCACCCTCACCTCGACCGACTTTACCGACCTGAACGCGAGGTACGCCAACATAAATAGTAATGCTGGACTGCTGCACTTCGCTGCTTTGCATATGATCGACAAGGAGGACCTGTTAATGCACCTCAACCTCATCGACTTCTTCGAAGCTCTCCTAAGTATACAACGCATCACCCCGTTCTCCGCCCAAAAGATCGACACCCTAAAGCAACTTGTGAGAGAAGCTACCGAGCAAGATAATGTCTTGAAGGCAGCGATTCGGAGTCTACCTGAGCGTACGGTGCCCGAGGAAGCAGAAGACCTCGGTCGGTTTGTTGAGCAGGTCCTAGACTTGCAATAGCGATGAAGGAGTATTCAGGTTTGAAAGCAATGAGATTTATTACACCTTGATTCAGGGGCATTTTTTCCAGCACTGCTGATATATCATTGTCACGTGAGCTCCATGGCCGTAGTGTACATATTCAGTCTAATGTCACGTTCAGTATTCCTTTACGCAAACATCTTGTAATTAAACAGTCTATAATTCGCGTGCTGAGAGTATTGTATTGTACATAGGGTAGTTTTATCGCCTGTAATACTAATAAATACCCCAAGACCAGTGTAAGCTCCTAGGTTAGCTTACTTTATTTACTAAGGAATCATAAGATTAACTATATATTATATTATATTATATTATACTATTTGATAAACGTGCTTGACAATCAACATCAACATCAACATCAACATCAACACCGACACCCTCATATCCTGCGTCCTCGCAAATCCCACACACCTAGTATACCTACCCCCCTCACATTCGCCATCGTCGTCGCCTCCACCCACCCACCCACCTTCCTTCCTATCAGTGGCGGGCGTCTAAAAACCTCCATCTCCCCCCCAGACTCCTAACGCTGGATGAGCGTGATGGGGGGGGAGGGGGACAGGCGGCGGACTCGTAGGAGAAGGCTGGCGCGGCGGTGAACTCGATGGCGAGGGCAAGGAGGTCGTTGCCTGTGCCGGATGCGGCTTTTAGGCAGGGTATGAACCGGGCGGCTAGGAGGGAGGGGACGGGGTTTATGTTGGGGAAGGGGTGGGGTAGGTGAGGGAGAGGGCGGCAAGCCCCCGTGCTTGAGACCGACGAGTCTAGAGCCACGGGTGCGCGCATGCGGTGGAATGTTCCGGGGCCGGTAGTGGGGTGGTATTCTCTCGCGTCGAGCATAATCGGTGTGTCAGGTATCACAGGCGGTGAGATGGCCTTATCGCCATTGCTGCTGGAGGGTGGTGATGATGATGATGATGTGCGATAGTTTATTTTTCTTCTTTCTTTGAGAAAGGTGGGATGAAGGAAGATAAGAAAGTTATATACCTAGGGAGATTTTTCTCTTGCCTTGGTCCCGCGCACTTTGCAAAATGTGCAGCGGTTGCTTCTGGGTCTGCCGACCATCTTTTACATGAGAAAGGGGGTGGATATTCTATTCGATGTGCTAGGTACCTAGGTACACTAGGTTGGATTGGTCTACTACCTACCACCCTGATAGACTTTCTTCGATGGTGCTGTTGGTTTGTCGCTGGTACCACGGTAGTAATAGCTGAGGGATTCCAACCTCACGCATGCCAATGTAAGGAGTTACTCTTTAGGGGGGGGGGGGGGGGGGTGGGACGAGTAGGAGTGTATTTAAGTTGAGGCTCAAATTCGCATATTCTCTAGGGAACGATCGACGTCGAAGGCTCTCTTCATTTTTCCCGCGTGTAGTTTGTATACAACTGTCGTCGGATTCAGCTGAATCGGGGTTATTTATTCAACCCCTGGCCCTCCGTTGATCTTCAGAACGTCTTCTGATACCTGCATATCCAGGATGAGATAGAGCAGAGTCGTTACGAAAGGGGAACGGATAGACAGCACAAAAATGCCTGTAGGCAGCGAACAGCATTCGTCCAATAATGTAAGTAGGCACGCAATATCGATCTCGGCAGTTTCGTAACCGGCATCAAGGTGGCATGCTATAGAGATCGCAGAAGCGTGCCTACCCATACAATAAGGGTTTAGCTGTCGGTCGGGTGAGATATGCAAAACTACGGTACTCTCACGTAATCATCTTGACTTCCCTGCCTTATTATTGTCTACAAAAAAGGGCCAGGTAAGCTACGCGGTATCAACTGTGTCGTCGTAAGGGGATAGTGTCACCGAACTGATACACTTATCTAACCTAGGTAGATAGGTAGATAGAAAGCCTAAGAGAGGAAAAGCATCGGTCTCTGAACGAATGGAAGCTTTCTAGAACACTTCCAGTTCCGTCATCCCATCACATCCTCAACTTTCCCTACCCAGCCAATAACATCCACGGCCGCGGAGACCTTACATAAGAAAAGGGGGTGTTGGAATTGACCTATTGGAATGAAAACGCAACATACTTCCCGATTGCAAAAGCGCACAATCACATGGGTAACCCCTAATTCGCCCCTTATCAGCTTTATGTTTCATCGTCTATGTGTACTCGATTACGTACCTAACCTAGGTACTAGTTAGTCTAAGCAGGCAGGCAGGCAGGCACCTTAGTATGCATGGAAGATATAGGGGCATTGTGAGAGCAACAGCAGCAATAGTAGTAGTAGTAGTAGCAGCTCATATATCTATCATACACATCCACACAGAACAATTGCAAGCGAACACGAACTAGACTTCATTGATTGATTGATGTAGGTATTGATTCATAGACTTCGCCACCTTCCAAACACCCAAGTACATACATACATACAGTACATACCTGTGGCCAACGTTTGTATCTCTCCCTCTCCCCTTCCTGCCCCCCCTATCTCCCCCATCTTTCTCTCTTCCTCTCCTTCTCTAGAAGTCGCGCGACCGGATTTTAAAAGCCATGCCATGCCATGCCATT
This sequence comes from Hypoxylon fragiforme, assembly GCF_022984875.1. NCBI lineage: Eukaryota > Fungi > Ascomycota > Sordariomycetes > Xylariales > Hypoxylaceae > Hypoxylon > Hypoxylon fragiforme. The sequence continues at coordinate 4,515,480 of NW_026054756.1, read as the reverse complement.
GTCCTTCTCTCCGTCCAAGGTTATTTATGATAATAAATACCAAATAACGAATAACAAATCAACATATGTGTGCGCAACAACAACAACAACAACAACAACAACAACAACAACAACAACAACAACAACAACAGACAGACCAATAAGCAAGCAAAACAAACAAGAATTTAGCTTTCGCTTTCCATCTACCCTTTTTTCCTTTTCTTTAGCAACAAAGTCGCCTACCTACCAACCTAAGGTGTGTAGGTAGGTACGCGAGGAGTACGCGAGGAGTATGTATAAACCTTACACCATAAACCATATGATTCTCTCTCAATCAAACTTCGTAATTACCCCCCACTTAAATCAACCCATCCATCATCCATCATCCACGGCCTCAATCATCATGCTTTCATTGCCCCCATTCCGAGTTCGCCAACTTCCACTTCAGGATCTAGCGCCGCAGCCCCATTCCCAGCTCCAGCCCCGGTAGGTATGCCACCACCAGCCACACCAGCCGGCCCAGAAACGCTCTCGCGGCGGCCATTCGACATACCCTCGATACCCAGCCCGACCTCACCGACCCTCCTGAGAACCGCAAGCAAGGCGCCCCGTAAATCCGGGCTAAGCTCTTTGCCGAGCAGCTCCACGACCAGCGGATAGAAGCCTTCCATGTGTTCGCCAAACTCTTTCTCCGGCCACGTCGAATATCCCTCCAGCACGTCGACGACGACGGGACGCCACGCCACCATGTTACGTTGCTGCGACTCTTCCTCGAGCGCGAGATATCCCTTGATGATGTCCTTGCAGAGAGGGACCAGGGCTTTCTCGACTTCGGGTCGGCTCTCGGCGCGAGACGGCGATGTGTCGGCGAACATCCGAAATAGAATTTGTATGTAGGTAGCGGCGGAACCGCTCTCTTGCTTAAGGAGGTTAGGCGGTTGCTTCATGAACCCCTCTCGCCACAAGCGCATGCGCAGGTCCTTATCCTCGTTGAACGCCCTGGCGAAGTTGAAGGATTTCTTAAGCAGTTTCATGAGGCGTAACAGTTCCTTGGATGGAATCTGAGAGTAGACAGTATCATTGGAAAAGAGCTCGTTAACCGTCTCGATCATGAGAAGCTGTAGAACGCATCGGGAAATGATACGGTTGAAGAAGCGCCGTCGAGCTGCCGTCACTACCACGGGCTGTTGTTGAAGTGATGAAGCAGGTTTATAATCCTCCAGACGACCGCCAGGGGTGCCATTCGTGGGCGAACGCAAGGGCTCATCTGGGTTGAGAGTTTGATGACTAGCGGCGGAGATAAAGTCAGCGCCTGATGAAATGCTATTTCTGTCGGTGCTGCTGTTTATCTTCAGAGAATTCTCCTCGGCCTGGGTGTCACCTGTACCTGTGGGCGTGAGGGGTACTTCAAATCCTAGACCATCTGGGGGCGGTGACAATGCGGAGGGCGTAACTATAGTTGTAGCCGAAAAGAGTTGCTTAGCCGTCGTCCTCTCGAATAGTTCGCAGAATGCTCCGACGACCTGAGTCCAATGGTCATCTCCGAATTTGGTCACATTCTGTAAAATTAGTTGTTGTAAGCAGTTGCTGCCAATCCTGGCGATCGTATCGTTTTCCTGGCATATGCATAGCGTTAACAACTCGAGGAAGCGATCAAGCATATATTCGAGGGCATCAAAATAGTGGGTGAAGAGTATGATCATGTTGCGGAGGGCTTGAATCATGGTGGTGGAAAGCCACACAGACAGCTCCTCGTGGTTCAGAGCATTTGTCATTTCCGGCCTCGAGCGCAGGACCATGAAGATGGGATAGAGCTGTTGTCTCCATAAGATATCCCAGAAATCAGCCTGGAAGTCACCGCCATATTTCAACAGGGCTTCAAAGAAATAGTTTAGGGCGTTAGAACGAACTTCCAAATCTTCCCCTGTCATCAAGACATCGTGAAATGCGAACAGGATGGGAAACCAGAAACCCTCTTCGATGGATGTGCCGCTCTGTTGTCTGGGCAGAGTGTCGGTTGACTTGTTTAGGCTATCCGAGCCATTGGTTGTTGGCTTAAGCTTGGATTTCTGCGACAGGGGGCATTCCGGAGTCTTCAGCATTTTCGGTATTATCGACTTGAGAGTCTCCATCGCCTGCAGGCTCTTCTTCTGGAACTTGATATTCTTCGAGAATTCGGTAAGACAGACTATCAGATCTGTAAATGCACCTTGCGAAATAACAACACCGAAGCGTGTTTTATATACTAGCGTGACGTTTTCGTATGCCAAGTTCACAATGGTCTCGTTGGGGTCCCGGGCCGCCACCGTGAAGACGCCAAACATGGTCCTCCAGCCAGAACGAATGTTCTCGCCCCGGGCCTGAATCATCTGAACTAGACACCGCAAGGCCATATCCTTGACGGTCAAGTTGTTTGAGTTGGCAATGACGTGCTCAAAGGGCTTCAAGAAGTCCTTCTGGAACTTGAAACCAGGAAGTTCCTCAAGCTCCATGAAGCGCATCGACAGCTGCCGTAGCGAGTCAAGGGCAAAATACACAATCGCTGTGTTGTTGTGGCATCCTACTTTGTTGAAATGCTCTCCCAAGACTGCCCATATGCTACTCCATTCAAACCGGACACGAGTCATATTGTAATAACTGATCTCGACAATCTTCTGCAAGCTGTACGTACGAGGAGAGTCATTGGAACCCGACACTTTGATCTCGTCCCAGCTCACCTCGGTCAAAGCTTTGGCAAAGTGTACAATGGCTTCGCCACTAAGATTTGCCGTGTTGCTAAAGATACGATCAACGCTCTTGATGACTTCTTCAGATCTGCTTTCGAGAGCAATCTCCATAGAGAAGCCCCTCGAGCCCGGATTCGACCGGTTCCGTCGTCGTGTGGAAACAGTCGACCTGCGAGAGTCACTTGTACCACTCCTCTCGGGTGGTAGGAACCGTGCTTTGGACACATCGGGAATGGCCCCTTCGTCAACACCACCAGTGATAAGTTGCAGTCGATCAAGTTGACTTATGCACATTAGAATGTCCTTCCACGACTCTTTCAAGTAGTTGCCCTCCGTCTGGCCGAGCTCTAGGATAACTCGCAGGGCCTCAACATTCTTGGCGAGAATCTGTTGGGGGTTGTTCAAGTTGGTGGTGTTCTTCAGGGCAGACATGAATGCCTCCCGTGGAGTTGCCAAATCAAACAGGCAAGCGATCTTGATGGCTTGTTTCATCCCTTCCAAGCATAACTTGTTCACTTCCAAGTTTTGCGCCTTCTGCATTTGACTCGAGAAAGCGGAAAAGAACGACATCCAGGTGACGTCAAACATGGGCCCGACATGCTTGAAAGAGGTAGCTGGGATGAACTTGATACCCGCCTTCGCGGCATTCTTGCGCTGATTCTTGAACAGATTCTTGAAGAGCTGCTCCGAGCGAAGTGAAATCTCCTCAGATTGTTGCACATACGCCTCTCGCTGCAAATCCCTACCGACATTTGAAAGAGCTTGTCCAAGTCCAGCAGCAAAACCTGATGATTGCGCCGGCAGATTTCCTGCCGCGGCAGCAGCCTCTCGTTCACTCTTGAGAACAATCTCATTGCCCGCGATCTCGTCATAAATACCAATGAGATAATCATCCGGTAAATCAGCGTTGTCGTTTATGCCTCTATTGTTCTTGATAAAATCTTCTTTCGTCATGCGTCTGGCGATCTTGGTGCTGTGGAGATCCGTGTTGAGTAAAATGACGGAATAGGCCAGGACGTAAGCTGTGTCGGCATTGGCGAAGGCGTTCGGGTTGCCCATCACATATCGATTCGCAAATTTGAGCATAAATCGATCAATCTTCTGAGCTTCGCCAGGAAGACGGAAAGATTGGAGAAATTGTCGAAGAGCATCGACAAACCGCCTCTTAGCAAAATCCATCGTATCAACGAAAGCATGCATGGTCTCGATGTTCTTTGCATCTCCTTCACCAAGATATTCGCCGATTTGTGCCTTGTCTAATCGATCATCCGAGATTAGGAACTTGGCTATGTCCTCAGGGGTATCACTTGGTATAAAGCCTTCTTGGAGAAGAAGTTTGATGCCCTTCTTTGGCTTGAAGTTGAACTGGCGGATGGCGTTGGCTAGGGCAGTCTTTCGAGCCTTTTCTTTCTCTAGTTGGTCCGGATCATCGTCCACGACGGGGGTAGACGGGGGTAACGGCGTTTCAAAGCGAGAGGTACTATCGGTAGCAGATGGGTCAATGGACTCTCGAATATCGTCGGCGGAAGCCCGAACATCATTGTCACGTGGTGCGCCGTTGGCATCTGGACGTCCAATGACGGACCAATTTACAAGTGACCTTAAAGCCTCGACAAGTGAGTCTAAAGCCGCCCTCTTGATTACGTATTCACGAGGGATCTCTGGCTCCGGCTCATTCGGAGGCATGATATCTCTCACATTCAAGGGCGGTGGTAGCATGCCCTTTAATTGCCAATCTGCTCCGTGGTGCGGATTCGAAGTCTTCTCCTCGTATAGTTGTTCTTGAGCTGCCGTGACTGACACAGGGCTTATAGCGAGCTTTGACAGATCTTCAATGACGGTCTGGAAGATGTTATCAACATGAGAATCGCAATCGTAGTTGAGATATGTCTCCACTAGCCCACGAGGATCACCACAGAATCTGGTCAGAATATTGATGAAATAAAGCTTCTGGGAGGGTGGTGCGGTCCGTCTGGCTAGAAGTGCGAGATAGATTTCGTTAAGGAACACCTCAATCTCTTTCTATAGTAATCAACATGTTAGAGAAAGGCAAAGCTCTTCTTCATCGGGACCAGGGCCTATCTTACCTTGAATGGAGCTCGCATGAATTTAAACATTAACCAGAATATTTCACAGCACACTTCAAACACCTTGTCCACGGAGCTTGCCCCGTTTCTTGTGATGCTAAGACACAAGTAGAATTTAATAGCCTGGAGAAATCCAGTCGACTCATTGCTCTTTGTATTAGTAATTGTACACAGAGGTGACGTAAAGACGAGTATGTGGTTATTTAAAAGAGTGCGGATGAGGTGGAGAGAGATGAGCTTGGATCGCATATGCTGTCCACGAGCATCGTAAAGTTGATCGGGAGGAAGGACCTTGGTTGACAAGTTGCAGAACGATCGGAAAACTAAATAAGCATCTCGAATGTAGACTTCATCCTCGGCGTCGAGCATTTCGGCTTCGTCGGCTTCGTGGGTCGAATCGCTTTGGGCTTGTTCCGATACCCTCCTTGTGGGAGTTTTAGGTGCCTTTAGTTGTGTGACCATGGTTGGCCCATCACCCAAGTTCGAATCATCAAAGCTTTTTCGATGCTCAAGATCTTTCAAGGTCAGTTTCACACCGGCCTCGCTGGATGACTCTGTACGCGCAAGCTCTGGGAGCGAGTTGGTGGTCATGTCGTCTGGGGTCTCCTCGTCATCTTCATGCTCAGCGCTAACATCATTGCCGTTCACGACAGATTCTGCTTGGTCGAAGGTAACATTGCTAGAGCTATGCTTCAGTTTTCCTAAGCTAACGCGAGACTCCTTCATCTGCAACCTCTGCTTAACGCGCTCAAACACCATGCCAACCATTTGGGTTAGAGTCCCTTGGGCGGCTTGTTGGTTTTCGGCGCTTTTGGAAAGGAGGAAGACATTGTAAACTTGGCGCACGGCTTTGAGCAGGCCAGCGCCATGAACGACGATTTTGTCATTTAGCACGGCAGATAGCAGGGCCTGGACGATATGTCGCTGAACATCAACCGGTGTAGTCTCGCCTTGAAAGCAGTCGCATATGGTGTCGATGGCACGATCTATTATAGGAGCTTGTTCGGCACCATCCTCTTGGGCATTGCTTGTGTTCACATTCACAGAGAAATACGACGAGGATGTGAGCTTCTGTATGCAGTCGAGGGCAATGTTGATTAATTGGCTGGTTCCGGTCTTGGTAGCTAGTTGCAAGGGCGCAAATACGACTTTGGGGTCGGGTAGCTCAGTACCGCCTTCTTTGATGGCCTTGAGGGCATTCTCAGTAAGCTCGGCAAGCTGTTTGTTTCTCTGGGCTTCTTTAGATGCGGCGATGGCCTCAAGAGAGGACACCACAAAGACCAAGGAAGTCATGGTGCGCCGGACTTAAGGAGAAGCAACAGGTGCCATTCGTGGAAGAGGAGGTTTGTCGAGTAATAGAAATCGGAGAGGTCGGATTCGTGTATAAACGTGAACTTGAGGAAGAAGTAGGACGAGGTAAGTCAAGTTTGCGACTACAAATAATGGATATATGTATCCGTTTCGGTTTCGTTAACGTTAAAGGTGACGGTAGTCTGTCCTTTTCATGTGATGTAGGAATTCTACTTTTGCGACTCGAATAATGTAGTTTTTGAATGTCGCAACGTGTTTCTCTATCGGTGATGGAACAAAAGATTCCAAGTATCTCGCTTCTATCATCAAGAGAGAAGACGGCGCGCAAATGTGTTGTATAGGTCAACGGTATGTATAAATGTAGGTAAGTAATGAATGTAGGTATGCAAGTATCAATGATTGGAAACTTTGGTCTGGCCAAGCTGGCAACGTTCCGCGAAAAAGGGTTTAGATCCACTATACTAGGTACTTACGTAGGTACATAACTATCTGGTGGTAGACTGGTCCTAGTAGGTACCCAGTACTAGGTAGTTAGTGCGTTTAATTGTTTATGTAAATGATGCACGTCGAGACAATTCAAGGGCAACAAGGGCGACAAGGGGGTTTCATGGTTACTTCGAGGGGTGCACCAAAAGGTCAATGGCGGATAAACCAAACCCGGGCTGATACCTAAAGCCACGCTAAATTATATGGATACATCATGGATGTCATGGGCAGTGGGCACAGGGCACAGCTGCCACCTTAATTCAATTCAATTCAACCTTGCAGTCTTTTGATGTTAACTCAGTGCTATTTCACTAACAACCCTAGAGGTAGCCTACATAGAAGTTGCTTCAGCCCTTAATTAACTTTCTTCCAAGTCGTTTATATCATGAAATGAAATGAATTTCATGCCGTTGTAGGTATTGCTCTGTTCCTTCATTTACGTATACATATCTTGAGTAAAATTGGAACTGACTTACAAAGATATTTTATCTAGTACTACTAGTAGTATAAATTACATATGGCTAACGACACATATTTATATTCTAACAATGGTAGTAGCTGTCTATCTGGCTCCATGTTGTTGTAGCTTAAACAATTCCAACCAATCAAAGATGGAGCGCACGACAGATTTCATTGGGGAGACCCATTGATACTGTTCCTACCAATTCCGATAAGCCTTCAATATGGTATCTTCAAGTTAATTGAGTAACTACTACTAGTAGTACATACATCTACTTACTACTAGGTATGTGTGTAAGTCAGTGAAAGGTGAATTAAATAACAACATTGTTTTGTGTGTTGCATGGCTAGCTATTTATTTATCTCCTTTTTTCTATACTTCGCACCTGCGATAGCTCTACCCGCATGCACGTGCTTCCCTCAAAACCACATAGTTACATGCCTCTGCGCTACCTACATAGGGTAATTACCAGATATCGCGCATCTTCCTAGAAGAGTTGAGGTACTAGTGTACAATACGTCGGCGGCTCGGAGCTTCTCTCAACGTCCCTAGAAAATTTTGGGGCAAGGCTTACAACAACTAGCTTACAGTAGGTTAGCACTTTGCTGAGAAGGAACCCCCCTGTCACGAAAATAACCCGCCACCAATCAATTAATCACTGAACTCAACTTTTTGGAATCTTTTTTTTTTTTTTTTTTTAATTTTTAATTTTCCTCACATCATCAATCGTGTCGCGCCGTCCTCTAATCCTCACAATCCCCCCCCTTACCTCCTCAACTCAATTGGACTCGGTCAATTCATTTCAGGTGCTGGCAACTTGTCTGCTCTGTAATATTGCGACCCGTCCTTTCCCTTCTTCGCCAACCATCTTGTTAGTTTGCCCGGCGGACTTTCTTATTTTATAGCTATTTTTCCCTCTTCTTCTTTTCCTTCCGGAGCCGGAGAGCTATTTTCTTCTACCACCAAAACCACAATCATGTTCGGCGCCGTGTTAAGAAGGCAAGGCCTTCTCCGATCCTCAGCTCTCCGATCAGGTTTTATGCCTCTGGCCAGATACTATGCCTCGTTTCCCCCGCATACGCTTGTCAAGATGCCCGCGCTGTCGCCCACCATGACAGCTGGTAATATCGGTGCTTGGCAAAAGAAGGTCGGAGACACCATCGCCCCCGGTGAGGTCCTAGTCGAGATTGAGACGGATAAGGCTCAAATGGACTTCGAATTTCAAGAAGAAGGTGTTATCGCCAAGATCCTAAAAGATGCTGGCGAGAAGGACGTCTCTGTTGGCAATGTGCGTGACTTTTTTCCCACTCTTGTTACCTTTCCCCAACCAAAACTCCGTAATGCTGACAGGATCCTCCTAGCCCATCGCCGTACTCGTCGAAGAAGGCACCGATGTCTCTGCCTTCCAATCCTTCACTCTCGCCGATGCTGGTGGTGATACCGCACCTCCTGGATCTGAGGAGAAGAAGTCGGATGCCCCATCTGATTCCAAATCCGCTCCCGCTCCTACGCCCGCCCCAGAACCGGAACAGTACTCGTCGTCCGAAGGAAAACTCGAAACCGCACTTGACCGAGAGCCCAACATGACAGCAGCAGCCAAGCGACTGGCTCGGGAGAAGGGTGTCGTAATTTCTAGCCTCAAGGGTACCGGTCCCGGTGGAAAGATCACCGAGGATGATGTGAAGAACGCCGTCTCGACCTCCGGATCCTCCGCTGCCTCTGCCGCCTCTTATGAGGATACCCCTCTTTCCAACATGCGCAAGACCATTGCCAAACGCCTGCAAGAGTCTGTCAAGGAGAACCCCCACTTCTTCGTCACCAGCCAACTCTCCGTTACCAAGCTACTAAAGCTCCGTCAAGCTTTGAACAGCTCTTCTGAGGGCAAGTACAAGCTGTCGGTCAATGACTTCCTGATCAAGGCTATCGCTGCTGCTTCCAAGAAGGTCCCGGCTGCCAACTCGGCATGGACTGGAGACGCGATCCGTCAATTCAACAACGTTGACGTCTCGGTCGCCGTGGCTACCCCTAACGGTCTTATCACTCCTATTGTCACTGGCGTCGAGGGTCGCGGTCTAGAATCCATCTCTGCCAAGGTTAAGGAGTTAGCCAAGAAGGCTCGTGAGAACAAGCTCAAGCCTGAGGAGTACCAGGGCGGCACTATCTCCATCTCCAACATGGGCATGAACGCCGCCGTCGACAACTTCACCGCCATCATCAACCCCCCTCAAGCTGCTATCCTGGCTGTCGGTACCACAAAGAAGGTTGCCATTCCCGGTGGTGAGGATGGAACTTCGGTCGAGTGGGATGACCAGATCACAGTAACGGCAAGCTTCGACCACAAGGTAGTGGACGGAGCAGTCGGTGCTGAATGGATCAAGGAGTTCAAGAAGGTTGTGGAGAACCCTCTGGAGTTGCTTCTATGAAAGGGAAAAGAATATTCAACGGGGGGATGTGGGCGTCAGGGCATGATTGGTCTATAGATACGGGATGACATCCATTATGTAGCATTATGCCACGTGAACATGTAATAATAAACCTTATGAAAATAAGTTTTAGCAAGAAACTATGTTCTTATGAATTTTTAACTCTCTACTTTAACTCTGCCCCTTTTCGAGTTCTTCGCTTGAATCGGCATTATTTTCCTCATACTCATCCTCATACTCATCCTCATCCTCATCCTCGTCTTCGTCCGTATCCTCACCCCCTTGATCCTCACTAGGCGATAATCCCCCAACATTACTTCTATTCGCCTCAGGCACAGGCATAGGCAACTGACTCTTCAACCCCACCAACACGGCATTAAGCCCGTCTCTAAGCTGCGGTGTCCGAGCCTGCTCAACGCGAATTTGTAGCTCTTGGATCTTGGCGAGAAGTTCCTTTGTTGCTTTATCTTCTTCTTCTTCTTCTTCTTCTACCATCTCCTCTTCTCCATCTTCTTCGGCACCGTCGCCTTCGTATATCAGACCTTCTCCAAACGCCGTCGCAAACGCGCGAGCCATGCCCGGGTCCTTGATCGCGAAGACGATTTCTTCGATCTGGTCCCACGAGTCTATGTTTCCAGGTTTTCGTTTCTTGTTATTTTCGCTATTCTTCCCTTTCCCTACTTTGCCCCCCTTCCCTCTCACCTTCTCCGACCCATCCTCGTCCTCGTCTTTGTCTTCGTCCTTGTCTTTGTCTTTGCTGCGCCCACCACCAGGCAAAAGTACCCTCCTCCACGCCCTCGCAACCTCACCAACAGGATTCCCATAAACCCCGCACCCCCACGCCCCCAGCACTATCCTTTTTGCCCCCCTGGAAACAAAAACCCGCATCACGGCGCGCATCTTGCGGATGGCCAGCTCTCTGTCAGCGGCGGCGGTGTATTGCGCGTACCCCGAGACGGGATCGACTTCGATGTCCGGGTGCCGCAGCATGGCGGCGGTGGCGACGTCGAGGAACCAGCGGCGGGGCTTGGGGAGGAGGGGCATCTCGGCGTCGTCGTTATCCTCGTTTTCTTTATCTTCTTTACCCTCTTCCTCCTCACCTTCTTCTTCCATGTCCTCTTCTTCTAACCCCGCTTTCCCCTTCCCACCCCCCTTCCCATGCGTGTTCCTCGTATTCCCCCGAAAAACAAGCACATCCCTCGTCCAAACCACCCCCAGCTCCGGCAGCCTATAAAACGCATCCCGCAACGACGGAAAAAGCGTGGTGCGCGCACACAGCGCCGCTTCCTCCTGTACTTGGCCCGCGGCACCGTTGAGGAAGCCGCCGCCAGGGGAGAGGGGGGAGGCCATGTTGAGGATTGCGACGCGGGTTGTTGTGTTGGATAAGTCCCGGTGATGTTGCTGTTGTTTGGGCTTTGCTTGTGGGGAAGTGGGAAAAGAGGGGGAGGGAGGGGATGAGGTGGATGGAAATGTAGTAGGGACGGGGAGGAGAAGGAGTGAATACGCTGCGGTGAGAGTATCTGTTACCCGGAGCGAGATGCGAGGGCCTTTTTTGACACTACCTCTGCTGCTGTCTGTACTCCCCTTCCTTCCCCCCTTTCCCTCCTTCACTGTGCCACCCGCATTTCTACCTTCATCCTCACCATCTCCACCCTTACCACGCCCCCCTTTCCCCTTCTTCTTGGGGCCACCCTCACCACCACCCTCGCCACCAACCTTCCCCAACGACCTCGCAGGCGGAAGGGAAAGAGACACAACAGGCGGATCCACAACCAACTCCGCCCCCTCCACCCCCCTCCTCGCGCGCGGGTGCGCCGCCAGCATTGCCGGGATCGTCTTGTTCACCGTCGCCTTGGCCCGCTTAGCGCGCACATCCCGCCGGAAGCCGGGTGGGGGGCGGCCGTGGGAGGGTTCTGTGCGGCCCATTTTGTTTATTTCTTTTCTTTTGTCGTCTTTTTCTCCTCCTTCTTCGTTGCCTTTTTTTTTTTTTTTTTTTTTTTTTTTTTTTTTAGAAAAGAAAAGGCTTAAATTAAGTACTACCTAGGTAGGTTGCTAGATAGGGTTGTGTGTGTGTGTGTGTGTGTGTGTGTGTGTGTGTGTGCCTAGTTACCTATCAAGTAGCTTATGGAGAGGAGAGAGGTAGGTAGATGAGATGAGATGAGAAGGACGCAGATATGCCTAACCTAGGTAAATACCTATGCTGTAATTGAAGAGAAATATGATAATGTCGTGGACGATAATTATTTATTTATTTACCTACACCTACCCTGATGACGAGGTAAATCTTGAGTCAAGATATGTACATAGAATGAACTTGGTTAGTTAGACAAGTTAGGTATTGTACAATACCTACCTAACCTACAATGTATTTATAGATCCCTCTAACCTACCCTCTACCCTACCGGCCATCCGGGTCGGTCATGACGTTTATATTTACACGCAGGGCAAAACGAATTCTCCAATTAAGTTAAGTTAAGTTAGTTAATTCATTGTTGTATTGGACTGACTTGACTATTAGACGTATGTCTAAATTCACACTTCAATATACATACATACATACATACCTACGGTACCTAACCTAACGTAGGTAATTAACAACACGATAACTATCAAGAGTATTTATTATTATTATTAGAGTTTTGCTATCCGCACCCTTAAAAATTGCTATCGGAGGCTTATTCGCACCCTAGTACATCTGGAACTAGCGTTCGAATGCCGTTGGTCCGAGCGCCTCAGCTAGCTTCCGTCAAAAGATCCAACATAACTTCCAATTCAAGACTTTAATTGAAGTGCATCTTGTATCGTTCGAGTCAGCTCAATTAGACGGTCCAAATGATATATGTTTCAGATTGATGCGATCGGTGGTTACGAAGTTATTTGAATTCAAAGATCAAGAAGCACCTTGAAAATGGTGCAGGTTGAAGTGGTCCGTGCATCACGTAGTGCCGGCTAGCGCTACACTAGCGGCAAAGCGTCTATTTCACTCTTTTCTGAATAACTTTACAATTACTCGTCGCGTCAATTTGAAACATATATCGTTTGGAAGCTCTAATCGAGACGGTTCTAATGGTGCTAGATGCACTTGAATCCGATTATTCAGTTGGAAATTATTGGAAATTGTGTTGGATCTTTTGATTGAAGCTAGCTGGAGAGCTCGGACCAACGGCGCTTGAACGCTAATTTCTTATGTACTAGGGTGCGGATAAGCCTCCGATAGCAATTTTTAAGGGTGCGGATAGCAAAACTCTATTATTATTATTATTCAAGAGTTGATAGGTATTTACTGTATGATATGATATGACTTCCGAGGAGGAGGGGGGGGGATGCGCTTTCTTCTTCTTCATTGCTACATAATTTTCACAACATAACAACAGTTCACTCACAAACAGGTAAAAAATAGTTACAGCCCAACAACAACAACACACACACACATTAGCCCTAGTTATATCATATCATATCATATCATTTCTTCCTCTGTTCATATTCATATTCATATTGCGACACATCTTCAACATCCTCATCCTCATCCCAGTCGAAGAAATGCTAGGGTATCTTGAATTTCGCCTCGTTGTACCTACACATAAACAGCAATTCCCCTTTCCTTTCCCTTCCCTTCCTTCCTTACACCAAGTATCGGAATCCCTTCTGCATCCGCAGTGCCTCGTCGGGACTATCAATGATCTCGGAGCCGGCCGTATGCGAAGCCTCGGGCTGTGCTTCCCATGCCTGCTCGCCTTCCTCGAGCTTCTGGTTGAGACCTGATAGAATGGATCGGAATGCGAGACAGCCAATGATGGTAACACCGAACATGGCCGTCACGATACCGTAACTCTGGCGGTATCCGTTGTCCTTCAAGTTCCACACATAGCTACCCGCCACGTTGCCTAGTTGCGAAAAGGCGTTGATGAGTGCAATCGCGACGGCACGTTTGGCAGGAGGTCGAGGGAAGGATGAGCTGATCCACGAGTAGAAGACGATGAATCCGGCGTACGAGCTGGCTTGGAGGAACAGTGCGACGTATCGGGCGGCAATGTTCAGCGTCGACATGCTGATCACGAAGCCGACCATTCCGCCGAGAATGGGGCCGGTGATGTGCCAAAACTATACCAGAATTAATACATGTTCATATACATCCATAAGCTTTTATAGCGGGAGATAGATAACAAACCTTTTCCTGAGTTCGGTCGGCGTGCCAAGCATTGAAAAGGGAAACGATGCATGAAAAGACCCACGGTGGTGAGCTCATGAGTAGAGTCGGGACGTAGTCAAACCCAAGTGTACCAGTAAGGGTTGGCTGTGCTTATGATTAGCCGTCGCATCTGTACAAAGAAACCATGTGGAGTGCTTACGAAGAAGGCATTGAAGGACAGCCCAACGACATAAGCAGTAAAGGTAAGCATCATGAGATAAATCTTGACGTCCTTAACAGCCATGATGAGGCCATCGAACACGCCCTGGTTGGCGCTGTCGATATCAGCCTCGCCGACATCCTCGATCATTCTCAGTTGTGCAACCTGAAGTTCCTCCTCGGTGAATCCGCGAGAGTTGTGAGGTAGATCGGGAAGCACAAATCCGGCAGTGACAGCAATCGCCATAGTAATGGCACCCTCAATCCAAAACAGCCATCGCCACGCAGCGTGACCCAAAACGCCCTGCATGTTTGACAACACACCGGCAGCTACGAGAGCTGAGAAGGCATTGGAGATGATGTTGCCGCAGAATAGGATGGCGTTTCTCGTTGTCAGCTCTTTTCGTGTGTACCACTTGGACTGGATCAAGAGTGCTCCTGGGAGGAAAGCGGCTTCGATGAAACCTAGAAAGAATCGCACGACTACCATGCCGGTAAAGTTTTGGGTGTTTCCGCTGAGTGTGGAGATGAGACCCCAGAGTAACATGGCGCAAGAAATGTAAAGTGATGGTCGTTCGATTCGGTTGATGAACATGTTGGATGGGACTTGCATGAGAATGTACCCCACGTATAGGATACTTAGGCAAGTCGCATATTGTGTCTGATGAGTGTCAGTAGGGTATTACTAGTGTAGTATGAGATATTCTACGTAAGAATAAGATGTCATACATCATCGAGGTTCAAGTCTGTATTGAGTTATATTAGCACCTTTACCAACCCATTGGTATACGAGATCAAGAACGTTGCTGCTTACCTGTTTGGAGACCCTTGAGACGTGCGCTCGCAATGTTATTGCGGTCGAGGTAGTTGAGAATGTAGATGACGACGAAAAGAGAGCATCGGGCATCAAGTTTACGCTTCAGCGACTTCTCTACGCGAGTGCGGTGGGCAGAATCCATCGATCTAGCAGCAAGAAGCTTGTCGGTATTTTCAGGAACTGGAGTTGGTGGATGCTCTAGAGTTTCCACATTCCGTTTTGCGCCAGGTACTTGAGCAGGCTCTGCCCGTGTGATCTCGTCGTCGGCCATAATGGATTGTTACATGTACCTAGCAATAGGTAGCCTATGTAGGTAGTCTTTATGTGCCCAGCCTCTTCGCTTCTGAAGCCAGTGGATGGTAGGACTATGGTCGAATAAAGATGGTTCTGTTTAGCTAGTCCAGGGACAGACTATATCAACAGAAGCTAGGAATGAAAATAAGAATTTGGGCGGCGTCAAGGTTTTTATCCAACCAGCATCATGAAAACTTACAGTCCACCGGTTCATCCATTAAAAAATCAAAGACTGATCCCCATATGGCGGGGCAAAAAGTTACGCAAAAAGAAGGACTAGAAGGCATGATATTGGGGAGACGAGGCTCTTCTTCGGTGTCTTGGCATTTTTGGGGTATGGGGGTTCAACTGGAGAAAGGATTGTTGAGGGGAAATAGTGTAGTTACTAGGTACCCCTGACAGCTGTTAGTAATTTACTACTAGGTAGGTAGTACTACCGTACCGTTGTAGGCTGCTTCAACTTACCCAAATGAGATGAAACGACCGCTTAGCTCTATGGCTAAGACCTAACTCTAAATCCCAGGTAATGTGTATTATACTATTAGTTAACAATAATTACTATTAATAATAAATATATCATTCATGTAACTTGTATAAGTAGCACATTCCTAACCGATCGAACCGGCGGCTGAATCCATACAACAAACCGGAACCGTGACACCGCACCCACCAAGCTCCCGGACAGCTGTTGTTAAGTAGCTAACTTTACGTATTAACTACCGAACCTACATGGCGCTTGTGCAGACATCTGGTCCCTCATTTTCTCCAAGTTTTGCCTTTCTTTTTGCCCCAAATAACTCCGCCATTGGTGGATACGGCCAGTCGAGAGGCCCTTTGGTTAATTAGTGAATAAATACTTGGTTAGGGTCGGTTCACGATCACCCGCTTCGGTCTATCGATCGAGATAGTTACCTAGATCCACATACATATAGTTTACAATTGCTTGCTCTGCTACTAAAATAATAGCCTCGAGGATCAAAAGGCCAGATGATATCATAACTACCTACCCACTTCCCGGAACCAAGACCCCTTAAACTTTTAATACGCGAGCCGATTCAATTATCTTATCCCTATTTGCTATAGTTACTCTTCCGGTAGTTAGGCAGCTTTGTTTTATATAACGTTCACCCACACACACAGACACACAGACACACAGACACACTCGGGGATCGAAATTGGATCGGACTTTTCACCGAAACTTTTTGAGTTGCTAACTTATTTGCTGCTTAAGTCGAATTGAGTTGACCTGAGCTGATCACCTGGCTCTTACATCGCGGGGATTATCAATTCGGAGGATACACAGCTTTTAACGGTCGCGCAAGGTACAATACAATACCTAATCAATCGAGCGGCCAAAACACACGGCCTGCATTTCGAGAACTTTGTCTGCTTCTTCTTTGTTCCGAAGCCCGTCGCTCCAAGATAGTCAGTCCTTTGGGCAACGTTGACAAAGCACTACTTGGCTGTGAAGGATGTGTTAGGTATGCAAAAGATGTACAAGAGCGTGTAAAGCGCGACAGTAATATGGCATATGGCACACGTGCACCATCATTACCATTACCCGGGAGTCTTTGAGTCTTTGAGTCTCTGAGCCTATCAGTCCATAGGTAACTATTGGTAAGTAGAAGGCAGAGGTGGAGGTCAGTTATGTATTGTATGTATGCTCCAAATCCCCCCCATTGAATAAACCCCTTTGTCTGTCTCCAACCCCCTTCAACGTAAAAAAAAAAAGCTGGCCGCACTTTAGCTATAACTACGCCTAGGTTACATAAGATACCCACAAGGAGCCAATTGTCAATTGCGACGTACGTATATGGGTCATGCCCACCTACCTGACATTTAAACCTATGTATGTATGTATATATATATATATATATATATTCAGACCCATTGCATTCAAGTGGTGGTGCCGCCTCACCGAAGTTAACCTACCTACCTACCTTACCATCCAGTTACGACGAACAAAGCAGCTACTTACCTTACATATGTTGATAGGTAACTAGATAGGAGAAGCCTGAACTTGGGACTGCATGAACGAACGAACGCCATTGTGTGCCTGCTTACTGGATATTCTATCTGTCATGTAACCTTCTCCGACGAACTTGCCTGTGCTTTAGATCTCAACCTTAAATATCTATCATCGACTTTCCACCCCGCAATCAACAACTAATTTCCATTTCTATCCATTTTATCTACATAGCTACATCGTATCTACTATTGCTCCACCAACTTGGTTGTTGGTTGTGTATATCCTATCAGGTTTGTTCTAGTCACGGTTTGCCTTATCCGCATAATTTCGTTTTGTGACGACATTCATATATCATCCAATCATGCCTCACAAAGAAGACCCCGAAACCACCGAGTTCACCCCAGATCTCTACCCCCCCTTCCCCGACGACATCCCCGCCATCGAGCTAGAGACCATCACCTTATCAAAACTACTTGGCGGCGACGCAGCAGAGCAAAACCGGGTGTACCAGGCCTGCGTCGGGCGCGGCTTCTTCTACCTGGCGCTGGAGGGGTGCGAGGCAGGTGACACGATTCTCCGGGGTGCGGAGCAGGTCGCGCAAGCGGGGGAGCGGATCTTCAAGCTACCGCTGGACGAGAAAATGCGGTACAGGATGATTAAGTCGCTATTTGGGTACAAGTATGCCGGGGCGTCGGTGACGGATCGCGCCGGGACCCCCGACACGGCTGAGTTCTTCAATGTGGGTAAAAACGATATGATCGTGCCCGATGCTAGTATGACCCGTCCCTGGCCTACCGAGGTCCTCGACGCCAAACCGCTTTTTGCTTCCTATGTCAAGACCGCTCACGCCGTTGGGTTGCATATTTTATTCATCCTCGCCAATAAGCTCGGCATTGACCCGTCCGAATTTGCAAATCGCCATAGGATTGAGGAGCCCTCAGGTGACCATATTCGCATCACGAGGGGTCCGCCGAGAGAGTCTGAAGAAATGCCTGAGATCCAGACTCCGTCACACACCGACTTTGGGACGTGAGTACATTTATTTTTCTTTGTTACGTGGTAGTCATATTAGACAAGCCCCTTATTAATGTAATCATACGTAGAATCACTGTTCTCATGAATTGGCTTGGCGGGCTCCAGGTTTATTCGGAGTCGTCGCGAAAGGCGCGGCCTGGTGACGGTGAGCCAGATGTGCCTGGAGAATGGCTCTGGGTGAAGCCGAAGAAGGGTTGTGCTATCATCAACCTAGGAGATGCAGCTGTAACATTCTCCAACGGTATTCTCAGTTCTGGTCGCCATCGCGTGATCCCGGCTCCCGGCGTGCAAGGTCAATGGCCACGGTATAGCATCGTTTACTTCGTTCGCCCTGAGGATGAGTGTATTATGAAGAAACTCAGAATAAAGGGGGTTCCTGAAGATCCAGAGGAAGAGGGAGAGAAGCTAACGGCGAAGGAATGGATATATAGGCAAGCATTGGCGTTGGGAAATCGGCTTGACGATTAAGAGGCAGAGTGGACAAATTCGCATCCTATGATTCTCCTATTACCTAGGTAGAAGTTCTGATTATGGCATCCAAAATATTATTATATGCAAATAGGCATATGCGAATAATGTTAAAGTATATTCTTTGTGACGACTGCCCTCGTCAACTTGAAATGAAGTGAGCTACTAGGCTCTTTAAATATTAATTCTTTGTCATTGCCATTGTGCCAAATCCGGCGCCATCGCGTCATTAGGGTCAGTCGCTGCCCCGAACACGGATTCGATGCTGATGAAATCATATAGGACATTCTGCATCTGTATCAATTTGTTAGTACCTGATATCAAACATTGTAAGGGGAAAAGGCTGACCGAGGTGTCAAAGTCCCAGTCTTCATCCATTGCCATTATCGTGTCAAAGCTGAACTGTTCGTCAACTGCAGTAGTCTTCTCGTCAAGGTTTGGCCTAGCATGTTGCTTGAGTAACTCCAAACCATCGCGCGCGGCTTCAGTGCCAGCCTTGACGGTAGCATCCACAAGCTCGGGTCCTTTTAGGCCACTGAGTAAAGCCTCGACTTGTCCTAGTAGTCCTGCCGTGAACATGTAACCTTTTATATTGGTTTCCCCGGCTTTAATGCGGTGGCGGACCCAAGTGGCGGAGTCCCGAAAAATGTTGAGTAGGTCTGTCCTGGGTGTCGGAAGTCCCATACTGTCATCTTCTTGTAATTGGTTCTGTACCTCGAAGGCGATGGCCATTGACGCCTGAGATATGATATTTCGAAATAAACCTGCTGCGCATGTGGTGAGTCGACCTAAATCATCCGCATCTTCGGATGTTAATCTCAAATCGTTTGCCGATCGAGGACTCGTGGATGCCAATGGGAAAACGAGAGAGTATAACTTTGCAGATGTCTCAACTACAGTTTTCTTCGAGAATGCGTAAGCTGGCTCGATCATGCCTGGCCCGAAATAAGGTAGATGCAAAGTCATGAAATATCGGCGGACGAGAAAGTCCAGAAAGCGTCGTTGGAACGGGGTTGGTTTACGCTCCGTGGAGGAAAATCGTTGGAGGTTTTGCGAAAGTGACTTGTAGGCTGTGCCGAGTTGACCGTGAAGTCGAATCGTGTCGTCGTAGGTATTTTGGCCGCGGATCTCGTTGAGCGCTTGGGCGATCGCTAGACGTGCCGAAAAGGTCGCGCGAAGAGCTAAGGGTATTGTCATATCTGTGAACTTATCATTTGGATTGACTAGAGTTGAGGGGTCGTCACTTGTTAACTGGGCGTCATCGCAATCGGATGGAGCGCACGTGTCGAACTCTTCGAAAAAGATGAGAGGCGGTCCCCCGGAGTCAATACTGGCTTGCAAGGCGATTTCGAGGATAGTGTTCCATAACCGACGTCGCATTTCTGAACGAAAACGATTCATTTTGGGTAGCTTATTCGGATCTCTGTGAAAGCCCATATAGATGGCTGTGCGTACGACTTGCCCAACTGGAATCCATACCAGATCCTGACCGACAGATGCAGTCTCCTGGGCCATGCAATGAAGTAACATGACCTGCAGGCCAGAGAGCGTCAATCTCGTTTTCGGAACCGGTGATACCAGCCAGCATTGTGCCTCGTACACCCATTGGACGGCTGACTGGCGCAAGGTGAAGAGTTCATCATAAATGGTACTGCCAATTGCCATGACAAGCTGAAGTTGTATTACAAAAGAAGGATCAACCGAATCGGGGGAAGACCAAAATTTCTCATATTCCTTTTGGAAGGAGGGCACGTGCAAGATTCGAAATACAGACTCTGAGGTCCTAAGGTAGCCGTCTACAAGCTTGTCGGCGATTTCTCGCGAGGGTATGTTGGTCCCAAATTTGAAACTCAACTCGGGGATTCGTTGAGCCTTGATGGTCCTAGCCAGTGTCTTGCATTTGCCAACAAGTGTCATGATTTCTGTCTTCTTTTCTCGATATTGCTGATCAAACATTTCCAGGACACCTTTGAACTAGGTAGAAGTAAGCAACGCGTACTGAAGATATAATACGGCAAAGGGTGTCAAGGCATAAGAACAGCATACGCTTCCAACTTGGTTCATCCAATGGCTTTGGCCAAAGTATCGAGTTTTAGACATTACACTCTTGTTCATGGTGTGCAACTCCCCTGCAAGATAACTTGGATAAGTAGCTACGGGCTCAGAACTAGTAGTGGAGGCTCGAGTGACGTTCTTGGTGCTGGTAGATTGTTGTGTAGATTCTTCCAAGCGACGCTCAAGCTCCCTAATTCGGTCGAGCAATGACTTTACATCAAAGGTGGGTGTATTCGTCTGAGACGAACTTGAATCAGCAGGCGTTGTTCCAGTCAGAGAGAAGTTGGATCGATCATCATGTGACGAATCAGCTTGATGTAGTGGACCAGCTAGAGTAGACGTCATATCCGACTGTCGTGGAGATGGATGGATTTGAGGGTCAAAGACACAAGTTCTGTGCTTAGATCGTACACAAGCACCACAAGGCATATTGCGGTCGCAGCGGATCTTGGACTTCCTGCAGCTAACGCAGGATAAAGCTGGGCGACGACGGCGACGCTCCATTTTTGAGCTATGAACTGGTGTATTTTCCATGTTGGATATCAGATCTACACCGGGGTATATCCATAGATGTGTTAGACATGGTGATAGACATGTAAGATGATTCGGGAGGAATTGACTTTGGTAATCTCCATGGCAGGTAAATCTGGGGGTGGGGGGTCGTTTTGTTTATCTCCGAGATCCGAGGCACTACAAAGAATTAAGGTTAGGTAATAACTAACTATCCCCTGACTAGAAGTTTAGAACACACTCGCACTATTCGACTCAAAAGTAATCCTACAGATTTAGTTAGCTGTCTTATTACTAGTATCTTTACTGGCCAAGACCATAAGGCTGAGTTCCTTATCTCCGAGCCAACTTCTAGCCAAATTTGATATTGGCGCTGAGGTGCCAAGATCGAAGACATGTTGATTGATTTGGGGGTTTGGTTTCTGTTGGCTTTTGTCTACATGGTAGGTACAGTACGTTACTAATATGAAGCACAGGACATACTTTACTCATTCTACACACTTGAAAGAAGGTTGAATCATTTTATATACATAACTATGTAGAAGCTAAGATTATGATAGTTATTCAGACTTCAACTGGAGGTCAACTAATAAATTGATGACCCCTGGTCAGTTACAGGGGTAATGTTGTTTGTATGTGTTACCGTTACCGTTACCGTGGTCCGTGAAATATGGTCCCAACGACTTAGTAACAAACTATTCTGTGAATCTAAACAATAATAACATTGCTTTTTCTTCATCTTTGCCATATACTCACTTTGCTATCTTTACCTGTTTGTCCAACAAAATCATTCTGACATATCAACTACCCCTCTTTAACTTTATTCCCTTTTAATTATTCACATTCACTCGTAGTGGCATCCCTACAATACCAACTTACCATAATAACACCACTCTCATTCACTCCTGTAAAATTCACGGCAACCAATATTCATCAGTATCCAACCATATCCTCACGCGCATTAACCTGTGCAACACTACGATTGGGACTACCTACTTAGATAGGTCTACTGTGTACACTTTTTGTTATAAGGTCGCCATAACAAAAGTTAGGGAGTGTGAATTGCTCATGATTCCGACCTTGACTCTTTCTATCTTGGATACTTTGACCATCTCTCATTCTGTACCCCATTCATCTTCTACCTGCCACATTTCACACTCACAATATCTTTTCATCATATCTTGCCAACCACAACTTTCACAACTTTCACAACTATCATAATGGCATCAAAGGACTCTGCAAATAAAGATGTCCAATTTTCAGCTCGTGAAATGGAGATACTTGCAAAGGCGTGGCAATGTTTCGACGACTTACCTAGAGTAAGTTCAATCCTCACCATATCTTGTAGTTTTGATGTCTATTTCATCATCCAGACTAGACAGGTTAGTTATAAACCTAGCAATAACTAACTTGCTTCAATATAGATCGACTTTGTAAAGCTTGCAGAAATTGCGGCATTCAAAAACGCCGCCAGTGCGCGAGCATGCTTCTTGCCTATCAAGAAGAAGCTTATTACCGCTGCTGGTGGCCCTAGCCAGGGACAATCGAGTGTTCCGAGCACTCCCACCAAGGGCCGCGGCAAACGTAGTCTGGAGAGTAACCCGGGTTCCAACAAGAAACCGAGAGCTTCCGCCAAACTCATAGCCATCCCTGACGTTGAAGAAGACGACGACGAGGATGTGATCCATGCCAGACTCAAGGCTGAACTTAAAGCTAAGATCGACCAGGAAAAGGAAGATGAGATGATGGTGGTGGAAGAGTATGTGGGGTGGGAGAATAACGAGGAGGATAATGAGCAGGATGAGGGCGAGGTTTAATGGCGATAATGCATTCGAAACTGCATATAAAGCTGCCAAGCCAGATAGGATGTAATGTCGCAGCATGTTTTGACATCGCAAACGATAACCCGGATCTTGGAGAAAGAAAAGTCACGTGCAAAGGGGGACAAAGAGACCTTACATGTGCACCTCCGGACTTACATATGTATAGTACGCCTTCTCATCGTAGGCACGCACAGCTATCAACTATGTACCACGGATTTGGAATATCTGGGCGAAGGACTTTGAGGGGGGTGTAAGAGATTATGAGCTTTATGTATAGTAGGTTATGTAGTACTAGGTAAAGAAAGAGGTAGCCAACAGTGAACATGGCTTTCCAAAACCTTGGAACCTTGGCCTTTATAAATCATGATCCGAATTATGTAAAAATTACTATCAACCATGGGAGGTGATTCCTGATTCGATCTAGGCATGCTGTGAATATTTGAAACGATTACAAACGGTATCTGTACCATCTGGCACCCAGTAGATACCTGGGAAAAAAGAAGGTGCGACGCATCACGAGTTGAACTCTAACTATTTCTAGATGTCATGGATTCATCGGATGGGTTTCAACTTTCAAGGTTCAACGTTATCTTTCAGGTACCCGATGTTACTAAAAACCCTTGTTATAGCGACGCTGTAGCTTATCTAGAACTTTAATCCCAACTAGACTGACTACACGTACTTACTACTTACTGTAGGTAGATCAGATAGGTGCGACCAGCGACAAACCGGCGACAACAATAACAAAAAAAAGTCCTTGTCAGTTTGCATCTGGATCCCAATTCCAATTATTTATATGGGCCATTCCCCCGCCGCTATCCACTTTTACTTACTTCTTGTCCCATGCACATGTGGGACCCTTGATACCAAACCCAAATATGTAACTATGTTATGTACTTGCCGTCTATCCGCCAATTAGATAATTCGGATTTTCCCTCGTTACTTGGCTTTACTTCATTCTGCATACATATAAATCACTGCATGACCATCACCTACTACTACATACTGCTAGCTCCTCTATCATATGCTGCATACTTCCACCTCTATCACCAAATTTGCAGACCCGCCAGTCTCACTAGTCTCCATTTTCTTGCATGATGTAGTAGTAGTGTCGACTCTTTGAGCACTGTCGCTTCTGTTTTTATTAGGCCAGCCAGACCTACTTCGTTTGATAATATCGGATACTCTCTCTTCTCTGTTGCCGCATGCCTCAGAACTATCCACAACTACCTCATGGACGGAAGCTGAGCTTCTTCGTTCCTTTTTACCGTTTGCAATTGATTTAGACTGCCCGAATCATTGGTTGGTACCATTACCTCTATTGTAGGATTCTATCTCAAACAATGCCGCCTCCAAGCCCTCCCTCTCTCCCCACTAGCCCTCGACCTTATCCTCATGCTCCGCTGACCCCAAGTGGTCTTCGCCAGAGTCGTACCATGTCATCGTCCACTATGAGCGATGATACACCAGAAAATGCCGCTGGTGCTGGCCCTAGCAACCGACCAGATACTCCCAAAGACCAGTTTGCCGAGACTTCTTCCCTCCTTCATCACGAGCGCATCCACGATGGCCCTTGCGATCACGGTACATTCTCACCTCGCGCAACGAGCCCCCCACCGAGATTCGGCAATCCTGATGCTGATGCGGGATCCGTGGATGACTCGGATGGCTCCACCCCTTCAAGCGAGACGTTGTTAAAAAGAAGCTGGAAGAAAACTTTTTCGAATAGAGTCAAGAGCAAGAAAATGACAACCTCAAGTAACCTAGCACACCAACATGGAGTCGAGGACTCTTGGGGAATGTATTTGTCATACTACATACCATTTCTCACGTGGATTAGACAGTACAAGTGGTCATGGTTAAAAGGCGACTTCACCGCTGCCATTACCATCGCCTCTATGTACCTTCCTATGGCACTCTCGTATGCCGAAAATCTGGCCCACGTCCCCGCTATCAACGGCTTGTATGCCTTTGCCATAAATCCCTTCGTGTACGCCTTGCTAGGAAGCTGCCCGCTTATGGTTGTCGGCCCCGAAGCAGCTGGTTCTCTGCTCATCGGTTCCATTATCAAAAACACTATCGACCTCGGACGTGGCAATGACGATAACGCCGCCTTGCAAGCCGAGGTAGCTGGTGTGGCTGTTGGTATAGCCGGCGCAACTGTCTTCCTCATGGGTGTGTTCCGTCTCGGTTTCCTCGATAGCGTCTTGAGTAGGCCCTTCCTACGGGGCTTCATCTCTGCCATTGGCGTGGTTATCTTCATTGACCAGCTGATACCTGTTCTGGGACTAAACCGCGCCGCAAAATCGGCCACGGGCGTTGCACACGGAAGCACCGTTCAAAAACTTGAGTTTGTGCTAACTCATCTTGGCGAGCGGCATAATCTTACTGCTACTGTTGGTTTGGTGGGATTTGTTGTTATCATGGTGTTTCGGTGAGTGAAGGACATGCAAATGGTCGTTGCTGTAATAGTATACTAACTTTTTATATAGGGAGATTAAGCGGCGATTACAGCCACGATACCCAGGAGTGGCATATTTCCCCGACCGACTTATTGTGGTTGTGCTCTCCGCCGTCTTGGCATGGTCCTTGAACTGGGAACAGGAAGGTGTACCACTTCTTGGTAAAGTCGAAGCAGCATCTGGCCATGTTTTTACCTTCCGCAATCCTTTCAAGCTATCGCATATGACTCATATTCGAGATGCTATGGGCACGTCCTTCTTGATTGGTATGCTGGGCTTCTTTGAATCCTCGGTCGCTGCGAAGAGCTTAGGCGGCGAAGAAATCATCGAAGGGATGCAGCTGAGTCCAAACCGAGAACTCGTAGCCCTGGGAGCAGCCAATCTCGTTGGTTCGTGCTTTATGGCTATTCCCGCTTTTGGCGGGTACGGTCGAAGCAAAGTCAACAAGAGCACTGGTGGCAAGAGCCCCATGAGTTCTATCATGCTGAGTATCATTACCGTCATCTGCATCATGTTCCTCTTGCCGTGGTTCTACTATCTCCCTGTAAGTGTCATTTATTGTCTAGGATATTCTTCCCGTTTCGGTATAGAGAGCTAACTATGAGCCAGAAACCTATCCTGTCTGCCCTTATCATGACTGTTGCCTGGTCTCTCATCGAAGAAGCGCCACATGATGTGTCTTTCTTCATACGGATCAAGGGCTGGACCGAACTTTCTCTTATGGCTGTCATCCTAGCTGTGACAGTTTTCTTTTCACTCAACTTAGGTATCGCGATTGGAATAGGCCTATCGCTTCTGCAGGTCATCCGTCACTCTACTCGCCCCAGAATCCAGATTCTAGGGCGGATTCCTAACAGCGATCGCTTCGCTAACGCCGAAGAGCATCCGGAGAATCTTGAGTTTGTCGAAGGGTGTTTGATCGTAAAGATACCAGAGCCTCTGACATTTGCGAATACGGGTGAATTAAAGAACAGGTTGCGGCGACTTGAGTTGTACGGCACCGGTAATGTTCATCCGGCTCTCCCGCGCTTGCGTCCGCAAGCCAGCAACCGAAACATCATATTTGATATACATGGAGTGACATCTATGGACGGCTCAGGTACCCAAGTTCTCGAAGAGATTGTACGAAATTACCGCGACCGAGGTGTTAGGGTATTCTTCAGTCGACCCGTCAACCGAGATAGCAGGGTATGGGAAATGATGGAGCGAAGCGGCATTGTCAGGCTTGTCGGTGGTAGACACCGCTTCGTTGATGATGTGAAGGACGCTCTACGCATGACTGAGGTGGAGGAATTTGAAGAGACTGGAGCTTGTGCGGCCGCCAGTGACGAAGTCTCTTAGGCAGAGACGGGACTGCGTACCGTGAAAGTGAAAGCCCCCGATAAAATGATCCCGCCACGATGTAATATAGCATATTAAAAGGTGGATGTGTGTGGAAAGCACAATGCGGTACGATTGCTACGTATGCCATCACCAAGCTACATAGATCTAAGTGGTTGCCTGGTCGGCACTCAAGCCCAGATAATGGTAATATGGCTCTAGAATACAAAAATGAATACATTGCATTCTTCGTTTTCTTTCAATAGAGTGAATTTATAGAGGTTCACTAGTCCTTCATCTTATCCTTGTCATATTTCGCTTCTTCTCCCTTCATCTTCGCAAATCATAAGAGTCTATTGTCACTAGGTAGATAAAACCCGACGCTCATAAGACTACCAAATATTATACAGCTAGTTGTGTATACCTGTATAGTAATGACTTCAACTCGTTTGACCCTTGAAGCCTAACCCTTTTTTTCAAATAAATCTCCGCTAACCTGAGCAGCCAAGACGAACCGATCTTTGGATTTCCCCGCCTCCCGCCTCGGCTACGTTTTTCTGGGGGGCCTCAATGCCTTTTTTTAGATCCGATTATTCCTACTGCGGGGAATGGAAGACAATGCCGAGTTTGGAGGTGCATGGGAAGCTAGGTAGATCTCCAGTGCTAGGCTAGCCATCTCCATTGCTTTTACCCCGACTGTCCCGACTGTTCCAAGAGTAACTAGGTGCTTGGGGTTGCCTGGGTTGGTAGGTAGATGCTATGTAGGTGGTAGGTATGGATATGTCTATAATTACATGGGCAGCCCCGTGTTCTGTCTACCTACCTACCTACCTACCTATCTACTTTTGCCTTTTTCATGCCGTAATACCATATCCGATATCTTACAACCCAAACCAATTCAATCCAGTTAGATCCGAACAAGCCCCCCCACAAAATGGCCTCCAAGAACCGCCCCCGCGTAATCCTCGGCCTCATGGTGATCGGGGCCGAAGGGTCCCGCGCCCGCCTGACCGGCCTCGACAACTTCAGGTCCGCGCTCGACATCTTCCAGGAGCGCGGGTACACGGAGCTCGACACGGCGCGGCTGTACCTGGGGGGCGAGCAGGAAGGGTTCACGCGGCAGGTGGGGTGGAAGGAGCGCGGGCTGTCGATCGCGACGAAGGTGTGGCCGCTGCCGCCGGGTTCGCATGCGCCGGAGGCGTTGGAGGCGACGTTTGAGACGAGCTTGAGGGAGCTGGGGACGGGGTGTGTGGATGTGAGTTTGATGCCTGGCTAGGGGTTTTATTGAAGTACTAACCTCATTTGATCATAGATATTCTACCTTCATGCTCCGGTAATGAAACCCCCCCTCCCCCCCCCCCCCCCCCCCCCTTTTCTTTTCTTTCTGCTTCTTTTCTTTGTTTCTTTTGATCCGGCTTTCAAACACAAAAAACAAATACTACTAGCTACCTAGGTATGACAAGCAATTACATTACTAACAAGCCGACAGGACCGCTCCGTCCCCTTCGCCACCACCCTCGCGGCCGTCGACAAGCTGCACAAAGCCGGGAAATTCAAGCGCCTCGGGCTGAGCAACTACGCCTCCTTCGAGGTCGCCGAGATCGTCATGCTGTGCCGGCAGCACAACTGGGTGCGCCCCACCGTCTACCAGGCCATCTACAACTGCCTCACGCGCACCATCGAGGACGAGCTCATCCCGACCTGCCGCCGCTACGGCATCACCGTCGACGTGTACAGCCCCACGGGAGGCGGCTTCCTGGCGGGGAAGATCGTGTCGAAGGACGCGGACCCGAAGGAGGGGAGGTTCGCGGCGGGGCCGTTCCAGCACCTGACGCGGGGCCGCTATTTCCGGGACGGGATCATCGAGGGCGCGCGGCTGATCCGCGAGGCGGCGGAGGCGAGGGGGCTCAACCCGCTCGAGGTCGCGATGCGCTGGCTCGTGCACCACTCGCAGCTGCGGCTGCTGGAGGGCGAGGAGCGCGACGGGGTCGTGATCGGGTTCTCGACGCTGCAGCAGCTGAGGGATAACCTGGACTACCTGGAGAAGGGCCCGCTGGACGAGGAGGTGCTGGCGGTGGTGGAGCGGGCGTGGAAGGAGGCCAAGGGGGATATGGAGCCGTATTGGCAGCTGCCGATGGTGTATACGTATGATACGAAGGAGGAGCTGTTTGGGAAGGGGAACTAGGGAGGTAGAGGTGGGGACGGTAACACGTTCTGGTGCGATGATTGGATTTCTTTCTCTCATGGTATGTAGATACTACTTAGGCATCACCTAACCTAGGCAATTTGAAGAAGACGCGGAAAATAGAAAGAAAAAATAAGCAAGTTGTAAATAGTCTCACGTCCAATTCAAGCGTACGAATAACTGCCTAAGAGCGATCATCAATCATATTACTGTTAAAGGGGGGGAAAGGGGCTATTTAATCTTAAGTATCTACGTTCTTTCCAGACTCTGTTCTCTTGGTGAGAATCTCAGCTTAGTCATCGTCCTTCTGTTTCTGTCTTTTCGACGCGTGACCCGCATCATCTGGATCTGTACTGGGCACGCTGGGGAATTTGCTGGCTTGAGCCTCCGCCTCGGCTATCTGCTCGTTGGTAGCCTCCTCGTCTTGGCTGGCAGAAGTTGCGGGGGCTGGGGGGAAGTGGCGGCTACGTGGAAGGTTTAGTAGCAAGCTCAAGGAGTAAAGGGGATGGAAGGGCTAGGGGAGAAAAGGGGCTCACGGGAGAAGGAGGTTATAGGAGCGAGCATCTTTCTCCTCAAAGGTCACGAATATAACCTTATCTAGTTTTGGACCGTCGTTGCTATCCATGAACTCTCTAACGGTGTCACAAGCCACGTGGGCAGCATCCGCAGTCGGATAGCGGTAGACGCCGGTGCTGATAGCGCTGAATGCGATAGTCTTGAGATTGTGGCGCACGGCAAGCTCCAAACTAGATCGGTAGCAGCCTCTCAAAGCAATCTCACTATCGGCAGGGTCGTTAACATTGTAGATAGGACCGACGGCATGTATGACCTTTTTACATGGTAGGTCGTATGCGTTGGTGATCTTGGCCGAGCCAGTAGGACAGCCGTGTAGAGTGCGGCACTCGCGAAGCAGCTTGGGGCCAGCGGCGCGGTGAATGGCACCATCAACGCCGCCACCGCCGAGGAGAAGGAGGTTGGCGGCATTCACGATGGCGTCGACAGATAAAGTGGTGATATCGCCATGGAATAGGCCGATGCGATCATTATGCAATGAGGTGGCATTTTGAAATGGGCCGAGAGTAGAGACGTTCAGCTTGTGATGTTTGTAGAGAAGACTGAGGGAGGGAATATCCGAGGCAGATATGAGAGCCGTTTTGGTAGCGGGGCGAAACATGGTTTGTTAAATAAATGAAATCATATTTTTCATGTTTCCTCAATGATTGAGGTTGGTATTGATGTTCGATGTTGGTGTTGTATCATTCGAAGTTGTATATACAAGTAGTATTATGTAGTATTATGTAGTTAATAGCTATTACTGCTAAGTAGGTGCGTAATATGCTCTTTAATTACATACTATGTATCTATTAGGTACGTATATAGAGTACGGCATGTTGGAATGACGTTAGGTTAGTGTAATACGTAGTACGAAGGTTACGGCCAAAGGTTTAGCAATTTGAAGCTAGACTATGACGCTAATTAGTAGGTATCCTAGAGTGCTAAACCTTTGGCCGCAGCCTTCATACTACTAAGGTTAGTTTTAGTAGTAGTACAGACTTACAGCATTTGAAATTATTTACTTAATGGGGTGATGGAGTACTTACATAGCAGTCACAACGATATTATTAACTCTCTTCACTCTTTCAATTACATACTCTTTATACTCCTACCCTCCCGCAAATAAATTGTTCTCATCTTACCTACTTAGTATTATAAGAATGATTAACCTAACGTTAGAGAATTGGAATGGCTACCTACCTAGGTACCTACTCCATAAACTGCCATTTTATTTAAATGTGATCACGGTAACGAACATAGCCTTTGTTTATAGAACAAGACCATTTCTATGCAGAAACTAGAAATTCCTTTTTTGACGTATGTGACCCGTGTAAAATTTGTGTAAAGAGCCTGTTATATCTTCCATATTCTTCTGTAATTATTGAAATGGTTGAAATACCTAGGTAGGTTAGGTCAAGTGCCATCAAATATGCCCATATAGAATATATCTACTGCAGATAGGCGAAGCCATCACGCTCTCTAACATATAGCCTAACATATAGCATATTCAGATAACATATTCATCTCGACCTCGACGATAATCGAGCCCATATTCAATGTCGGACCTTCCTGATCCTTCTCCACCTCGAATATCGCGTTCTTCTTCTTCGTCTGCACGGATGTCTTCTCCTCCTCCACCTCCGCCATATGAATATGTTCAAGATAACACAACGCTCCCATCTCGTGAGTTACCCCAGCGGATGCTACTTCCCCCTGGTAGGCCTCTATCGCCTTTGGCAAAGAAGTATGGCGTCAACACCAAGGCGTATTGGATGCGTAACCATCCAGACGGCCAGGCCCATTCTGGCATGGCCAACGTCTGGCCCTTTAACACCCGAGATCCCCCTAGCCACGACCGAGTCCCGAATCACAACGAGCTAGATGAACTATTCTTGACCGAAACTGAGCAGACAGGCCACCTTCTTAATGGATTTCGCA
This sequence comes from Hypoxylon fragiforme, assembly GCF_022984875.1. Taxonomy (NCBI): domain Eukaryota; kingdom Fungi; phylum Ascomycota; class Sordariomycetes; order Xylariales; family Hypoxylaceae; genus Hypoxylon; species Hypoxylon fragiforme. The sequence continues at coordinate 4,484,229 of NW_026054756.1, read as the reverse complement.
CTTGGCAAGTACCATTATTCAACGAACATCTTTACGACGACTTTTGGGCTAATCCGCCCCAGGGCGTCTCAAACTGGGACCACTGGCAAAACTTTGCTACCAAGCTAGTTACCGTGGACGAGAGCAAGTGGTTCAGCTTTTTCCAACGGGACAAATGGTTTGATTTGAGAACGAATCCGCTGCCTGGGTTAGACAAGCCCATCCCCGGCTTTGAAGGAAATTATGCGCCTAATAATCAGGCATGGTGGAGCGTCGACAACCCAGTCATTTGGAACACAATTCGCCCAGGAATAGAACTGGCCAATCGTCTCCTTAATCTGATGTGTGATGAACAAAGCGAATTGTGCGGTTTCCCCCCTTTTTTTTCTTGCCCCTGATTATATTTTGTATAACTTTAACTAACTCCTAGTCAAGTATCAATGAACTCTTGTATGCCGAACCAGTACGATGCGGGAACCAACCAGGGACGAGGTTTGAAGACCCATTTGTAAAGAAATGGATTTGTAGATTTAAAGAGCCCATGAAAGATGTAGCGAGTCCGCTTATGCTCAAGAAAGGGCTAGAATACGCGCTCGGAGGAAGAATGGCTATAACCTTCAGTGACGAATCGACCTCTTTCTCATTCAGCGGCACTGTACTAGGATTTACCGCTGTCGCGACTTTTGTCCCTTTGGTGAAATCCATAATTCACCTCAGTGTTGGCGAAATACGTTGTTTATTTGAAAAAGACAGTACGGTTGTCGAACGTATTCTGAGTTTATTCCAGTTTGCTAATACGGTACGTGATATGAGACTTCCAAACAACACTATTGAGGCTGTTACTAACTTTTTCTCTTTTATTTCTTAGTTACTCCACGAGTTAGCGGTACGCCTCCCTCCATTCCCTCCTCCCCCCTCTTTTTTTTCTTGTGTGTGTGTGTGTGTGTAAGAGAGAGAGAGAGACTCATACAGATAATGGTCGGTCGAAAATGCTGATAAGAACTACCATTCTAGCATGCCCTCTGGGTATCTCGTTTCAAAGACGGAGAGGCGACCTCACGACACTACGCCAGATATCCTGAACCAGTAAGATCCATCTACTTGTCCGGGAATTAACTCGCAATGCTAACATTCTGTCTAGTTATGGCGCGATAATTGGATCTCTGAGTTGGGCTGGAGTTTTGAGCAGGAAATCTATGGCGCAATCGTAAACGGCCTACCAAGGAGCATGCTCGTAAATGGAATACGAAGAGGCTACCAGACCTTCTTATACGTGGACGACATTACTAAAGCCGTATCTAAGGGCAGCGATCGTGATTCCACAGACATGGCAGGATGGGAGGAGCAGGTTTCTCGAGGATATGAGAACTACTACACAGTTCCAGCATGGTGGGCATCGGCGATACTCAGCGAGAAATATTGGAGAGAGATTATACCTTCTCTCGGGACTGAGGCACTCCGAGCTCCAGCTGTTACTATTAACAGAACTAATTTCGATACAGGCACAGTAGAGGTTGCTGAACCGTCATTTCCCATAGTCGTTCAAAGTCGGCCACTGCAAGATATAGAGGAATCGCCAGAATTCAACTCAGGTACTCCTAGGGGGGTGGCAGCCAAAAAATATCTCACCGAACTTGACGCAGTAGTTGAAAAGATAGAAGCACGGCGCAGAGATATCAACCATGACTTTTTGGCCAGAACAGGAGGTACATCATGGTACCCATGGGAGCGGCAGAAGTGGTCTATCCTTCCCTGGGGAAACACCAGAGAGAGGCATTACATTGAGGAATTTCGTTATCATCACACAGCACGAAATTACTGGGAGTGTCGAAGAATAACACGTGCCTGTGAAGATGAAATTACTGAACTATTGGCGAACGCGGGTACCAACACGGAGCATAATCTTAAGTTGCCTTTTGGGGTGATAGCATTGCTCATGCATGCCTCTAGTATGTCCCATCTTTTTCTCGTCTATCACGTTGTCTTAGTACAAAAGGCTGACATGTTCTATTAGTGCCATATCTCCAACATAACATCCCAACATCTCAGCAGTACTATTGGTCCGTGTATTGGGCTAATAGCCGTTCGTGGAAGGCGGACGGCTCCGGATGGTTCAATGAACTTTCCAGACACGTCCCAAGGATTGGTCCATTTAGAGTCCCGCAAGAGTCGGAAACATATCATGTCCTGCCTCACGATCAGGCGTGTCACGAACGCCCACATCGTATTTTAGCCATGGCCAAGATGCTTTTTTGGAAGATTGAGTACCTTCAAGGAGGACCATTGTAAGTTGTCCAGCTCTTTCCTTCTCCATCTATCTTTCTCTAACAAATGCTTCTAATATCTAGGCCATGGTTGCGAGCCATTCTCGACTGTATCATTGAGATGGAGGTGAACCGGGGGCTTAACATGGACCCTATCAGCTGGGGGAATTTTCCGTTTCGGATTCCTCCATACAACCCAGAATCCTACGTACAAGCGACGCACTACCAAGAAAGGCTCCCTAAGGTAGAGCCCTCATATCTGAGATATGAGGTAGTGGATAACTGGTTTGACGATGTCTATAATATGTCAAGCGAGCCAGGTCCACACCACTGGCCTGAGCAGGATGATACGCCAGCCGATCTGGCCCCCCCTGTGATTCCTGGCCTTCTTCCATATTCATATCCCGGGAAAATAGCAGATCACTATGACATCAATGACTCGTGGATCGTTGAGCCAGATAATGCCAACGGATACGACGTCTTTAACATTACAAGCAAGTCCAACATTCCCTCTTCCCTCTTCCCTATCCCCAACATGTGTAGTTAACTAACAAATCCCATAGAGCTTCTATCTCAACTAGGAGCCACCCAGGATGATCTTAAATCAATCGTTAAACTCTCTCCTGCCGGCCCAAGACTCGTAGGCAATGCTGATCACAGGGCGGCGGCGATTCGCGGGCACCTCGGAACGATCGTGCCACGTATAGGGAAGGTAGCTCTAGTTAGAAGAGCAGAGGAAGTTGCGGAATGTAATGGTAAACAAGGGCGTCCTGGGTGGATCAGTTGGGGATCTCAGGTATTTGATGTAACGAAATTTGTACCAAAAAACAATACCGAAAGAACTGAACTCCAAAAGAGTGCGGGTGGTCCGATCTCTCGAACTCTGAAGAGGTCAACACAATATTCAAAAGACCTATATAGACGTCTTAAACCCTACATGTGTGGCCATCTGGACTTACCGTTGCCACCCAGAGCTGAACTAAGACCTTTCACCCCTCGTCTACTGAGGTGGTACGACAACCCTGGTGCTGGGTGTTATGCAGCTGTGAATAAAAAGGTTTACGACTTGACAGGTAAGTTGCTCGCGCGAACATGAGAAATAGTAAGAGTGCAAAACTAACATATCCCTTCAGCTTATATGAATTTTCACCCAGGAGGTTCCAGAGCACTCTTTGCCTGCCTCGGTGTTGAAAATGACGAATTATTTACACAATTTCATGATTTATCGTTGATGGATGTAAGCTCTCCCCACTTCCTCCTCCCCCCCCTTTTTTCCCCTGCAAGCCAAATCACTGACCAACTGTTGTTTACCGCAGAACTACAAAAGTCTACAAGTTGGGTACATGGTTCCGGAAATACTAGACGAAGACTTGACAAAGACCGAGATTGCCGTTCACGACTGGGTATTTGACATCAAAGCGCTCCAAATTACCGACCGCGCACTCTACGATTCTCTCGTGGGTTATGGTGGCATGTGTACAGACCACTTCATAGCAGGAGAAAATACCCCCGAAGCCAATCCACTGGTCACATTATATGAAAAGCACAAGCACCTCATCTGCGGGGGCGCGGAGTATCAACTCACTGAGATACCAAGTGGTGAGCTTGCCTTGCACACCGGTGAGGTTTATGGCGAGCCTGCCTGGGTCTGCATCTACGGCGATGTCTACGACGTTTCAGGTGAGTTTACCCTCGTTTTTCCTCTTCCTTATTACTTACTTTTCTGAAATTGCTTGCTGACTCCATTCTTAGACATCTTCAGATGGCCGAACTATTACGAGCATGTTATAGATCGGAAGTACGGCGGAGCGGTGATGCAACAATCGAACTTGACAAACTGGATTGTAGATACGTTTGGAGGTCGTCGGATAGGTCAAGTGGCTGATGGAGCATGTTGGCCTATAAAATCCTCTGATTGGCACCAAGCGCCAATACATCGCGTTTTTCACGCTTAGTTTGGAATATATCGATGGCTGGAACCTTTTTTTGTTCCACTCACGGTCGAGGGGTTTCCGATATGTCTATAGGAGAGGAGGTAAATAGATGTAGAATAGAATGTATGAAATAATCAAATGGGATTGGTAATCGTCTATGTCCCAAATCTCGTTGGCCCCTTTAGGTAGTTTTTGACCATCGCTGTGATTACCACATCCTACCACATCCTTTCTCAATACGTTCTAGGGGGCGTTGAAATCTACCGACCTAAGTTCAAATAGGAGAAATGCCCCTCTCCCCTCCCCCATCCTACCGTGAAAAGAAGGGAAATACCAAAGTACCAGCTGATAATACGCCTAGCCCTCTCTTGCCTGGAGAACAGCTTGGCTCGAAATAGACAAAATGGAGCGCTTGGCAGTCCCCGACTTTCTGACACGAATAAAAATAAGGCGAAGAAAAACCCCATGGGGTAAATCTGTCGGCTACCAGGCTTAGAATAGCCCATACCCCGGCTACATTACACACACAACACACATTCCAACCAATACACATGCACTTACACAACTACCTTACACTACCTAGGTACCCCATAATCCAAGTTCCGCGGCCCCTCTCGTCCGCCGTGGTAGATTACTACGAAGTAACTAGGTACAGACAGCACCAATCTACATCAATTACCCCAAAGCCACTGGTAAACCGGCAGTACTGCACAGTTACATCGCACCCCCCTAGCGCGGCCGGGGAACCTAGCTGTGTGGGGAAGCCCCAAGACAGGATCTGACGAATGCGAGGATCGCGAAGGAGATTCATCCATGGCGCGGTAGCATATGCCGAAATGTGGACGTTGCGTTGGATGGGGCTGCTGAGATCGCGCGCAACGGCATATACAAAATGAACGGTGACGAGAGCTGGTAGAGGAGGAGAGAGGTTTCAGCGTGCCGTGTTGTGATACGATGTGTGATGGTAAGGTAGGTAAGGTTGGGCTGGGTTCCACGTGCTAGGTTAGGGAGGTGGTGTAGGTGTAGGTGTAGGTCGTAGGTCGTAACCGGGGCTTGTCATCGTGCATGAATGAATGCGTAGATGGGTAGGTAGATGGGAGATGGTAGATGGACCGTGGGCGATTCTTTGCCTCTCACGTCCAGATATACACAGGAAAATCCGGGGTATTGGCTTGGTAGGTAGGCAAGTAGGTTAGGTATATATCCATCAAGCGAGGGCTTCCAGAAAAAGTCCGGATTCTTTTTTTCAACAATTCATATTGGTACTTGTCTACCAATCTACCTACCTACTTACTTACCCTTCTTTCCTTTATACTTTTCTGTTCTGATACAATCAATATGTCGATGGATCAAGATCGGGTGTGGACCCTGAAAGACCACTGGAGGGCGATGGTCGCGATAGTACTGGTGTCCTTGAGTTCTTTCCAGTATGGTCTCGACTTTGGAATCATCGGTGGTCTCCAAGCCATGGTTCCGTTCCTCAAGGTAAGGAACTTGACTGTCTCCTTTCCCCTTACCTAGATGACTAAACTAGACGTGTTTATGTATGTTTACTCACACTTCACCATCAAGGTCTTTGGGAAAGAAGACCCCACAACCCCCTTGGGATACAACCTCCAGACCGACCGCCAGCAACTCATCGCGTCCCTAATGGTGCTAGGTGCCTTCGTGTCTTCCTGTTCGGCTGGCTTCACGGCCCAGTATGTCGGTCGCAAGATGTCGCTGTGGATAGCGTGTGTGGGTGTCTTCGTCTCGACGGCACTCATGCAGGCAACCACTGTGATAGGGGGCTTGTACGCGGGCAGAGTCATACTCGGTCTGGCTAATGGGCTGTTAATGACGCATTCTCAATTATATGGTACGTACAAGTATAGTGATAGATATACTTTGATTTGTGGTAGATGCTAACCTGGTCTATAGTAAGTCGCGGTTTCTATAGTTTGTTATTTGTGAGGCGGTGAGATGCAAAGAGTTATGAGAAGAAGAAAATGAAAGAAAGGGGAATAAAAATAAGAAGCGTACCGCAGCGTAGCAGACCAAAAGTCATACCTCCAGAGATATACACACGCAACTAACCAACACACAACAGATCCAGGAAAGTGTTCCCGGAAAGTACAGAGGCTTAGGCATCTCTTTCCTCACCTACTGGGTTTCCGTCGGTAAGATTCCTATCTCCTAATCCACCATCAACCACCACCTTCTTCCCCCTCTTTCCTAACTAAACACCACCCTAGGCACCCTAATCGGCACCATCGTCGACAACTTCGCCGCCAAGATCCCCAACCGCAACGCCTACATCATCCCCCTAGGAATCGTGCACATCGTCCCGGGCATCCTCGCCATCGGCCTCTTCTTCATCCCGGAGTCGCCCCGCTGGCTCGCCGCCACCGGCAAATGGGGGAAGGCGGAGCGCGCCCTCGAACGCCTGCGCCCTGACGGGTGGCCCGTCGCCCAGGAGTTCGCGGAGATGAGGACGGCGCTCGAGGCGGAGGCTGCGCTGCAGTCGAGTATCGGGTACCTGGATCTCTTCAAGAACCCGATCGACAGTCGCAGGACGACGGTTGCGGTGTGTGCGCTGACTAGTCAGGCGGCGTCGGGGTCTATGTTTGTTATTTGTAGGTGGCTGTTTTATTATTCACCCATCAGTGCTATATGATACTAACATGCCAAACAAACAGCTTACGGAACCTACTTCTTCGAAATGGCAAACGTAGGAAACGCCTTCGAGAACTCCTGCATCCTCACCGGTGTCGGCGTAGTCGCAATGGCTGCCACCGCCTTTACGATCACCAAGTTCGGCCGTCGACGCGTGATGATGACGGTCGGGTTTACCTGCGCGGGTATATCTCAGCTGGTCATAGCCATCATCTACACGATCTCACCGAATACGCAAAGTTCTGGCAAAGCGTTGGTGGGCATGAGTATATTGTATATTGCTGCTTGGTATGTGTTGAACTTAGTGCCCCCCCCCTGAATATATGAATGAACTAGGCTGCTAACAATGGGTAGTAAGTACCTACATACACATAATCAAAAAGAGCTTCACCTTCTGGAAAATAGATAGGCGTAGGTAAGATGTCAAAGACTTGCAGACTAACAAAGCCGTTTTGCTCTTCCAACAGATAGTTCCATGATCGCCCCGTACGCATGGCTTAGTGGTGGCGAGCTCTCCTCGCAACGTCTGCGTTCGCATACGTTCGGTCTAGCTACCGGAATTGGATTCTTCTTTGCGTGGCTTACCAGTAAGTTGACCCCCTTCCACCCCTTCCTCTCTCCCCCCCTTTTTTTTGATGGGACAATGGTACTACTCCCTTACAATAATAAAAACTAACACCCCTCTAGCTTTCACCGCCCCCTACTTCATCAACCCCGAGTCTCTGAACTGGGGCCCTAAGTACGGCTACATATGGACCGGCTGCTGCGCGATCGCAGGTCTCTGGATCTTTTTCTTCCTGCCCGAGGTCAAGGATCGGACTTTGGAGGAGATTGATGAGATGGTAAGACAGCCTCTTTGCTACATCCCACATACCTTACCTACCTACCTAGCAAAGGAAAAGAAAGACCCCCCCCCCCCCCCCCCCCCCCCAAAAAAAAAAAAAAAAAACGTAGAGAGAAAGAAAGAACAAAGAAAGGAACAAGGAACAAGAAGAGAAAAAGCTAACGACAAAAACAGTTCGAAGCCCAAATCCCCGCTCGCGGCTTCCGCCACTACCGCTGCACTGGCACTCACATTGCGCTTGAGAAGGCCAAGGCAGAGCATATTGCAGAGCATATTGAGCATGCTGAGCGAGGAGAGGGAAAGATGTGAGAAGATAACTAGTGCCTACAACACAACTACTCGTGCCTATCTGCGTGGGTAGGTACGTACGTACGTACGTATCTAACCTACCAAGGTAAGTAAGTACATAGGGGGTCTGGCCGTAAACCACGCCAGCGAACTGTGGTTCATTCGTGAGTAAGTGCGGGAAAGGAGGAAAGGATTCGAAAGCATGTTGGCACTCTTTTATATTTACCTAGGTACTTACCTAGGCAGACAGATACCCATATAAGAACAGTCCTTTACAGCTACTAGCCTAACCTCCATGAGACAAGATTATAAGTAACATTTAACTACCACGAAAACATATTATTTTGCACGCGGCTTAGGTGCTATGGCTCCACTAGAATAGGCCTGCCGTAGATATTTGGTACGGCGCCATCGTAGTTGGGAATAAAGTAAGCTTGCTTTCATCTTTCTGTCTATTGGTTGCAGCGTAGGTATCTGCAGCATATTAATATCGACGGTGTCAAGGGTATACCGGTGGGCTACGTGGAAGCTTAGATGGAAAAAAAGACAGCTTAGATGTATACCTACTACTTAGGTGTGAGCCAAGCTTCTATAGCCACCTGGGAGATGTCACAGATCCCCGCGCAACAACGATGTTCTGCATCTCCTATGTTCCGCACCGTGACAGCACCAAAGGTTCACCACAAAAACACATTGCTATCGGCAGTGAGAGGGGTATGCAAACTTGTATTCTATTCTATACTAAACAACCCTATCCTACCCTTCCTTCCCTGTCCCTGTCCCTACACTTACAACACCACCCTACTGCTGCTTAGCAAGCACCTCCTTGACGGCCTGATCGTACGTCTCCTCCGCATTCTTCTCGGTATCGAAGTCCATGATCCACGACGGCCGGGGCAGCTGGATGCTCTCGGGGCTGTCCTTGACCTTGGACCAGTCCGTCTTGTGCCACATCTCGCGCGTCGTCTCGCCCGTCTTCTGTATCTGCCGCACGCGCTCGTACCGGATCTTCTCGTGCGCCCTCACGGCCGTGGGCAGGTTGTCTTTGCCGCCGCGGCGCAGGCACACGGCGATGGAGACGCCGTCCTCGACCGCCTGCGCCGCGCCCTGCGCGCTGGTCGGCAGGAACGGGTGCGCGGAGTCGCCCAGCAGCAGGATGCGGCCGGCGGGGCTGACCCACGTGGGCAGCGGGTCGCGGTAGACGAGCTTCCAGTCGACGAGGTTCTCCTCGGGGGTCTTGGAGATGATGCGCGTGCATAGCGGGTCCCAGTCCTTGAGGGCCTCCTTGACCTCGGAGAGCTTTCCGGGGAAGCTCCAGGACTCGTCGATGTCGTGCTCGTCGCGGTGGGTTAGCACCCACGAGCAGTCGGAGCCGTTCTTGATCGTGGTGAAGAGGAAGTGCATGTCAGGCCCGATCCAGCCGTTGAAGGTGTCGCCGTTGGTGCAGAAGTGCTTGGTTTCAGGGTCCTCGATCATGTCTTTGTTGGAGAACCTGGGGGGGGGGGGGGGGGGGGGGGAATGTTAGTTTATCATGTCTCAATCCTTGACTTGAATAGAAAGGAATAGAGGAAGGGGGGGAATACCATGATCGCCAGATAGCATATCCGCTGCTCTTAGGCTTATCATCGTGGCCTAGAACAGACTTCCGTGCCCTGGACCGTACTCCATCCGAAGCGATGACTACATCGCCAGAAACCTTTCTCGCATTGTTAGTTTTCTAGGTAGTCTAGGTAGGTATGAATGATGGTGAGTAAACTGACCTTTTCACCATTATCAAAGGTGATGGTAGCTTGCTTGTCGTCTTCGTCGTAAGACAACACTTTCTTGCCGAGATGGATCGGGATCTTCAGGTCATCCTTGGCATAGTTGTACACCACTTCGTGCAGCTCTCCTCGGTGGCCGTTGAAGTTGGGCGCATCAATGGCGTACTCCGGGGTCGGCTGGTTGATGACGATCTCGCCCGTGTCGTACTTGTGGATGTTGAAGCCGTACGTGCTCAGGTCGATGGCCAGAGGTCGCATGGCGTCAGCCACCTTGCCGCCCGACCAGCGGTAGAAGATTCTTCCCGCATTGGGGCCGAACGAGATGATGTCGCCCAGCGGCTTGATCTCGGGGAACTGTTCATATACCACCACGTCGTGTCCTTGACGGTGGCATTCTACTGCTGCTCCCAAACCACCGAAACCTGTGGGCCCAGAGAGATCAGAAAGAGTTTAGAGAGAAGGGGGGGGTTGACCTAGGCGCTTAGAGCCAGAAGAAAAAAAGGAAAAAAACTGGTGGTGAATGTATTATTCACATAGATTGGAGATAGAGTAACATACCGGCACCGACTATTACAACCTTGATACCAGTCTTAGGACGCGTCCCATTGGTGTGACCGTTCGTTGCCATCTTGTTAGTCAGAATATAGGTAGTAGGTATGATGTAAGTAGTAGTATATAAAAGTACTAGGAAGATCTATAATCTATAGCAGATGCAGGTTGGAGGTGCAGCGAAATTCCCTTCCTCGGCGGGCAAGAATTTGGAAAATCGAGTAAGGTATCTTTTCTTTTTTCGTAGCTTGGATGATCAAGGTGTTACTTAGGTATGATTCTTGAGTTACAAATTGTATAGAATTCTGAACCAATAGCGTGATGATTATCTTGATATTTAAATATGCCGACGGACACCCCTGGACAATGCATCATGGATTCCTTTTCTCACTCGGTGCGGGGGTAGAGGGGCGCTCACCTGGTGATCTCCATCGACACAGAGACGCGGCTCTTCTTGAAACACATCTTCGTGTCCTCATAGCCTAGACAGGGGGCATTTGGCTTATTCAGAGATTGACAATCATACATAGCATTGACCACAGGGGAGGCGTGTAATAGTTTGTCCGGGTTTTCGGGGACGTCAAGTTGTCCGAGAGGGTCTAAATAGTGGAGGGCCAAGCTACCTGCCTAGCCTTCCACGGCAGCTTCGATTTATGTATACTACTACCTAGGTCATAACTTAGGCCTGCTATGTTTGGTAAATACTAGACTTAGCCTATATTTGGTACTTAGCCCTCGGCCCAGAACAGTCGACCGTACGAGAAGCAGGCCATGCCGAAGATCCTCGGCGACCCAGCTGACTGGGAAAATCCGGCTGCGGTGTTATGCGGTGTTTAGTTTAATGCGACGGGACTCGGGCTCGGGTAAGTAAGTGATAAGTAAATATATTAGGTGGATATGTAAATGCCATCCGAAACAGAATGTCCTGGAGGTTTCTTCAAAAGTAAAGCCCCGACTCCTATCTTCTACATACCCACTCGGATTTTTAGACGGGAACCGCACGCTTTGATATGACTTCCAAACCAGATTGGGGGGAGACCACCTCCGCTTTGGAGGTTGCGAACACTTATGCGAAGCAGCTTCAAGGTAGAAACGGTGAGTCGATCATTCTACCCCTACACGTATTCGTATGCACAGGTGGATGTTGACAAGACTGCGCAGTCTTGATTACGGGCGTTTCGCCTGAGGGAGTGGGCGAAGGCACAGCCATTGCCATTGCGTCCCAGAAACCAGCGAATTTGATTTTGGTATCAAGAACGAAGGAAAGGCTTGAAGCTGTAGCGTCATCTATCCGCAAATCATACCCAGATGTCAATGTGCAAACGGTTACGATGGACTTGGCCTCCCAAGCGTCGATTCGCGAGGCGGCTACGAAGGTTAACGGTTTGATCTCGAAGCTGGATATCTTGATCAACAATGCCGGGGCGACTTTCAACTCGCGCTCTTGGACAGCTGAAGGAATTGAAATACAATTTGGCGCCAATCATATTGGCCCGTTCCTATTCACAAAGTTGCTGCTCCCTCTCCTAGAAAAGGCAGCTACACAGTCCCCTGCTGGAGCAACTCGTATCGTTAATCTTGCCAGCCATGGCCATCGGATATCCCCCATACGCTTTCACGACTACAACATAGAGAATAAGGAAGTACCTCCGGAAGAAAAACCGTTCTCGCCTCTGCCACCTGCACTCACCAGAGTGAAGGAAGATGGCTACATGCCTATCATTGCGTATGGCCAGAGCAAGACAGCAAACATTCTATTCACTCTTTATCTTCAAGAGAAGTTGAAGACAAAGGGAATTGCAGCATATGCTGTGCACCCGGGAGGTGAGTAAGAGGGCATAGTACCTTGGCATTTCATAGCAAGTCCTGAACTAACTTGGTGTCGGACACGCATAGGTGTGAATACCAACCTTGGCCGTGACCATGACCCAGAAACGGCAGATGCCATTGCACAATCATCCAAGTTTTGGAAGAATTGCGATCAAGGAGCGTCCACGACTCTGGTGGCTGCATTAGACCCGGCGCTGAATGGTAAACAAGCCCACGCTTTTACTGCCTCTATCGAGTAGCTGCCTAATAGTTAACGTGCCACATGCAGTTTGTAATGGTCTCTACTTGTCTGACTGCCAATATTGCCCTTGTGCAGACCATGCCAAGGACCTGACGATAGCCAAGCGACTCTGGCAACTGAGCGAAGAGCTGATTGGCGATAAATTCGATCTTGAATAGATTGGATACCTACGAAATAGGTGTGTTATCTTTCGGTGCTTTGCCTATGGGCTTAGTTAGGCTGTGGGTAGGGTAGGATAGGTAAGCGCTCCAATGTCCTTGTCATGTGTATTTATAGACCGCCTCTCCCAAAGTATACAACTGTCTTGTTGCTCCGTTTCCTACACACAATGTTGCTAATTTAAGCCCAGATGCCACGCAGTATTGATTAGGCCTCTCTATTAGAATGGAGGGAGACGGTGTTTTAACCTTCGACCGGCTAAATTAGTGGTGTATGCAAGCTCTTAGGCGAGTTGCGGATTACATCCTAGGGTCGCCTTGATGAATCGTGCCAATTTTGCCCATCGGACATGTGTTGACAATGGATATGATGACTTTCTGTCGAGGGGATGGCAATGTACATTCTAGGTACTTTTATTACCTATAAATCTAAGCCTTCGGATTCTCGGAATAGACGATTGCCTCTTTCCGTTTCGTGAAATTGACAATACTTGAAAAAAGGTTCTGCTGTCAAAGATGAGGTTGATGATTCTGGGTACTGTGCTTACGGCATGGGGCACTTATGTCGCCGCGGAGACATTGATCGTTCGCGAAACCGTCCAAAATCTACCATCGGGATGGAAGTTTGAGCAACCGGCCAAGGTAGAAGAACTCATAACTTTAACGATTGCGCTCAAACAGCCACGAATCAATGACCTAAAAGCCAAGCTAGGCCGTATTAGCGATCCGTCGGATACTGAATACGGACATCATCTGACCAGAGAGGAGGCAAAGACATACCAGGCAATCGATCCGGAAACAGTAGACCAAGTCTACTCGTGGCTCGGCTCTAACGGCATTACAGATGTAGTAACGAACGGGCCTATGATCACGGTGACTTCTACAGCTTCCAACTTTAACAAGATCCTGAAAACATCCATTGGCTACTACTCTTTTCAGGGGTCATCTTCGGTCTTACGCGCTCCATCCTACTCGTTTCCACAGCGACTTGATGGGAGTATCGAGTTTATCTACCCCCTCTCGAACTTCATGAGGCCACCTCGTTCGAAATTGAGATCCCGACCTGCCGTCAAGTCATCCGTATTATCTACCAACGTGGATGATCAGCCTTGTCTGGCTGGTGTAACCCCCGCCTGTCTCAAAAGTCTCTACAATGTGACATATGCTGATACTTCGGTGCCCACCAAATCCCCTGCCCGATATGGGATAGCGGGCTTCCTCGAGCAGTATATCAAGTACGACGACGTTTTCAAGTTCCTCGATACGTATGCTCCCGAACTTACGCCATTGGGGTATAACTTCTCGGTTGCTATGCTGAATAACGGCACCAATCCCCAACCTAATGAGCCAAGATCAAGAGCTGGAATAGAGGCTAGTCTGGATGTCGAGTATGCCATGGCCATGGCTTACCCGGCAAATGTGATATACTATTCAACAGGAGGTCGAGGTGAGAAGGTCGATCGCAACGGCGACCTCATGCCGACTAATCGGAGTGATAACGAACCATACCTGGAGTTTTTACGGCATCTACTTGACCTTAGCGACGAAGAAATACCCCACGTTGTGAGTATCTCGTACGCGGACGACGAGCAATCCGTACCGGCTCCCTATGCGAATCGCGTATGCGATCTCTTCGCTCTAGCGGCAGCTCGTGGCGTGACATTCTTATCCGGGTCGGGAGACGGCGGTGCTAGCGGGATTGGACAGAATCAGTGCTACAGCAACGACGGCGAGCAACGGAAGATGTTCCTTCCCACATTCCCAGCTAGTTGCCCGTATGTCACGGCGGTGGGCGCCACGGGGAATACCTTACCAGTAGAAGGTGCAGAATTTAGTACAGGCGGGTTTAGCAACTACTTTGCCAGGCCGGAATGGCAGAATGATGCAGTGGACGCGTACATATCTGCACTGGGAGACTCGCACAAAGGGCTGTACAACGAGAGCGGTCGCGCGTTTCCGGACATTAGCGCCACAGGTACTAATTATGCCATCCAGGTAGGAGGCTATCAAACCGATGTCTACGGGACCAGCGCAAGCACACCAGTCGTCGCAGCTCTGGTAGCTGTAATCAATGACTCAAGGTTGAAATCCGGTAAGAACAGCACAGGATGGCTCAACCCGGTGCTGTATTCGCAACCTGTGAGGGAAGCATTGCAGGACGTGACCACGGGTATAAGTCAGAGCTGTGCATTTGGCGAGGATACGGAACCTGGGTGGGAAAGTAAAGAAGGATATGATTGCGTGACTGGTCTTGGGTCTATCGGTGACTTTGGGAAGCTGCTGGAAGTATTGGGATAAGGGAGTCCTTGGGATTTCGGCGTTGGATTTGATAAAATGTGGGATAACTTATGTAAGATCAAAAAGCAAGGAGAGTGATGCGTGACGCAGATATGGAAATGTATGTAAAAAGGAAATGCAAGGCACAGTACTCGGTAGCGTTTCGCACTATAACTACTACTAGGTAGGTATCCTTTGCTTGTAGGTTTATGTACGTATTAGCCACAACCCCTGTATGTACAATACAACGTATTTTATACCTACACAAGTGGGTACAGTACCCTATTTTAAGCGGCTTTCCATTAGAGTGTTTACCAACTCCACACGAGCTAGTGCTTTGATTCGCGGTTCTTAGCTCCTCCCTCCTGCTACCTTAATAGGTACTACCGACCTAAGGTCTGTAGTTAGTTGTATTCGTAAGTACCAAAGTCTAAATCCAATATCATCTTGTAAGGTTTGCATATATTATATGATTCTGACTTCCGACTTAGTCCCAACTTTTTTTTCACAACTTTATAATTTGGGACTTCCATATTCGATCAACATCATTGTTGACCGTGACAACCAAAAACCAGAAGAAAACCCATTGAAAAACGACATACGGAAGAAAAGAAAAGGCGAACTGCTTAACGGATTCATGCGTGTATCCGTCTATTAAACCATCTATATTATCTCCCGCCCAACTATCCACTCGCCATAGATACAAAGTACCACCTTACGTCTTCAAATTCAACCATCGAGGTCCCATTGGCTCCGTTGAACACCTTCACCATTGAAAACGAAAAGAATCATTATTCGCCGAGTTAGGATTAGACGCGTATCGACGCGTCTTTGTTCTCCTTTCCGATCTCACCTCCGATCTCCGACCTCCGACCTCCACCCTCCACTCTCTCTACTCATGCGTCCACCTGGAAATTGAGCCCAGTTGGTAACAAGCACGTTGCCGTTTTTAGTGGTCAGTGGAGGAGGAGGAGGCCCAGTCGACAAGTCGCTGGCAAATCGTCTTTGCTGCTCCACGGCCTTGAATCTCTTGGCTACGCGCGCGAGATATCTGCCACTGGGACGCGATGACGTCTACGGGCCCTACCTGAACACACCTTTCACTCTATTCACCATCTATTTTCGATTGAAACAGCATGCCTACAGTTCAAATCACACCCACGTCTTCCGAACTCCTACAGCATGTAGCCGACTCGCTGGGGAAAGCAAGGAAAGTCGTCATAATCACCGGTGCTGGCATAAGCACCAATTCTGGTATTCCGGTATGTCTCCGCCTTTTCGTGTTCTGAGTTTCTATCGTGACGAGAAATCCTATTTCTAACCAATTTTATAGGACTTCCGTTCCGAAAATGGACTTTACTCGCTCATTCAGGCGCAATTTGAACGAGCCGAAGCTACCAGTTGTAAGGACGAAGAGGGACAAGCCACTGGTTTTGCTCTAAGTGGTCGTCCGGCTAAGAGAAGGAGACTATCCCAGGCAGCTGAAAAGCCTGTTGAGGTTTCGCAAGACCCTAATGGCCATCACAATCTTGTCAAGATAGATACGCCGGTGGGCAGCAATGCCATAAATATCCAAGACACCACAGCCCCTTCTGAACCATTACTACAACGACTCACTAGATCACGGTCGGGACTCCGTCCACCATTACTTAAAAAGGCATCGCAATCTCGTATGCCGTCTTCCAACCCCCGAGATCCCTTACATTCAGCTTCACCACTATCGACCGCCTCCTCAACAGAAGAATCGACAACCAGTGTAGCAAAAGGTCCACATCTTATCCAATCGAAAGCCACCACCCCAAAAACGATTCTGAGCGAATCATTCAGCTCGTCTCCTCTCTCCTCGCCGCCACCTATCTTATTCGATCCTTACGATAACTCTCACTCATCTACAGATGAAAGTTCACAACCAAGTGTCGTATGTTCTGATACGTCTGACACTGAAGATGCGCAGAACTCATTCGATCTACTCTCCTCTCAAGCTTCCAACCCTAGCCTACGCAACATGAAGGGCCGTGATCTCTTCGATTGTAACATATGGTCTGATCCTTTGAAGACTTCCGTGTTTTACCGCTTTGCCACCACCTTGAGACAAAAAGTTAAGGACGTGGAGCCAACAGTAACACATAGATTCATTGCCCAGCTTCGTGATGTGGGGAAACTTGCTAGAGTTTACACACAAAACATTGACGAAATTGAGAAGAAGATTGGTCTTTCTACCGACCTAAAGAATGGTGCAGGCAACCGAAGAAGGAAGTCCGGTAGGCCACAGTTGGTCGGACAAGGGAAGGACTCAAAAGAGAATGCGGACCCAACAAAATGCGATGGTCTTAGTGGAGTGGACAGCAGCCAGGCTTCGCAGAGCTCCGAGACTTCTGGACGAAGTAATACACGATCAGTTGTAACTCAAGACAAAGGAGTCGAATGCGTATTCCTCCATGGCTCTCTACATGCTCTGCGTTGCTTTGTATGTGGAAAACTCTGTGACTGGGACGAAGACGGCCGCGAAGTCTCTACCATGTTAGGCGAACAGCCAGAATGTCCTCATTGCGCAGGAGCCACTGCTGCAAGGCAGGAAAGGGGGAAGAGAGCTTTGGGTATTGGCAAGCTTCGACCCGATATTGTTCTCTATGGCGAGGAGCATCCTCAGTCTGACCTAATATCCCCCATTGTCCAGCACGACCTTTCAGCCGGCCCTGATCTTCTTCTCATACTCGGCACAAGCCTGAGAGTACACGGGCTGAAAGTAATGGTCAAGGAATTTGCCAAAGCTGTGCATAACAAAGGGGGCAAAGTCATATTCATCAACCTAACGAAGCCATCGGAAAGTGCTTGGGGCGACATGATAGATTACTGGATTGCATGGGATTGCGACGCCTGGGTAGACGATCTGAAGAATAGAAAGCCTCATCTCTGGCTGTCACCAGATGAAATCCTGGAATTTGAAAAACAAAAACGCGAAGCGTTGGCAGAGAAGAAGAAGGAAATCATATCCAAGAAACGGGAAAGCGTCATGGATAAAAAGCGCGAAGCGTTACAGCAGAAGAGGAGGCACACGATTGGCGAAGAGAAACCCCGGCCACCACCCAAGAATCCTTCTTCTATGCGAAATGATTACCAATGCGGTGCCTACGTAGTCTGGGAAATATTTCAAGCCCTGGCTAAGATTGGCGACCGACCTTTTAACAATCTTGGATATACACCTCCTCGCTTACCACCCACCGAGCCAGCGCCAGCCCCGATGTCCCAGTCCCGTCCAGGCGTGGGTGCAAAGAAGCCAAGGCCGAGGAAATCTGCCCCAGCAGCCCTTGTTCCTCTAACGGATAGCTCTGCAAAGACGAACAGTACCCCGAAGGCGAACAATACCCCGAAGACGAATAACACTCCGAAAACGAATAGCACCACAGATTCTACGCCAAAGTCTACGCCCGTTGTCAAGGCCAAGTTCCCAGACGTAAACTGGAGCAGTCGGAATAAATATGCAAAAGCTGCACAGAAACTGGCACGTACTGGCAAATCCCCAACGCCGGTCAGATTAGCTGAACTAAATCGAGTCCCGACACCACAAGAGGCGAGCACACCCTCTCCGTATGCTCCGCCTAGTTCCATCACTGCAGCGGTTAAGGTGAATCCTCGCCAACGAAAGCGGAAAATGATTGATGGTGTTCCGGTTGGGGGCCCAGGTCTACTGAAGAAGCCTTCCTTGCCGTTGCCAACGCCACGACGTGGCAGTGGTAGGGATAATGTACCTCCAAATCGGCCGAGCACTTCTACAGCTTGTCATACGCTTTCCTCGAAAGGTCCCATTTTACCCCCATTTCATCCTGGATGGGAAAGTTCGCCTGCGGCAAAGATAAAGCCTCTGGAACCAAGTTTGAATGTATCACCACCCAGCCCTTTAGCGGATCTGCCTCCAATAGTGCGACCAGAGATCTTTGCCATGCGTCAGGTCGTCCATCCGATGAGCTTTTGCGATCCACTTGTCAAACTACGGTATGACACTACAAATTATAAAAGGCCGGTTGAAGAAACCGGTATAGCTACGTATGATACAACACCGAGTCCATCGGACCAACTTCGGTGGGAGCTGGCTCGACAGGAGGCACTCGATGGGACAGAAGCGCCTGAGGAGGTGAGGCGCTCGAGATGAATATTATCTCTGGTTTTGGTTTAAAAGGAATTGTGTCAGCATTAGAATATACCCGTTTCAGTGTTTTATACGTAGTTAGGTTTTACCGTCTGCTAAATGCTAAGGTTATGCATATCATATATGTATATAATTCTGAGCGTAACAATACCATTGCTTATTTGCGCGTAAGTGCCCCTATTCGGAGTTGAATAGCCTAGATTTCTACAGGATGCATGTGCTTGACAGTAGATATATGTATTTCTTCTGGCAGATTGTAACTACAGTTGTAAACAAGTTATACTACATAGGTAGCGAAATATGGAACAGGGGAAAATGAAGGTAAGTAAAAATACACTTAATCATCTTTTCCCTTCCCCCTTTTCTTTGTTTCTCTTTATCTCTCCTTTCCCCCCTCAGTGGCTCTCATGGGTATAATAACAAAGCCGTGCCAGCAGGCTTCTCTATTTCATTGTTCGTCATAATTCATCTTTTCAACCCCAACCCCCCCCCTTCATCATCAATAGCTAGGTGGCCTACCTAATACCCCTGCCAAAACCCGCCACATTCACATTCACATTCACATTCACATCCTCATCCGAACTCACGCTCGCCTCCCGATACGTCCCTGGAGCCCTGTACGGGTCCGGCTGGGGGTTGTAGACCCCCCCCATATACATCAGCGCTCCGTTCGCTGCGTGCTGGGCTGCCTCCGCATTCATCTGCGCTTCGTACTCGAGGCTTTGGTCCGTGGTTGTTGGGTCCGCGAAGGCGTGCGGGTACATTGTGGGGAGACGCAGTTCGCCCGGTTCCTGGGGGCGGAATATGGAGGGGACCGTGTTTATGTCTGCGGCTGCCGCCCCTGCTGCCGCTGCTGCTGCTCCTGCTGCTCCTACCCCTGGGTCCCCAGACGCGGCAGGGGCAATAGACCCCTCAGCCTCCGCCTGCCGTCTCTGCTGCTCATCCATCGCCGACTGGATCGTCGTCGACGGGATCCCGATGTTCAGCAGCTCGCCCAGCGCCCCGGATCGGTCCACCGTTTGGATGAAGGCGGAGCCTACGTCGGCGTTGTTGGCGTAACGTGAGAATCCTCCCGCGGCCGGGCGTCGTCCCTGCTGCCGCAGGTGTCCCTGCCGCCACCAGCTTTGCCGTGCCTGATGTTCCTGTGCCTGCCGCGTCGGCGCCGGTGGCTGCTGCGGCCGCGGTCGCTGCTGTTCCTGTGCTTGCGCCTGTGCATGTGCCTCCGGCCCTGCCAGCGTCGCCGCCGGCGCCTGACTCTCCGTCCGTATCGTCTGCGGATGCTGCACACCCGCCCTTTTATGACTTCGCAGTACGCGCGAGGACTGGGGCGTGTTGCGGGATACTCCTCCACCTCGCCCTCGCCCTCGCCCTCGCTCTCGCCCTCTACCCACCCCGCTTCCCATCCCGCTTCCCGATACTCCTTTCCCTCTCCCTAACCCCCTTTCCGATGGTGGTCCCGGGAGAGGCGTGCGCCGTTTCGGTTCTTGACGGATCGGGGGGGCGGCGCTTAGTTGGAAGTTGAAGCTCGACTCGCCGAAGACGATGCCGAACGGCGTGTTGGGAGGGGGAAGGGCTGGGTTCATTGGGTCCCCGATGTCTGGAGGATTCGATATATCCGCTGGGAGCGGTGGGGGCGGTGGGTTCGTTGGGTCAGTAGCAGTCTCTGGGACTTCCCAGTGGAAGATCCCGAGGCCGGTGGTGTCTTGGGGTGGTTGGTTGCCGAGGGCCCTCGAGTCTCGGACGACGGAGAGGATCCAGTCTACGTCCGCCTGTGGCACGAGGGCCGCGCTAGAGTCTACAAAATGCAGGTCTTTGTTCCGGAGGATCTCTTCGCATCTGTCGATGTAAGGGCGTATTCTGGAGTCGAGCCGGGCGTACTCTTTGTTGGCCAGGACGGCGAGCCTGTCGCAGCGATTCTTCCAGTACGACGACGGCACGCCGGAGAACCGCGCTTTCCAGCTGGGGTCCTCCGGGTTGAACGTTGGGTCCTCCCCCAGGGTGCCGAGCAATTCCGAGTAGCCCTGATAACAGGCGCGGAAGCGAGCACCCCACTCCGCCCACTTGTCTTGGGGTATGCCATACGAGGTTGAATGAGACATGTAATCGCCCAATCTCAGATAGTCACTGGCGACTTTGCGAAAATACCCCATGCGCAAGTATATGGCCCCCATGGGACCTTGATCAGCCTCGCCCATCCCCGTGTAGATTCGGGCCCGGGCATCGGGAACCATGCTGTAGAAATCGACGATCATGCGCTGCATCTGCGCGATATCCTGCAACATAAGCCTCCATACCGGCATCATGTCTCTCATGACGTGGCCCCCGTCCCGCCAAAACCCGTTCCACTCGTTGCCCGCGTGGCGGTACCACCCCTGGAAGTTTACCGTCTGAAACCTTGCGGTTCCCTGCGCGGCTCTTGCCTGTTGTCTCTGCACGTATTTGTTGTACTCGGCCACCTGTAGCTGATGGTTTCCCCACCTGACATGGCCGATGGCGGCACCCGCCGTGATGGTCTTGTTCAACTTTACCACGCTGGGCTCCAGTTGCGATATCAAGGGCTCTCTCCAGTTGCGAATCTCCCAGCTCCAACGGAAGAGGTACGAGTGGGGGATGGCTAGCTGGGCCAGCTTGCAGCGCAGATACTCGGAAAGTATGATGTGGCCATTGTCGTGGAGGACGTCGAGGGTGAATTTTACGTAGTTGTAGTCTCTATTGCCGACGATTTTCTTGATTTCGTCAAAGCTTATTTGCATCGGGTTCATGACCGTCTTGCGAAAGTTGTTGGCGTTCAGCTTGAGCGCCTCGTGTCCCATTACCAGAAACTCCGTTTGCCAGAATTTCTTGGTGAAGAACTTGGCTATCCAGTCGAGGGGGATCGGGGTGCAGTACCCCTCCAAGGGATACGGGGCGCCGCGGATAGGGGAGACGACGCGCTTGCCCTGGATGTTGGCTTGGAAAGGCCAGGGCGTGCCCACGAGTATCAGCGGATTGGCCATCAGCATCCGGCAGTTCTGCAGGTGGTTCTCGAGGCCCAGCAGGTTCAGCGGCACCGCCCCCCACATCGACATCTCGATGTCGAACCCCACCTCCGCGCATCCTCTAGTCTCCCAGTGCGGCTCGTTGGTTTCGTCTTGGTCCCATAAGTTTTTCGAGAAAGCCGAAAGGAGAGCCTGGGCGTCCGGGTGGAATTTCTCGCGGACATGTGTGACATCCGTGAGTACGCTTTGGGCGAAAACAACAGCGTGCTGGAGATCATGCAAGAGAAAGGCGTCTTTGTTAGTCTATTGTTCTTTGAGGGGGGGAGGGGTTCTTAAAAAAAAAAGGGGGGGGGGAGAAATAAAGAAACGAGAAAAAAAAGGGGGGATGACTTACAGCAAGTTCGTGTATCAAGGTCGAGGCAATCGAAAAGGAGCACGTCATCTTCTCGCTTGCGCTGAAATGGGGCGAGAGCAACGGCCAGATGATATCGCCGGCTATGACCATGGATATCTTCGTATCCGGGCCGTTGTCAAAGCATTGGGTGTTGCCATACGTCATATAATCCACCTCGTGCACCCCATCTACCGCATCAGCAGCGTCGCTTTCGCCTTGCAGAATCCAAGCACTTCCGATATCCAGTGTCAATTTCTCCAGCAGGACCTGCATCGTCTCGTGCACCCAATCGAATCCTAACGCTTCCAGCTGCCGTATTTCGGGATACGTCAGGGCCATGTCTATATGCTTCTGCAGGCGGTACGTCGGCATGCTCGGTCTGGTGTTGAGCTTCTTTCGAGCATCTAGCTCCCGTGGCAGCGGCTGTCGCGTTCTCATGTCCATGAGGCCAAGCAGAAGGGGAGGTTGGGTCCGTATTATTTTCGAGGCGAGCCGTAATGCGGGTTGCAGGGCTTCCCATAGAGTATCGTTGGTGCTCTGCAAAAATAGGGGGGGGGGGGCGAAAGTCAGTCACTTCTTCACTTGAATGGGGAAGGGGAAAGGAAAGGAGAAAAGAAATAAAACTCACAACATCCCACTCTTCCCTCTTGCCGTCGAGACTATACAAATAACGTGGGAAGAATTTCATCGCTCCTTTCCAAGAAGTGTTTTCCCATCTCGATCTTGCAAAGAGGCTGGGAAAGAGGTCAGTAAACATCCATCAAGTTAGCTAACTTCACTTTTCTTTTTTTCTTCTTTTTTTCTTCTTTTTTCTTTAGAAACGAAAACGAAAAAAGAAAGGAAAACTCACCCATGAATCTCCTCGTCCAAATCCCCAAACCCAATATCATTCGTCATGGTGAATATCCCCTCCGTCACCAGCTCGTCGCTCGTCAGGTCGTGGAAAATCAGGGACTGGTAGTCCTGGTCGGCCTGCGCGTTCCTAATGAAACTAGCGTGCGACGCCACGATGTTCTTGTCCTGGCCGTTGAGCAGCTCCACCAGCCGGTCGAGGCTCATCGGGGCCGGGCCGGGGCCCAGGTACCCCTGCAGCGTCTCCCGCAGCTGCGCGCCGGACAAGTACCCCTCCTGCGCTAGTAGGTTTTCTAATATCTGCACGTCGATGTAGTCCGCCGACGGCACCAGCGCGCCCGCCTGCCGTGCCGCCTCGCGCGTCTCCTCGATGGCGCGCGCTCTTTGCTCGGGCGTCAGGTTGTTGATCTGGTTCGCATAGTCAACAAAGGGGTCACGCGTATCAGAGAACGTAGGGCTGAGCCGGCTTCGGCCGCCCGTCTCGTCCGGGTGGATGCCGAACCTCTTGGCCCACTCCGTCGGGTTCCTCACCGCGTCCTCGGGGCGCAACGCCGGCCGCAATCTCGCGATCGGGTCGTGCGAGTTGATGTGCGTGCCCCCCTTCGAGTACGACACCGTGTACGCCGGGTCGTAGTTCGGGTGCGTCCACTCCGGCACGTACCACACGTGTTGCCACGACCCGCTCCCCGGCGGCGGCTGCACCGTTTTGCGCCTCCCGTCCCTCTCGCGGATGATGTGGCCCGGCAGGTTGTGCCCGTACTTCTCCTGGTTCTGCCACCGCCGCAGCGCCCCAGACGTGTTGATGTCCTCGAACCGCGTGCTCGCCGAGGCCAGCGCCCGGAACAGCGGCATCCAGTTGGTGCCGCTCGGGGCCGCGGGCCTCATCGCACGCAGCGCATCCCGCGCCCGCTTCTCCGCCGCCCCGACGGCTTCCTTCATGGTGTTCATGTGGCCAGGTACCGGAGCACTCATCTTCGCGTCACTTATCTTCGTCACTTTTGAAATTGTTATTAAATTTGTTATATGGTTTTGTGATCTATTTCGCAATGGTCATCTTTTTTTTAAGCTACACCACCAAAACACATATCATAACATCACGGCCTCCTCAATGTAATTGTAGACGCTTAAAAGGCCTTTGTCCCAAGTTATACTTGGCTATGGCCAATCACGAACAATGTTCTTGTTACCACAAAGAAGCTGATTGACAATGTTGTGTCCCAGATTTCGAGCAACAAGAACTACTTCTTATATCACACATGTCCAAATTTACACACAAAGCTTACCATCATAGCAACTAGGTGTACTCTACCTTTATATTATGACAACTTATACGAAATGTCTCTTGTAGCATATGATTGAACAAGTGAGAAAAAAAAAAAGGCAATAGTCTATTCGGTGACCTGCTGGGTCTATCTATGGTATCCTCATAGGTAGTCGACAATATGCCGAAAAGCAACCCCTGGGTCTCCAATCCAGAGAGTATCGTTCTTTTCCTAGTCTAATCGACCATGACGATGAAACATAGTGCTCGAGAAACTAAGAAATGATGCCTAACCATGCGACTCCCAACTTTTCTGTCCACACCAGACAAAAGGGAATAATTTGTTCGTTTTTCATGAATCCATATTGTTCATAACGGTAACCCATAGGCGAGTCGATCAGTCATCCTCGTCGGAGAAGACCTCCTCTCCACGCTTTCGGCGGGCCATACGTTCTACATTCATGTTAGTGGGTTGAACTCGATTTATTTCAATAGAGAAAAAAGGGGAAAAATAAAAAAACTTACCCTTCTTCTTCTTCCTGGCCTCAGAGCTCGTCAACTTAGCCTTCTTCTTCGTGGATACTATCTTATTGCCCATGGCGTCGAACTTCTCTTCCTCATCGTCACCATCACCCTTCAGTCTGGGGCCGGCACCTTGTCCTTGGACCCAGTTGTGGCCTGAAGGCGTCATCTTGCCATCCATGACAGCCCAAACTTCTTCCGTCAAATCCTTGGTGAACTCGGCACTGTGCGTGATGATGATGACACCACCCTCGAACTTCTTGAGAGCCTTGGACAAAGCTCCGAGAGAGTCACGATCGAGATAGTTGGTAGGCTCGTCCAAGACGATCAAGTGAGGTCGCTGCCACGAGCAAGCGGCAAGGACAACCTTGACACGCTGACCACCTGAGAGACCACGCATACGCGAATGGGAGACAAGTTCAGCATCAAGGCCAAAGTTGGCGCAGTGCACTTCGATCTCCTTTCGAACCAAAGGACGGAACTGACCAGAAGCAAGCGCTTCCCTCATATCAACCTCGGCAACCATCTTTTGATGCGATCCGAGAAGTTCGGTTCGTGGAAGCCAAGTGTTGTCAGCAGTCATCATGGGGACCCAGCGCTCGTTCTTCATGCCAATGTTCTCACCAAGTGCGTATGAGCACTCGTACTCGTAACTGTTCTTGAACTTTCTACGGCTGTGGATGCCAATGATTCGTCGTTGAGAACCTTCGACCTTGAAGATCTTGTCCATGGCCTTCTCATCATCCTCGGTGATGATTTTGTTGGCACGGTCCATCGTCTCACGATCCTCACCAGTCTGGAAACGCCATTGGATGTATTCGGAAGGCGTCTTGTCGAGATGGTTATCGATATGCGCGAAAGCATGTTGCTTGATGTAGGCGATACGAATGTTCTCGTGCTGGTAAATTTCACCACCAGTGGGGATGAGCTCACCAGTGAGCACGTTGATGAGAGTAGACTTGCCAGCACCGTTGGGACCGATGACGGCAATACGAGAACCAAGAGAGCACTGGAAGGAAATATCGGTGAGCTGAGGAGCTGGGGTTCCCTGGTATTGGAAGCTCATTCTGGTAGCACGCAGGATAGCCTTGGCCTTAGTCTTGACACCCTCAAGGAAACCGGGCTCCGGGAAGCTGAATTCCATCTCGGATTCTCCCAGTTCATAGTATGACTTGGCACTCGGGTTCTTGCGAACAAATTCCTTCAAGTTACCCTTGTACTTCTTGAGCTTAAATCGCTCGTAGTGAATAATGTACTGTGTGACGTTGTCGAGGAATCCACTGTCGTGAGAAACAATGATAGAAGTGCAAGGGGAGTTCATCAGATAGTCTTCGAGCCACTTGACGTTCTTCACGTCCAAATGATTGGTGGGCTCGTCAAGAAGCAAAATATCAGGGGCTTCAAAGACAGCACGGCACAAAGCCAGCTTCATCTTCCAACCACCAGATAGCGCAGTAATTTCACCCTTGGTCATGGCGGAATTGAATCCGAACTCTTCAAGACGCTTTTCGACATCAGCTTGCGAGGTAGTTACGCCAGCTTCAGCAAGCTTCTTCATTGTCCAGTCAATCGTTGTCATCTCCGTATCAGCAGAGTCGAGATCGTGCTCAACAAACACCGTCTTGACTTCGCTCTGTTTAGGGAAACCCTCGACTTGCTCGTTATTGATTGCTCGCATGAGGGTTGATTTACCGGATCCGTTGGGACCGCAAAGACCGTAGCGACGACCACGCTTCAGACGGAGATGGGTCTGGTTAAGTAGAATCTTGGCACCGTATGCAAGGGAGAATGTGCAGTTGCAAAGGTCTTCGCCATCGTCGTCTTCGGCCTCCTCTGCTGCTTCGTCTTCACTGCCAGAAGAAGCGCGCTTTCGCAGGGTCTCGACAACCTTCTCAGCGTCAACGTCACCAACGATGACAGTGACAAAGGGCTTAATAGCAATTGCCCATGTGGACGGTTCGGTCTCCTTCTCGTCAACGAGTTGGCCACCAATGGCAGCGATGTACTGCATAACTGGAGTGAGCTTTTCAGCGGTCTTGGCGTGCTTGCTGGGGATGGCAGCCGTCAAGTGGCTAAGAACGGTTGACATGTCACCATCGTGACGAGCCTCGGGGATCTTTCCATCTTTGACGTCACCCACGCGGACGAGGGTGTCGAGAGCCTGCTTGGTCTTCTCACGCGCTTCGGGATCGGCCAAGTTGTCGAAGTTCTTCTGGAGACCTGGCATCATCTTGGGCAAGAAAGGAGCGACGATGTTGGGGTCGTCGACGAGCTTGCACATGTTGTCGACAATGACGGCTGTCTTACGCTTGATGGCAGTGTCTCGCTCAGCAAGACCACGATCTAGCAGAGGAACCATCAAAGCAAGGGTAGGCTCCTGAACCTCGGTAACGAAGGTGGTGGCACCCAACAAGTGGACAGTCTCAGGAACATTCTCAGGCTTGGCAATACATTTGATGAGCTCGGGAATGAAACGCTCGATATCCCTGTTGACAATCAACTCGCAAAGCTTCTCCATGGTCTTGTAGGCACGCTCCTTGACTTCCTTCTTGGTATCCCACATAGACTCCGAGACAACAGGAATCAGCTCGGGGACACGGAAAGCCAACTGCGCAGGGGCAGTTCGGACAAGAATGTCGATACATTCGAGAGCGGTGATCTTCTCGGGCCATTTCTGGGCCGTCAATATGGAGTTGATGATGACGGGGAGGATAGCCTTGGCAGCATTGGGGTTGACGGCCTCAACGATGGCAGTGGAAGCCGCAATAGCAGCATTCTTTACACCAGTGATCTTGTCACCAATGGCGGCCAAGGTCAAAGGCAGTAAAAGGATGAAGTAGGGTTCGACATTGGGGGCGATCTCCGAATGTTGGGCAATGGCTTGAATAGCATTGGCCGCCTTTTCACGAGCATTCGCATCCTTCTTGTTGGTGATCTGTTTCTTCAGGGCCTCAACGGTTCTAAGTAATTGATTATATTAGTGAACATTCCATTTTTTTAAGATATTTAGGTGGATTTGGGCTGAATGATTGCTTCTGATTTTTGGTTGGATAAAGGCGGGATTTGGTGGCAATGAATATGAACCAATGAGAAAGTTCAAAATATTGATGTAATATACAGGGGCTTGGACTGGTGAATGTGATGGTGGTGGTGGCTTTTTGGGGGGGAAGGGGGGTAGGATTTCAAAGGCAAACGTTGGTAAAAGTGAATGGTGAAAAAACAAAATAGAGCCTCTCTTACCTGGTGGGGGCTTCCTGGTCCTCGATGCGACCGTTGATGAAAGATGCAAGGGAATGCGCAGCATCTTTCGAGGCTGCAGCATCCTTAGATAGGTTGAGCTTCTGCATCAGGTCATCTAAGACCTTGATGGATTGCGCATTCTCTTGAGCAGTCGACATGGTGATTGCTTTTATTTGTGGATTATTAAGTATTCGATGATCAAAGAATACTGAGTCGGTGGAGGGGTAATATTCCAACTCGTAAGTGTCGGATTATCTCGCCTATCCTTTTTTTCGGTCGCGAGAATCGGAATGGGTGAGAGTGGAGAGAAGTAGGAAGATGTCTAAAGACAAGTAAATCTAGTAGACCTTCTTTTATCGCCTAAAACCTGTGTAGACTTTTTGCTTCTGACAGGGCTGACAGAAGAGATCAGAAATCTACTCTATCGTGGCTCGCCTGTCTAGTAAAAACAAAGTCTAAGCCAGAAACTTTGGCAAAAACTAAATATCTCCTTCGGCGCAAGAGGAGAGAAAACTGAGCTGGAGAGTCTCAGATGATCACTCTTCAAGAAAAGAGAGGTTTTAAAAAAGGAAGGGAAAGGTGTAATGAAAAGAAGAAGTTGGAAAAGGAAGTAAGTTAAGTAGTGGGGAGGGTAGCCTGTCGAGATTTTATGTGTTGTCCTAACAGGAAAAAAAATTGTTCGCTTTCAAAAATTTTAAATTTTTTTCTTTTTCTTTTTTTCCCATTCTGCCCGCGAGGGGTAACACTGATTGGCGGGGGTACCGGATAAGATTTTCAGGTGCAATCGATTAGGGTGGGGCTGGTCACCAAAATATGGTTTAATCAATTTTCAAACGCCACTGCCTCAGTCTGCCTGGTCACTGTCTGGTCTTATCAGTAGCTCTATCGAACAATGGGAAGGTCATTTCTTCAATTTTTATTGGTAACTAGGCAACCCCGGGCAGCCCGGGGTCAGCATGATTCAGGGTTTATCTCTATCTCTTTTAAGAGCGTTAAGAGCGTACAGTAGACTAAGCCCTATCAGGCATTAAAGATACAGTACCAAGTAGTTAACTAACTAGAATTTGGATTAAAACGAGGGGCAAGAAAGCGGTGAAGAAGTATGAATGCTTTTCCCCACCAAATTCTGATACCCAAAGTTATACTTACATCAATGATACTGCATAGTACACAGTAGTGCTATACTTGATCAAACGGCGATTATGATCAATTGTCATCGATATTCATATATTTCACCCTCTCGATATGCCATACAAGCACCATAATCATCATGGCTGCAGACAGTTAAATAGGTAACTACATAGGTAACTACAGTTTCAACTACAAATGCTACCCCATCCCAACGATATCCTTCCACAGCCGTGTATGCATAAATCCCCCACGAAGATTCGTCTGAATCTAAGGGGGAAAAGAAGGGGGTTTTTATTTTTAGTTCCTGTACGTCCCCGAATTGGACGAAGATGTAACCTTGTATGCTGTTCAACACAGATGGATATGCATATGCAGTAAGTACTAGGCAACCCCTATCTATTGAAAGGGACTCCAAATAATATCGTACTCGGGTAGTCAGGGCTAGCACTGGGCATTTGCAAAAGCAGTTCCTAGAATCAATGTAGGTGCACACCTCAGAGTTCCCTTACGATCGTCTGGGGTTGAAATAGGCAGCGCTGAGGGACGGCAAAGGGAATATACACTGTTTGCGTCATCGATGTACACTCTCCTCAGATCATCGACACCGCCCACAGTAGCTATTCCTTCGATTAAGGGATTGATATGCTTACTCGGCATTTCCTAGGTCTAGAGTCCTTTTCTCTTGTACTTTTTCTTATTAAAAAATAATGATTATACCTAGGTAGACAAGAAACATCTATTATGCAGCCGCCGTCTCCTAGCAAGCCAGAAGCTTGACGGGTATCCAGAGGGGCAACGACTGAACAGGCCGAGTCTTCCGAATCGAATCGAAATGGAGTGCGTATAAGCTAACTGAAGCCCTAAGGCAACTTATGCCCCTTAAAAAAATCCATAATAACCCGACTAGCATTAAACGCCGCCAGATTCACCCCCTTATTATCGAGATTCTCCGCTTTGGACGGCCACACATGTCCGATGTCATCGCCATCGTACACCAGCGTGACCAATCCATTCTCTCCGCCATAGCTCATCGTGACTCCATTATCCGAATCCGCAATCGTGCTGTTCACCGGCGTCTCGCTCAGCCCGTCGCGCGCCGCCCACTGCTTCGCCCAGTTGCTGACGGCCGGTAGGCACGCGCCGGAGCGGAAGTCACCGAGGTACTTGATAGTCTTGTCGGCGCCGCCGTGGAACGCCTTGATCGGTATATCTTTCCGCCCGGGCTTGCAGGGCACCACGACGGTTTCTGGGTGGCAGTCCTCCTCCTTGTTGATCTCCTTGATGTAGTACGCGCCGGAGACGGGGGCGAAGGCCGCGATGCGGGTCGAGAGGCCGCTGTCGCAGGCGAGGCGCCCGACAAAGCCGCCACCCTGAGACTTGCCCGTGGCGTAGATGCGTTTGGGGTCGACGCAGAGATCGGTGGAGACGAGGTCGAGGACGTCGTGCGTGAAGCTGATGTCGTTGGACTCACTGCCTGGGGCGCCTTCCCATGTGGTGTGGGTCGGGTCGTCTGGGTCGTCCTGCAAAATTGTGAGTATTCCCCCTTATTTTTTTTTTTGGTTGCTCGTATCATAAATAGGTAGCGAAGAAAGAAAAAGAAAAAGAAACTTACCGCAGTCCCCTGCAAATACACCATAATATGATCCGTATTAAACAGCGGCGTCGTCAACTCATCCAACTCCATCTGCCTCTCCTTCGTCCCACCCGCGCCATGATAACTCAGGATCAGCGGCGTCGACTTCTTCGCATCGTAGCTCGCCGGCAGCCACACCCTATACTCGCGCCCTTCCGGGGTGGTGTAATCCTTAAACTCGCCAGCCTTCACGGACGGCGTCTGCCCGCACCCAGTGGTATCCCGGCACCGTCGATTCGGGCCTGTCGTTTGGCATCGCGCGAGGTTTGCTCCTGCGGTC
This sequence comes from Hypoxylon fragiforme, assembly GCF_022984875.1. Classification (NCBI taxonomy): domain Eukaryota; kingdom Fungi; phylum Ascomycota; class Sordariomycetes; order Xylariales; family Hypoxylaceae; genus Hypoxylon; species Hypoxylon fragiforme. The sequence goes on along the minus strand of NW_026054756.1, from coordinate 4,453,009 downwards.
ACCGGCACCAGCGAGCTGGCGAAGGTGAGCGCGACGGAGAGGGAGGTGAGTGAGGGGCGAATCATGGTGGTGGAATGTTTGGTGACAAAGGCTTTTATTGGTCCAGGGAGTGAGACAGAAAGAAAGAAAGAAATGTAGACCAGAACAGATGCGCTGCAGATTATATATAAATATATATACACCCACACCGAGGCGCCTGCCTCCTAGGCACCTACTTCTCGTGGCGAAGCTAGCATGTCATCCACGCCCCCTCCCTCTTTCCTTTCCTACATTACCTACAACATGAATAATGGAGAGCGGCGTTGCTTGCTAAACCCCGGTTATAAATGTAAGCCAATTGCCCGGTACAGCGGCACGGTAATATGTAAGCAATAGTGGATGGTATCCCCAAAGAAAAACTAAGAACTAAGGGTTAGCAATTCTATTTTTGTACCTGGATTACGCTGATCGATACACAATCTGAACCTGTCAGCCCTGTTACTATTAGCCTATGATACATAACTAGGTTAGGTAGGTACCTACATACTGTACAAGTCTGTAAGATTCTCGTCACATTGGTCATAGGTAGTAACTACTGCTGTCTTATTACCCAATATTTAACAGGGACCGAATATCAGCCTTCCAGCTTTAGCAAGTAGAAGATGAACTGAATTGCCATCAATCACCCATGCTCGACAACGCCCTTCGCCAAACACCCCTTTCCAGGCTTTCTTTCCACCGCGCCCTGCATGTAGGAAACATTAAACAACAGTTCATAACTAACCAGATGTTCCTGAGAATCCCAAATATACATACATACACACATCAACCCCCTGCACGATCATCAGCAAAAAAAAAAAGTCAAGGCTTAGTTAAATCCAATCAAAAAGGGATTCATTCTTTTATTTTATTCGTTGCAACTAACTTTTAAACGCACCCATGGATGGATGGATGCCGCCATGCCCCGTCCACGCTAGTTAGCTCTTCTTCCTGCGAATTTCGCTCCTGGAGCTTACATATGTCGTTGCCGCCTAGCCTAGTTAGGTTTAGTTGCGTACCTAAATACCAATACCACGTACAGTACGTAGCATCGTGGATCGCATCGTACTCGACATACATAAGTCCCTAATTACTAGGTTAGGTATGTACTATTGGGATGGGATCCAGAATCCAGATAGAATAGGCCACACGCCTCCTTTTTAGCTTTCTAGCCTACGGCACCTCGCCTTGATCCTTTTCTTACTCTAGTTAACTAACTATATAGTATATCGTGGTGTTATGTCATATATATAGATTGTGTCTATCGGGTTGATTCTATTCATTCTTGAAGCATATTACAACGCCACCACTGTGAGACAAGAGGCAAGACAAAGAATCAACATTGTCATCATCATCGGAACCGGATATGGCAATAGTCACATATTTAAGAAGGCAACTTATTCTATAATGTCGTGGAAGGGAGAATGGCCCATGAAAAAGAAATTTAGCGATATACTCAAAGCGATCTTTCAACAATCCATATATATTCCATATACATTCCCGAAATACATCCAAATGTCATTATTGAATCACGAATACATCTATCTGTGCGTACAGTAAGACTCTCAAACTAATCAGAAGATCAGAAGAGTTCAACTAGTAGATAGAATAGGGTGGTTGGGTTTAATAAGTAGGTATATAGATATATACGCGTTCGGGATGAACCCAAAAATAAAGAAGAAAAATGGCAGGATATATATCTCCCAAGAGCCTCAACGCCAGACAAGCACGCTTCCCAACTGAACCAGTAGTCAAGCCAAACGCTCGCTCCGTTCCCCTCCACAAATGTAGTCATGCCGCATGACCTCATTTTGGTAAAGCCTCAGCCACCCTTCATTTACGCAAAGCAATCAATACATGTTTTTGATTCTGGTCGCGTTTGCTTCGTGCGGCATCCGCAGATTCATAGTCCCCAGCCTCACGATACCACTCTTCGAGCATCGTTAAAGCCTCGAAATAATTCTTTCCCGGAGGCCAAGCGCGTCCTTGAAGATCCACAGCTAGTTGCAGGTATTCCCTTGCTAGCTTGTGGTCGATGCTTATCGTGGCGTCATCCCCAGCAGATCGCACTTTACTATGCCGGGCTGTAGCGTATAGGCAGACATATTCCAAATAATCAGAGGGCTTGGGTGACGACCGGTTTTGTTCTAGAACTTTGAGCGCAACCTTGGATATCCTATCATCACGCCAGGAGGTTTGGTTACCAAAAATGAGAAGTAGGTCCGCTCGTAGACTCGAAGGGTCCTCGAACTCGTTTAAACTCGGTATCGTCACCGTTGGGATGGAATCGACTTCCCAGTGGTTCAAGCATAGGTAATAGCGGTGATATGATTCACCTACAGGAACGAGATCCCATGGTTTCAGCATGGTATAGTCAAATGGCTTCCCGTCGAAGGAACTGTTGAATCGGCCAGAGGCCCATCTCAAAGCCCAGTCCAAGATCTCTATATTGTACTCCAAGCTATGATGTTGTGAGAAGTTGGCGAAAGCGGTCAATACTCGGCACAATGGTTGATTTACTCCATCGATTGCCGCCGCGTACCGTGAGAGATAGCTCCAGAGTTCCTTGATGATTTCGGCTTTGGGGTATCGGCGAATCGTCATCATCATTTCGAAAAAGGAAAGGAAGGCCGATGTGTCGAGGATATGATGTAGGAGGGCAAAGGCTCCGCGGCAAAAGTCGCCGCCCTCCTGGTTATGGCCGGTGGAGAAAAGCCAGCATCCATGGGTTAGGAGCTGAACGGAATGAAGGGCTTTACTCGTATGGTGTGACTCGAGCCTCTTTAAGTAACCGGTCTCAATCGGCCGAGGCTTCACGAATTTTTGAGACGTCCACTGGAAGAACCTCTCTTTAAGACGGAGGTCATCAGGAGGATCTATGATTTTCGGAAGCGAGGGCGGCGTTCGGCATCTTACAGTCGGGGGCAAGTCACTGGAATCCGCCACCTCGACCAGGTCAAAAGCGCTAATTCCTCTTCTCCTCATGTACGCCTCTACATCGAGAGGCTTGCCATTTCGCCGGAAGGTACTCTCTTTTCCGATAGCGAGACGGTGGCGCTGCAAGTAGAGGAGGTTGGCTACGTCTGTTTGGCGATTGTTCTTGAAGAACTTCCACTGGGTGAGCTTCGTCTTGTACATCTTTTGTCTTTAAAAAAAGGTTGGCTTAGTCAACGGGCAATGGATAAATAACACTAGGTAGGTAGGAAAACTACTAAGCTTACGAGGCGCGAAAGCCCCATTGGCTTTCCATGATTTCCATTACATCCTTGAGACGTTTATTCTCCTCTAGATAGAGCCGGGCAATCTCGGCCTTGTGAGCTTCCCAGACATCTGGGCTATGAGTTCTCTTACGATGAGTGCGCTTAGATGCATTGGATGCATTAGATCCAGTCGGGGTCTGTACTGAGCCATTGGGCGATTCGATTTCTTCGGCGAAGTCGGGTGTTTGCACGAGCTGTTCGCTGCACCACGGGGCAGGATGTAAGCAAGATTCCTGAGTGAGGCCATAGGGTATTAAGTCATGAGTATATTCGGTGGGACTCAAGGCTGAATCCACAGATTCGGGCGACAGCTGCGGTTTCCGAATCAAATGGACGAGATCTTGGCTCATCGCGTCCGAGTTCCTTAGTTGCGCCTCGTGCAGGCCCATATGTTTCCGGTCGGTGTCCCAACCTTCACCGTATGCCGATATAGACGCGGTCGGAAAGCAAGGAGCCCATGATCCCGAGTCGGGGGAGCTGGGCTCAGTGATGTTGTGTGCTTAGGCCGAGAGTCGCACGACAGTGGGAAGGGGGAAGGGGGAAGGGTGTATACCTATGTATATAGTAGCGAGGTAATACAGGGAAGGTAGCGAAAGAGGTAAGACAAGAAAAAAAAGAGGGATTCAGTCTAATACCAATGAGTATATACGGTACGTGTGAGGAAAAGAGGAGTGGAGTGTGGTTTGATTAATTGATTAATAAAAAAATAACCCGCGTAGGGGTGGGGATGGAGGGGGAGAGGGATACTACTATGTAGAAGAGATAAAGAGAAAGTGGGAGAAAGTAAAAGGAATGAGAGATGGAAGAAGAGGCAGAGAGGGCTTTTACAGTTGGGTTGGCGCGCTTAATTTGCTCTTTCCTCTTTTCTCTTTCCTTTTTTTCTTCTTCTCTTTTTTTCTTGGTAAGCCCCAGACTGTCTGGGCCAGACAGGCAGGGACGTCTTGTCTGTCAAGTCCAGGCGGGGGGCTGCCTGTAATATGTATGCATAAAACAGTTACATATATCATGGATGTAGTTATACATTATTATGATGTTACATTGTGTAGTACAACATGTACATGTAGTGTCATGTACTTTACATATTAGTATGATATTACATTAATCTCTACCAACTAGGTATCTATTCAAGTAATTCCATGTTATTCCATGTTCATACTTATCACAGTCAACATAGTCAACATAGTCAACATAGTCAACATAGTCAAGAAACACCATATAATATCATCCGTCGTCCAAACTATATATAACTGTGGCCTACTACTTACTACCTACACAGTTCAGCTCAATTTTAGTTTCCTCGCGCCTTAGCTATCGCGTTCTTCGTGAATGCCACCACCCTATCCTCTGGGAATATTCCGCTCACGCTGGGGTGATTCGCCACCGCCTGGCCCCATTTGTAGAAGTTGGGCGCCTTGGTCGATAGATCATTGGCGACGCTTTCGGGAAGAACGCCGTGCTTCAAGAGCGCGAAGAGGCGGATGATGAAGGAACCTGTCAGAACCTATATCAGGGGTTAGCCTATGGGTTATCATGTTGCCAATTACACGGCGTGGAGTAGAGTAGCGGCTATAAATAAGACGGGTTATATAGTACTTCAGCTTGTGTGAGCTTGCTGCTGCCGTTGAAGAACGGGGCCGCGTTGGCTAGTTGCGGCTCGATCTCCTTGACGATCCCGTCGACATATTTTGCAATCCATTCGTCTGCCTCGGCATCTGTCGGGGCACTCTGTGCCTTGTACAGGTTACCGTTGATTTTGGAGATGAAAGTGTCGACAAAGAAAGCCGTTCTAGCCCGGAGCAAGGCGGCTTCCGGGCTGCCCGCGGCTGGGAGCAAATGAGAAGGGAACGCGTCGGCCAGGAAATTTGCGATTATCGCTGACTCGGCGAGGATCTCGCCGTTGAAGTTGATTGACGGAACTTGACCCCTCGGGTTGATCTTTAGGTATTCCGCAGTACGGGGAACCGACAAGTCAATGATCTCCTCCTCGAAGGGTACCTGAAGCTCCGCTAGCGCAATGTGTGCTCGGTGGGCCCCTTTTTTTATTCAGGTCAGCTACTATTTATATCGTATTTCCAAGTCTTGGGAGCTCAGCTGGGACTTGCATACAAGGACACGCATGGTTAGTGTATAGCTTGATCTTGGGAGTAGCTACGGCCATTATGAAGAAATTGCTGGTTCTGATTCTGATCTAGGTGTATAGAGAGATGAAGTTCAAAACAGTATTACTGTTAGGTACGTCGGTAGCTATTGTCCTCTTGCACAACAGGTCTTATATAACTGCGTATAATCCTCCAACTACGGATGCTGATTACAAAGACCTGATTACCAATACGCGGGGTCTAAAGCACGCAACGGATGGCGCAATGCACCATAGCGTAGCATCGGATATGTTAAACTTTCCGGAATCATTACTCGCCTACCTAGGCAGGGAGGTAGCTATGAAGTGTAAGCTGACTGCATCGTCAATAACTGCATACAAACGAGAGACCGACGAACAGTCACCTCAATACTTCACCTACTCCAAGGAAATCGTCATGCCGCCGTCTGCATCGCGGGGAGTATCTCCAAGGCCGTACCTCGTAGTAACAAGGCTGTGACGGTGTATGTTAGAACAGATCACAGTAATAGATACCTGGGTACCTAGGCAAGATGTTTTATCAACGAACCTCCATAGTAGATTAGCAGTCTGGTTGTGTCTACACCCGACGATATAGTAGTCCACGTCATCCACAAGCTCTGGCTGTTTCTCCCTGACGATCTTCAAGAGGTCTTCGGCCGTGGCATCGAAGCGATCGATATTCTGCCTGAGCACCTCGCAGGTATCCTGTACTAATGTTAGCGACCTCCTTATTTACCTTTATACCCGAAAATAGAGAGGATGGTGTTGCCGAGACAAAGAAAAGGGGTAGGGGAACACGCACATCAATAGCTTCCTGGATAGTGAATCCACGATTATGCACGAGGACCGGGATCATGCTATCGATATCGCCGTGCTTGATCTCTTTTTTCAGCGAGAGCATGTCATTCGACAGGGACATGTTCAAGTTGACTTCTTGCCAGATATCGATCATCTTGTCGTGAGTCATAATCCACCGAGGAAGGTTCTGGCTGTCGGCGTACCTGGTGGTGTCGAATTACTCTAAGTTAGCTACTAGTACAAATAAATACCAACTTACGTGAGGGGGCAACAAATTTTCAGAAACGGCGAGTGAGGCTGGGGGCATACTCGTTAAGTGCCAGCATGGAAGTGACTGCACTTGTCCCAAGCCTGGTCTCGATGTACTGCTCTGGGGTTGGAATAACACCATTGAGCTTCCGGCCCTGCTCGCGCTGCTGACAGTCCATGTAATAGTCTATCTCATCGACGAATACCATGATCTGGTCTACCAATTACACGTTAGTCTGTACCTCTATAAAGCCACTAACTTGCCTTCACTGGCATATATAGGTACCTACCCTTACTATACACCTCTTTCAAACTCGCCCCAATAACATCCAAACTACGTATAAGCGGCCTATTGGGAGCATTCTTCTCAAACTGCCACTTATGTGTCTCTTCATCAGGCACACCAAGCGCAAACCGAACGTAATGATACGACTCGGCGCGGAACTGGTTGGCGTGGGAGATATTGATGAAGAGCTCTGACGTCGACTGGTCGATCTCGTCGTCCCACGTGAAGAGCCAGAGGAACCAGAATGTGCAGGTCTCGAGTCGGTGGGCGTCGGCGCGGGGCCACCACATGGAGGACAGGAGGCCGTAGTCCCCCTTGATCAGGGCCGCGGCTCTTTCTGGGGGATAAAGACTTTGTGCATGTCAGTTCTCTTTTAAGAGTGATACTCCATGGTTCTAGGCTAAACGCACGACTTGATTCGTGCATCAAGCACAACTTTCAACCGAGGATAGTTTGGATTCACGGCGTCCGGCCAACCTCTGTAGGAGAGCCTAAGATCGGGCAGATAGTACCGGTTGGCTTGTAGCTTCTGGGATAAGTTGATCCGGGGATCATCCATAGGCCTTGGGTCGTTAGAAGCACGTTGAACTTGGGTTGCCATGGTGAATAAGATTATGAGTGAGGTATAAGCAGCAAGTTTCAGTGACAGTCGATGATAAGTGTTAAATTAGGAGTTTGTTTTTCCTCTCATCTATTTTCGATAATTACAGTAGCGGCGTGCAAAGCATTTTAATACCAGCTTGATGTGGTAGACAGAGTATAGTGAGATAATAGTTCGCAGTTATCCCCTTCTCGATTTCCGGACTTGTTCAAGAGATCAGATCCCGAGGTGGGATATATCATAGACTCAAGGGCCGCAATGTATATTCCCGCCAATCTCCTCTGCGTGGTGGCGTTCACTATGCATCGTATCTTCTGGTGTCTTGACTGCTTCATGCAGTTTCATCAAGACATTCGTCTAGCTCGCAAGACGATATCCTAGTTAACTGCGACCACACCAAATGGTTGCCAATAAGAGCAAAAACTCCGAACGTCCAAATCAATTCGAAGCTTATAAAGGTTGTAGATGCCTATCTATCCACTAGGTATGCGTCCGGAAACTTCGTTCAAAATTAAATCCGGCGTGGGATACGTAGTATCGTTAAATCTGATCAACACCTACCTGATAGCCAGGCACTTAAGAGGGCATTGATAGTAGATATCTGATCTAGTCAGGTCTATATCCGAACTTGAAAACTCCACGGCTATAACCAGACGTATTTACTACCTAATACCTAGCCACAAGCCGTTGCATCAGAGATGCCATTGGATTTACTACGCAAAGTGTTGCTGCTCCTATTTTGGCAGTTTCAACTTTACAAACCTTTTAAGGCATCCTCTAACGTGTTTCCTGTTAGCCGCTCGAACAGTTCTAGATATCGTCCCTTTATCTTCTCTACAACTTCGGGGGGCATCTGCACATCCGGCTTTCCTTTCTACATTTATTGTTAGCCTAGTTCCAAACATATTCCCTGGGTGCGGGGTAGGAATGGCATCCTCAATAACTTAGGCAAGGGAGCCAGTGATTTACGTACCAAACCGTTTGATGTCAACCAATTTCTGAGAACTTGCTTGTCAACTACTCCACGTTAGTAGTCTGTCTTGAGCCTTGGCCCTATGAACAGAGGGGTTGAAAGGTATCACACGCTGTTGTATGAAAAAGTGCCGATTCGAGTGAATAAGGAAGGATAGATACGTACATGAATCCTGTTCCCGTCCAACTATGATTTATGTTAGCTTTCTGAGAAGTGAGCGTCAAGATGTACGCAGGTTACATACCTTCATAGTCGGCTTTGCTCCAGAAGCGTGATGAGTCGGGCCTAGTGGGCCACATATTAATACCAAGCAAGAAAATACGTTCTTAGGCAGAGTACTTACGTGAGAACTTCGTCTACAAGGTATATCTCGTCAGTTTCCTCGTCCAATCCGAACTCAAACTTAGTATCCGCCTAGGGAGTATCAGTTAGCAAGGGATGTCGTTCTAATGTCCGGGGTCAAGCCTCTTTCACCCGAATTCGGGCCAGGGCTTACTATGATGATGCCGCGTTCTTCTGCATATGCGGCCCCCGCTTTGTAGCATGCGATTGCCAAGTCCTCGATGCGCGAAGCATATTTATCGCCCACAATTTTTCTCGCCTCGGCTGGGGAGATGTTGATATCTTTCTCCCCTAGCTCTGCTTTAGTAGATGGTGTATATATGGGCTGAGGGAGTTGTTGACATTGTGAAAGACCAGGAACTTGTTCAATGCCGTGGATCGTTTGACTCTTCTGGTACCTTTATCGAGGGTAAGTAAAACAGTGACAAGATATATAACGGATGGGGCGAGACTGACTCTAACCACGCGCTTCCAGTGACATATCCACGTACTAACCGCCGAACATATTAGAGCACCATCTCAGAGGATATGTTGGTTTGGTTGACCACTTCAAATAGATGTACTTGCCTATTGCTTCGATGGGAAATATTTTGAGACGGCTGCCAGGTTCGGTGGTTAACAAACGCCACAGTGGGAGGGAATATTTTCCTAAGAAACTCCGAAAACGCATACCGGACAGTCATTGAGCGGCCGCGGAGCATCTGTTGCTCTTCAGCAGTGACGATGTTAGATGCCGACAACGGACCAAGGCCAATAAAGTGATGCTTCAAGCCCGGAATACGAGATGAAAGCACTTTGAAGAATTCGGCAGATAGGAGGGTCAAGATGACCCCCTTGGATGAAACACCGTTCTGTCATAATTCCGTGTTAGCATCAACATAGAGCCTATTTCATCTCAATACCAGTGACACGTTTCGGCTTCAGCCCTTGAATAAATGAGGCGTGCTTTATACAAGTCTAATAGAACCACGCCGGGACAACTAAAAATAGCTGACCTTGAGAATTACATCATAGGCACTTATGCGATCTAGGAATAGTGAGTACAAATGAGTACAAAATAAGACGTCTGATAAATGATACCTGATGTAACAAAGAGAAGCGTGTGGTTGTCTGGAAGAGAGAAAAGGTCCCTATTATACAAGAATATCAGAATATGTGACTCATTACTGTGCAGAAGCGGCTCGGATGTTGTCTGTTGCCAATGTCGCGTGATGAACAGAGGACATGTCCTTCATGTGAAATTTTGCAAAATCCTTACCTGACTTTTCCCTGAGACAGACGGGGAAGAGAAGTGAGAGGGATGGATGTGAGGGCTTCAGACGACATGATTCTTATTTCTATTCTTTTTTTTTTTCGTTCTGGTCCAAGTCGATGCCGAATTTAATAGCGATAAAAAAAAAGGACAATGAGTAATAATTTGATTTTGAACTTTGAAATACCTCAGAGCTTTCTATTACAGTGCTCTTGCCATTGGAGGGGTGGAGGGGTAGTGGGGTTCATGAAGTACCTGCCACTACCTGATCTGAGCTGGTGATACCTTGTAGCACTAGAATGTACCTGGGTTAGAGTCTTCAAGGTCAAGTTCTAATTTTTCTTTCTGACTTTCACGTGATTCCGTTGTTACCCTACCCACTAAATCTCATGTTCAGATGTTCTGTGCTCTTCATGACAGTGAAGTAAAAGACTCAATGACTCAATGCCGGGTAAAGGGGTGATGGTCACCTTTAGCTACATATTCATGGTATATGACATGTTCGAAATGGCTTTCATGTCTTACCCAGTGTGAGGTTTTATATGCATTTAGGCCAAAGGCGTATTACATAAGAGATAAATAAAAAAAGAAACCGTTGGGGGATATCACGTGATTACTCAGACCACTAATAAGTTCCCATGCTTTTTGTTCTGTAGGGCTGGAAGAGACAACTATGTGTTAAGGTATGAAATGCATGAAATCCGGGATGATGTTGAGATGCAAGTACATGTATATATGTAAATCGGCACAAGATCGATTCAATTGTGATCAGTTGTTAGTTACAGACTTACAGTGTAGTTACTTATCAATTGCTATCAATCGATAATTAATGTATGATTTATGCAGTCGTAAGGTGGTTCCTACATATGTAGTAACTTCCTACCTACAATACTACAATGTACATACATTTATAATATGTGGGTGTGCCATAAGTATCCAATAAGTATCCAGTGAGTATCCAATGAGTATCCAATAAAATTCTTAATTCTTGTGTCCACAGACTCCACACTCAACCCTACCGAGGCAAATACTGGATAGTTGAGTACTTTGATCATGGCTGATTGGGTTGATTTGGGTCACTGCACGCCCATTGCGTTGTCACCTGCCTGCAAGTCATAAGTTGAATTCATTGGCAAATGGAAACTCCGCGGTGACCAACCACCCACCAAATTTCCAGACCGCCAGATAGCCCACATAGTCCACATTGCCTGTTTAGAGCTGCCCCTCTTAGCCACCCCTGTAAGCTAGAGAATAAATTTTTTTTCTTCAATTTTTTATTGGAAGCTCATCACCTCTTATCCAGCATCTAACGTACAATGTAGGTAGAACTCCTCACCCTAGATAAGTACGACGTAGTAGTTAGCAGTGCTAACCTTGAAAGTGTATGGTGCTAACTTGCTAAGTATCTCTTAGTAGTAGATCCTGTAACTACGATAAGTACAGTACTACTACTAGGTACAGTATGTACTGAAGTGCCTGAACAGTATGCACTGAACAGTACTTACACAATGAACGGGTTACACACCTACCACCTTTTACACACTTTACCACGCACCACACACTCAACCAACCTATCGTATCTTTTTTTCTTCTTTCTTCCACTTTTTCCATGTCATGCATGCATCGGGAACTCATTGACTGGATTGAATGAATGAATGATTGATTGCACGAGCGGACGAAAAACGATTGCTTGTTGGCCTGCTTAAGCTTAGAATAATACTTTCTACTCAATTCTGTTATTTGATTGATTGCGATACGATACCCCCCCATCGAAGCAAGAAAAAGAAAAAGAAAGAGTATCATTCGGTGGAATCAGACTCGATTCGGTAGGATCATTCGTCGGTAGACCGGAAAGACACGATCTATTTCCGACACACCAAAGAAGAAAAAAATAAAACCAAGACCAAAACCCTCAAAACCCTAACACCTCCCAACCCTCAGCACGACATGGGTAACATACTCTCTACTTTCTCTAGCGCCACTACTCTCGCCCAAGAGGAGAGAGAGGCCATAGAGAAAAAGATTGCCGAAAGAGATGAGAACATTGCTACCCTCGAGAAGAACTTGGCTACCAAGGAAGAAGAACTTGCAGGTGCAAAGAAGGACCTCACCAAGACTTCCGAGGAACTAGAACTTCTCCGAAAGAAGGTCGCTGAGTTGGAAGCCCAATCCAGCACAGCCGGCCAGAGTACCCAAGAGCAGATTGAAAAACTTCAAGCTCAATTGAAGCAAGCCGCAGATGATTCCACTCAACAGATTCATGGTCTAGAGGAGGTCGCTGCTGCTCGAGCAAGCGAGCTTGACCAAGCCCGTGCTCAACTCGCCGAGCTAGAGGCGAAGCTCAATGACTTGCAACAAACGAAAACCACGTTGAGTGAGGAGTTGTCGGCCGCCAAGCGGGAACGCGCTGATGAAATCGAGCAACGAAACTCCCTCGAGGCTTCGCTGAAGGAGCAACTGGCCACCTTGAAGGAAGAACTCCTCGCCTCCAACAACAAGCATGTCGCATTACAAGATGACCACAACAAGCTCGCAGAGCAACTGGCATCCCTAAAGTCCAGTCAAGGTGACGAGTACAACGCTCTTGAGGAGGCACATGCCCAACTGAAGAAGGCATCCGAGGAAGAAATTACGTCGACCAAGAACAGCCTAACGGACATTGAGCAAAAGCATGCCAGTTTGCAACAAGCATACGACCAATTGGTAGTGGAATCTGGCGAGAAGGTCACTGCTGCGGAGCAGAGCGTAGCCGAGTGGAAGTCGAAGCACGAGACCCTGCAAGGGGAATACGACAGTCTCGCGAGCGAAGCGGCAGCTGCGAAGGAAGAGGCGGCCAACGGTGATGAGAAGAAGAAGGCTCTCGAGGCTGAGTTGGAACAACACCGCGCCGATCTAGAGAAGCTCCAACAAAATGTGGCCGCCTTAGAAGAAAGCCAGGAGAAGTCGAAAGCTGACCACGCGGCCGAAATCGAGAGCGCTAAGCAAGAAGTAGAGCAACTTCAGGAAAAGCTGAATGCACTTCAGGGCGACCACGACAAGCAAGCAGGCGAGCTTAGCGGCGCACAAGCCGAAGTTGCCGAGCTACAGAGCAAGCTCGCATCTGCGCAAGCCGAGCACGAGCAGTTGCAACAGCAGCACCAAGAGCAGGTCGCAGCGCTTGAAAAGGCCAAGGAAGAAGCTGCCGAGTTGCAGGAGAAGCTGAAGTCTGCCGAGGAGCAGAACGAACAACTGCAGAAGAAGCACGACGAGCAATCAGCGCAAATTTCTGATCTGGAGGCCAAGATAACAAAGGCTGGGGAGGACCTTGAAGCAGCACAAACTGTGAGAAACCCTTGAGATTCTGTAATACAAATTAGTGAAGATGTTAGCTAACAATATCCAAGGACAAGGCGGCTCTTGAGTCCAAAGTCAGCGAGTTGGAGTCCGAAAAGCAACAAGACCAGGAAGCTCAAACCGTCCTGAGTACCAAGCTAGAAGAAGCACAAGCCACCATTGCTCGCTTGGAGACCGAGAAGGAGGAATTTGCCGTAAAAATCGAAGCCGCCGAGAAAGAAGTCAAGAAGGTGAAGGAGGACCACCCTGCTGAGGCCAAGGTGAACGGTAACACGAACGGTACAGCAGCTGAGGAAGAGGCTTAAGGGATCCTGGAAAACCTAGGAGACCTAGGAAACCCAAGAATCTCTGGGTGAACGGCCCCTCCAAACGGCACCATGAATGGCACGAAGGAACCTTAATGTTAATCTTAGTCAAAATGTCCTGTGGTGACATTGCGAATCGTCCACTCTTATCCAAAAGTGAAAAACGGTTATGCGGTTCGAAAGGTTACTTAACAACAACTCGTGGCATTGCTAGCTTTCCACCAATGAAACTAGAGGGTGTGGTGTTGTAGGTTTTACCTTACTTTGAGCATGCTATCTTGCCTGGAAACAAACAAAAAACAACAACAACGACAACAAATCTTCGGAATAGGTAAACGCTCGGGTTCAACGGGAAATGGTTTTTATGAATGAAGGGCTGGATAGGTAGGGAATACCACTAATGAGAACGTGGTCCAAGGAATCGTATAAGGATGATGTGCTGTGTTGTCGTTTGTCCTAATAGTTTCCCTAACTTTAATCGAGATCGGGCTTATGTAGATGAGGTGATGAACTGGTCTGAGATGAAGATGAAGAAGAAGAAGCTATTTCAATAAAGATACCACACTCATTAATGTTTATGCATTCACTGCGCTTGTGACTTGAAGGCTTTGGCTTGTGAGGGATGACATTATCATGACCATCATCATCATCATAATATTGTTATTATCATTAGCCGCACCCAGGCTCATCTACATCTAAACTTGCGGCATCTCGGCCACCACCACCACCACCACCGTATGCGCCCCCATCAAGGATAACAGCCTCATTATTCTCCAGATCATCCTGCACCCTCCTCCACTGCGACGCTTTCGGGTTACGACCTTCCAACTCAGCTCCCTTCCCCTTAGCTTCAAAGACAGGCCTGATCAATGAGCCTAACAGGGGATTCTTGCTGAAAGCGCCCCCACCAGTACGATTCCCGCTACTTTCTCCTAGAGCCTTCCCTTTTCCTTCTTGTTCTTCCTCTCCTCCCGGCTGATTGCGCTCATCGTCTGACACCGGGCTCTTCGGCCGCTCAATCGCCGCCATCTTCTTGACGACCTTGCCCTTGACGACGTCTATGCTGACGACCTGCCGCCGCTTCTCGTACTCCGGGCGCGCGTTCCACTCCATCTCCCGCAGCGTCTTCTGCTGGCGCTTTAGCTCGCGCGCGCGGTCCTCGGGGGTCGCCCAGATGTTGCTGCTGAGGCCGGTGACGGCGGCGCCGACATCGAAGTCCGCGGCCTCGTCGCGGACGGTGGTGCGGCGCGCGTTTTGCGATTGGAAGTTCAGGAGGCGGTCGCGGTGCTCGAGGGCCTTGGCTTCTGCTTCGCTGAGTTGGTTGCTGTCTGGGGTTTCTCGGGGCTTGGTGAAGGGCGCGGGGGTCCGCGACACGTCGGCTTTCTTGTGCATGGAGCGGTCGGCGGCCATCTTCTCGCGCCCCCGCTCCGTGCGCAGCTCGCGGATCATGGCTTGCACTTCGGCGGGGCTGAGGAGGGGCGTGCCGCAGAAGGTGCAGGGGCCGAGACCTTCCTTCACGCAGATGACTTTCCCGCAGTTGAGGCAGTTGGGCGCGGCGGCGAGGAGGGGGTGTCTGGCGGCGATGCAGTTGCAGCGTCTGGCGGCGTCGTCGGTGTCGCGGGTCGGGTTGGTGGTGGTTTCGAGGACGCTGATGGCGTTGTCGAGGTCCGACAGGGCGGTGGAGGCGCCGTGCATGGCGGTGCCGCCGGTAATGTGGACCTTGGTTTTCTGGACCGGGGTGGATGACCGCGCATTACTACTAGAGTTGGAGTTGTTGGGTTTCGGCTTGGGCTTCCGGACGTCTGATATCAGGTGACCTGGGGTAGTAGGGCCGGGTTTTGGAGAAGGGCCCTTTGGAGGAGGGTTCTTCTTCGAAGGTTCGGATCCAGACGGCGTCGAGGCAGGGCTAGACCGGCCAGGCATGTAATCGGTCTCAGCATTTTTGTTGTACGCTACACCAGGTGCAAAGCCAAGATTGGCAACTGGACGGGGCGCAGGAGTGCGCAGGGGAGCCTTTTCCTTCTTGGGTGCCCTTGACGGCTTGGGGACAGGTTCAATACCCGAAGAAGAGTTTCTGCCTGACGAGGCTTGCGACGACCTTGGATCCTGCCTCTTGGAGTTGAAGGTAGCTATGAAGTCTATGCACTCGGGTGACTCGCCGAGCAGGTTGCGAAAGTGATCAGCAGCCTCTGCCTTGGAGAGTGTGGCGGCATAGTCTAGAACCTGCTTCAACTCGGGATCCGGGAGAGGTAGTAGTTTGGAAAGTTGAGATAGTGACATGGTTGGTCACTTGATGTGGAGGCCCAAGATGTTATGTGATGTATCTTTTTCCAAGGTTGTTGATTCTTGGTTGTTATATTATATCTGACTACTACATGTAGTAGTAGTAGGCAGGCAGGCAGACAGGCAGACAGGCAGATGAGATACTTTGTATTATGCACAATGATAGAGTTCAAGTTGTGTTGCATAAGAAAAGCAGCATTATGTGGCTCGTGCGCTACTAAAAGAACGTTACGACAAAAGACAGACTTCAATGTTGTATGTACTCCGTAGTTACATGTACATAGTAAAGTCAAAATCAGAATCTCATATGGTAAGTACTTGTACAATCGTACATACATACTAGGTAGTGAGTACTACCTAGTACTATGTATGTATGTAGTATTGAATACCCGTCTTAAAAGAGACCAATGATGTGTGCCATGCGCCCTCACAACATCTTTCAATCCTACCCTTTTCCTGTCTTGTCACCCACATAAATGCTACCTTCCTACATGCATTGGAGTAGGTCCCTACATACCTAGTATCTGTAAAGACCCTCAAATTACCAAGTACCAGACATCACAAGCTCTATTCATGCTTGCTAACTATTATCACATGTGGTTGGTCATGCCTAGGACTTTAAGAGCATGATCAACTTGGAGAGTCTGCTACTACTAGTAGTAGTAACAATGACAAGTATAATGGCTTTGAGCAACCTCTCTAGTTAGACATAAAGTCATTCAAAGTCCCACATATAGTTATATGTATCAGTTGCACATGTGTATTTAATATGAAAATAGCAATTGATCTTCATTGCCCAACACAAAAAAGTGCAGAGAAAAGTGCAGAGAAAAGTGCAGAGACAACAAAGAACATCGAACTTTTACATAGTACCAGACAACCCTGGCGCTTCCCTGTCAGGTACAATACAGGTATGTCCATTAGCTAATACGATGGAGAGTCTTGGAGACTAGCCCCCGCAAATACAAAGTACCCACTACGTCATCTTCAATACTAACCCCTACTTCACATGTAGCTGAATTACTGATTACAGGTTGCGGTTTCCGATATTTAATCAATAAATCAATCGATCCTGTTCTACATAGGTTCTAGGCTGCATGTGTGTAACCTGCTACCTTGATGCCCAAGGTTTAGATACATTGTAGGTACAAAGTAGCGTGCATCTGCGCTGCACCTACACCCGCACCTGTGAGATGGCACGGGTTTCATATAACACCTTTGATTCAATTCCCTCGGCTGATTGGACCAAACCCGAATCCAAATCCAAACTCCAACAACACAGTTTCCATGGCCACAATAACGAACTGCCTCGATACTCCAAAGAAGGTCTGGACGAGGAAAGACATGTTACCCATCCTTACTACCACCTCTTCAAAGCAGCTGTTGCTTGTGTCATACTCGTCAGAATTCTCTGGGTATTTGCCGGTCCTCTCGCCGGACGAGAACTGTTCCCTCCAACCGAGCAAGAAGATGAAGATGTCAAAGGCACGTCTTTCCTAGACCACGAAAAGCCCATTAGCACTTTTGCCGGCAAGACGTTTTTGAGGCACAACATTCCTTATATCGACATCCCGGACGCGCTTGTCCAGGATGTATATTACTACAGATGGACTACCATTCAACGGAATCTTCGCTACATCAAGGCGGGGACCGGATATATGTGTACCGAGTTCGTCCAACCCGTCGGCTATGCTAAAGCTTTCGGATCTATCGATGCTGCCGCGGGGCATCAGATTGATGAGTCGAGATGGCTGAGAGACACGTTTTACGGTGACGATTATATCCAACTGTATACTCGTGGCCCAGCCGATGCCCTGCAGTATACTCAATGGATTCTAGATGCGGCAAGCCGTCGGGCTATGGTGACTGGAGATTCCCATTTCCTCGCTATCCAGCTCGACGACATGATTCGCCTATGGCACGAATGGGATCCATACTTTGATGAAGCAGCCGGCCTATACTACTATCAGCCCGTCTGGGACGCCCAGGAGTTGTCTCTTCCTGGGTTTATTGCTGACCCGAATGGGACCGACTGGACACTACGGAAGGATGGCCCATATACCTTTCGACCTAACCACAATGCGTATATGGTAGCGAATGCTCGAGCTATAGCCCGTGCCGCTAATCTCGTCAACGATAGACGTAACGAAGTTCTTTTTTCTGGACTGGCAGACGAGCTCGAAGCTGCCATATATAAGCGCATGTGGGCACCCGAACAACAATTCTTCATGGACATTATCCGGCCCAATAATCCGAACCTGACAAGACTCACGGGGAGAGAACAGGTAGGACTGTTCCTATATCGCTTCGGAATTGGTCTCAACACGTCCTACTCTCAACCAGCTGTCGATTCCATGTTTGACCCACAAGGTTTCTTAGCCCCTTATGGCCCAACAACCCTAGAGATTCGAGACCCATGGTTTATGGCTGTCAGGCCAGATGACTATTGTAAGATAGCCCCTATAAACGTAAATCCTCTTTTTAACCATGTTGGTAGGCTGCTATTGGAACGGCATGTCATGGCCTTATTCCACCTCGCACACACTCAAGTCACTTGCAAAGATATATCATTCCAAAACCACGAATGTCACTGCCGAACAGTATTTCCAATATCTTCAGACGTACGCGAGAACGCAACAAAAGAACGGTCAGCCTTATGTCGCAGAGTCTCATTATCCTTTTATCAATGGTTGGAGTGCCGATGGCTGGAATCATTCGGAACACTATGATCATTCAACCAACAACGACGATGTGATAACAGGCCTTTTCGGTATTTCACCGCGTCAGGATGATTTTCTAGAGATTTCTCCTATTGTTCCAGAAAACTGGACATATTTTGCCCTCGAGAATTTGCCATACCATGGCCACTTGGTAACTGTTTTGTACGACAAGGATGGATCTAGATACAAGGCTGGACATGGGTTGTCAGTTTTAGTCGATGGAAAAATGGTGCATGCCGGTGCCCAAAAGAGCGCCGTCGTACATATTCCTCGGCCCATATCCCCGGCTCCGGCACCCGTAAACATTGCAGCGAATCCTGCTGGTCCCGGGCAGTATCCTACGGCTGACGCCACATATACTAATTCCGGTGACTTCCAATACAAAGCTATCGATGGTGTGCTGTTCTATGATTCAATCCCTGACAATAGATGGACGAATTATAGATCTCCCAACCCGAACGATACTTTGACAATCACATTTGCTCGGCCAAGGACTGTGTCTTCGGTAACGCTGGCCATATTTTCGGACGTAGCCAGAGGGGGAGGAATTGACGTACCAGCCCGCATAGAGATTCATGGATCCAGCGGCTTGTTGGCCACATACAACGACTCATCTGCGTTTTTGGGTAATGACCGTAACGAGTTTAAATATGGCCAAGTCGAGACACAATTTCTAGCTGTCAATCTTTACCGTAAATCGTCTAACGTCTACGTTGGTATCTGCGAATTGGAGGTTTGGACGCCGCCAGTCCTCGGTCCAACTTACTACGCCGTCGATGCTTATCTTACCGGACAAGAGACTCGTGTCGTTTTTGACAATACTTCAACTGTCACGAGCAATGGAGCGGTTGTAGGAGGCTTGAGGTCAGACAGCAACGTAGCATTCTCTGGTATTGTGTCTGATGGTGGCAAATCCACCCTGACGCTTAGCTACTCGAATCTTGGACATACTGCGGCAAACGTGAGCATCGAAGTCAATCAAGAGTCGCAGAATACATTGGAGTTATTACCAAGCAAAGGTAACTATGTAAATGCTTCGGTTTATGTCAAATTGGCGAAGGGAAAGAATTATGTCAGTGTGAGAGGAGGTTCGGACGCTGTAGATGTGAGATTAGAGACACTGAAGATACACTGAGATATTACATACCTAACCTAGGGTAGTATAGTATATATGTACTGCCAGGCGATTCATCGCTACATACTACATAAAGTGCTTACTTACCTATTTTTATATGAACAAATGATCTAACATTGGAGTTTACACATATGTATGAAATTGTATTATGCATGTATAGGTATATATGCGTAAATGAGGGGGTACTTGCAGATTTGGATGGCTTGGCACAAGGTACAGACAGATAACCTTTTTGAAACTCTCGCGTAGTACTAACCTTTAAGTACCTAACACGTAGACAATGGACATAGGGTACATGTACTACTAAGTAGTAGTCATTCGGATTCGGAACATTGAAGTCAACAATTGACGAAGCTTTAAAATTACTAGGAAGGTTTCATCATCTTTCTACCAAGAACCAGACCTATCTAGTGTACCTAGGGACCTTCATAGTAACCTAAACTGCCTAACCTAGGCAAATGTTGCCACACGTCACTTTCAGATTTTCGAGCCAAATTTGCTATTACACCATTTAAACTTTTGGATCCTGGAAAGCTCGGAATTCCTTCAATTTCTTCAATTTCTTCAATTTCTTCATACATCCCACATTCTACAAAAGCCAGATAACACATAATCAGATGATTCCGCATCTGGTCTTTTGTAATCGTTCCATCTAATCCTAACTACTTCTATGGTCTTATTCAAAAGCCTAGAGTAAGGATGGCTCTTGTCGACAATCCCCAGATCAAGAGCGCCGAGCTGCTATCGCCTCTACCTCTATATTTCCATGCCTATGTCGCGCCTTTCTTGATTATATGGCCTATTTTTGCTAGAGTCTTCTATACGCCAAGTCTATACGATCAGCACATTGGTTCATCGGAGTGGACTTTTGTTTGGTGCGGCACCATTATCACGTTGCAGAGCTTGGTTTGGCTAAGCACCAACTGGAACATCAATCTCAAGGGTCTTTTTACTGCCACCAAGGTGAAAAGAGTCGAAGATGCCCAACTGATCAAGGTGATTCCTATCGCCAATGCCGGTACCGCCGATATATGTCCCCTTATTCGAGAAAAGGTACTACATTTCTTTTGAATATTGCTTTTCCCCAATCTTGCTTTCTGTCCCACTAACAAACACACCTAGGTTGGCGATAAGATAAATCTGTCCTTCCTTTTCCAGAAGCGCCGTTTCCTCTATGAACCCGCGAAGCAGACTTTCACTCCACTAACCTACGAAATCGATGCGGAGCCCAAACCTCAAATCCAATCATTTCAGAACTCGAAAGGTATAACGTCTCAGGCTGAACTGACAAGACTGGAGCAATACTATGGCACCAACACATTCGATATTCCTGTTCCTACCTTTTCGGAACTCTTCCGAGAACATGCCGTCGCTCCCTTTTTCGTATTTCAGATTTTCTGCGTCGGCCTGTGGATGTTGGATGAGTATTGGTACTACTCCCTGTTTACCCTCTTTATGCTTGTCGCCTTCGAGAGCACAGTGGTTTGGCAACGGCAACGGACCCTAAACGAGTTTCGAGGCATGAGTATCAAACCCTACGATATGTGGGTGTACCGACTAGGCCGCTGGACGGAAGTTCAGAGCGACAAGCTTTTGCCAGGTGATCTCGCTTCCGTTGCGCGCACAAAGGAAGACAGCGGTGTCGCATGCGACATGCTTCTTGTTGAGGGCACCGCCATTGTCAATGAAGCTATGCTGTCGGGTGAGAGTACACCGTTGCTAAAGGAATCGATACAGTTGCGACCCGGCGATGTCTCCATTGACACTGAAGGTCTTGATAAGAATTCTTTCCTTTGGGGAGGTACCAAGGTTCTGCAAATCACGCACGGCAACCCTGACGAGGAGAAACCTAAGCTTGCCTCCGGTGTTCCTGCGCCTCCCGACAATGGTGCCATGGCCATCGTGATAAAAACGGGTTTCGAGACTTCCCAGGGTAGCTTGGTTCGGACGATGATCTACTCAACGGAACGGGTTTCGGCCAACAATGTGGAGGCCCTCTTCTTCATTCTTTTCCTCCTCATCTTTGCGCTAGCTGCCTCCTGGTACGTCTGGGACGAGGGAGTCAAGAAAGACCGCAAGAGGTCCAAGCTCCTTCTCGACTGCGTTTTAATCGTCACCAGTGTTGTGCCCCCTGAGCTTCCCATGGAGCTTAGCTTGGCAGTCAATACCAGTTTGGCAGCCCTGGCTAAGTATGCTATCTTCTGTACAGAACCCTTCCGTATCCCATTCGCCGGCCGTATCGATGTGGCTTGCTTCGACAAGACGGGCACATTGACGGGAGAGGATCTGGTCGTTGAAGGTATTGCTGGCCTCGGTCTTGGCCATAGTGGTACAAGCACCCCTCAAGAATCTGATGGAGCGCATAGCCATTTGACTTCCGTCAAGGAGTCTGCAATGGAGACGACTCTTGTACTGGCTACTGCACATGCTCTTGTTAAACTGGAAGATGGCGAGATTGTAGGCGATCCGATGGAGAAGGCTACCCTTGCGGCTCTTGGATGGGTGTTTGGTAGAAATGATACCCTGACAGCAAAACCTTCTGTCGCAGCTGCGGGTGGCATCTCTGGCACTGTCCAGGTAAAGCGTCGATTTCAATTCTCATCTGCTCTAAAGCGACAAAGCTCTGTTGCGACCGTGAACGCGGCCGACCCGAAGACGGGCAGCAAGATACGCGGAACCTTGGTTAGCGTGAAGGGCGCCCCAGAAACGATCATGAAGATGCTTGTTGTCGTACCCAAGGATTACGAAGAAACCTTCAAGTACTTTACCCGACGAGGCTCTCGAGTACTGGCTCTCGCTTATAAGCAGTTGACCCGTGACAGCGAACTGGGCTCTGGCAGAATCAACGACCTAAAACGCGAACAGGTTGAGGCTGACCTTACCTTTGCCGGTTTCCTTGTCCTCCAGTGCCCGTTGAAAGACGATGCCAAACAAGCCGTACGAATGTTAAACGAGAGTAGCCACCGTGTCGTCATGATCACTGGTGATAATCCGCTTACGGCCGCCCACGTTGCTAGAGAAGTAGAAATCGTAGATCGAGACGTTCTTATCCTCGACGCCCCCGAACAGAATGAGGGAGGCGAGAAGCTCGTTTGGCGCAGTATTGATGACAAGACTTATATCGAGGTAGACGCGACAAAACCGATTGATCCCGAAATTATCAAGTCGAAAGATATTTGCGTTACTGGATACGCGCTGGCCAAGTTCAAGGACAATGTTGGTGCGTGGCGATCACTACTCCGTCATACCTGGGTGTACGCTCGAGTCTCCCCGAAACAAAAGGAGGAGATTCTCTTGGGTCTAAAAGATATGGGTTACTTCACGTTGATGGCGGGAGACGGCACGAATGATGTTGGCGCACTGAAGCAAGCCCACATTGGTATTGCCCTTCTCAATGGCACGCAGGAAGACTTGACAAGAATTGCAGAGCATTCTCGCAACATCAAGATGAAGGAACTCTACCAGAAGCAAATCGATCTTATGAAGAGGTTCAATCAGCCTGCGCCCCCTGTCCCTCCCATCATCGCTCATCTCTACCCGCCTGGCCCCTCCAACCCTCACTATCAGAAGGCTATCGAGCGAGAGGCAGCAAAGCGGGGCATCACTCCTGACGAACTTGCGAAGCTCAATGGTACCAATATTGAAACGGTGACAAGCCCAGCGGCCCAGCAACTGTTGAACCAAGACACTAGAACGGCCAAGCAACGGGAAGCTGCAAACAAGGCTGCCGGTTTTGCTGACAAGATGACGAGCGCGATGATGGAGCAAGAACTAGGCGATGACGAACCACCAACACTAAAACTAGGTGACGCATCCGTTGCCGCGCCCTTCACCAGCAAGCTACGAAACGTCATTGCAGTTCCCAACATCATTCGACAAGGCCGTTGCACTTTGGTTGCTACAATCCAGATGTACAAGATCTTGGCACTCAACTGCCTCATCAGTGCTTACAGTCTCAGTGTTCTTTACCTCGAAGGAATTAAGTTTGGCGATGGACAAATCACCATCAGTGGAATGCTCATGAGTGTTTGCTTCCTCTCCATATCTCGCGCCAAATCTGTCGAAGGCTTGTCCAAGGAAAGACCGCAGCCCAACATCTTCAACGTTTATATCATCGGCTCTATCCTAGGTCAATTCGCAGTTCATATTGCCACACTGATCTACATTGCCCGATTCTGTGACAGGCTCGAGCCGTAAGTTTTATGCTTTTCCCTTTCTTTTTCTTTAACATGGTGGCTAACGTTATGATAGGCGATCTGAAATGGTCGATCTCGAGGCTGAATTTACACCGTCGCTTCTGAACAGTGCAGTGTACCTATTGCAGTTAATCCAGCAAATATCTACCTTCGCGGTCAACTACCAAGGAAGACCCTTCAGAGAATCCTTGTCAGAAAACCGAGGCATGTTCTGGGGCATTATTTCTGTCACTGCTATCGCCTTTTCGTGCTCGACGGAATTTTTACCGGAGCTCAACCAGCAGATGAAACTGGTCAAGTTTACGAGTGAATTCAAAACAACGATGACGGGGATTATGGTGCTCGACTACTTTGGCTGCTGGGTCATTGAGGTTGTGCTCAAGCGACTGTTCAGTGACTTCCGTCCCCGTGATATCGCGGCGCGGCGGCCAGAGCAGAACGAGCGAGAGAGAGTTCGGAAAGAGGCAGAGAAGGCAGTGAAAGATGCCGAAGAGGAGCGGAAGCGGTTAGAGAAGGTTGAGGAGTTCGAGAGGAAGTTGGAAGAAAGAAGACAAAAGATTCGTGAATGGGGTCAAGGCACGCCAGCCCAGGCCGCTGCCGGAAGGTGATTCTAAGGCTAGTCTTGCCAATAGGAGAAGGCAAGTGTGGGCTAGAAGGACGATAGATGTATCAAGGCATAGACTCCACATGGTAGATATAGAGCATGCAGCATTGTGGGTGAATAATTTATCAGCTCTCTACTCAGGGGTATTACGATGAAAATGTCGGCATTACGTTATTTATTATGTACTAAGCTAGAAGTATGGGGTCCGGACAAACTTCGGGCTGAATTGGCTTCCTTTGTCGCTGGCTCGCTGTATCAGCCTGTATGTAGGTATTATGTACTTATAAACTCCAGATGCCCCCAGGTAATCAGCCGACTACACCTTCAATGTTAGTACTTAGACATCTACATCCTTGTTATGGATGCGCCTCGGACTAGAGGCATCGTAGTCTTTGGGGGTGGAACAGCAACAAACAGTCTAGTGGATGTGTTTGAGAATATTAGAGAGAGTCGAAACTGCTGGCTTAGTTATGTCATACCTATAAGTGACAATGGCGGAAGCTCATCCGAATTGATTCGTGTATTTGGTGGTCCCGGTATTTGTCTCATCTCATCTCATCTCATCTCATTCCATTCCATTTCAGTATGACTAATAATAGTACTTAGGTATTGGCGATGTTCGCAGTAAGTTATAAACTACATTTATATATGTTATATATATTACATATAATATATTCGTTTGAATGAACAAAGGAATAACCCCCAATCGGGTTCGCTGCCGCAGGTCGACTAGTGCGTCTCATCCCCGGCTCGGATACCGATGCCGAACGGGCATCTATCAAGGACCTGTTCAACTATCGGCTGTCATCCGACCCCCTACAGGCACGATTGCAATGGCTAGACATTGTCGAGGGACGGGACGGGCTCTGGGCGAATATCCCGAGCGAGAAGCGCGAGCTCATCCGGTCCGTCTTCAACCTCGTTAATCTGGAGATAGTGAAGAAGGCTCGGCCTAGCTCGGTCTTTAACTTTTCGAAGGCGAGTATTGGGAATTTGTTCTTGACTGGGTATGTTTGCTGTCGTTCCGTTCTATTTCTTCGCTTTTAAGAGTTTGCATGTCTGTATGTATCTAGATAAATATGTATGTATGTCACTATTACAGTACACTACTAACCAATTCATCGGGTATTTTCTTTGGTTCTTATAGAGCTCGGGTTTTCACAGGCTCCCTCGAGTCTGCCATCTATCTACTCTCCACCATCTGCTGCATCCCCCCAACCGTCTCCGTCCTACCAGCCATCAACACAAACTTCACGCATCACATCTCCGCCGGTCTAGCCGACGGCACCCAGATCACCGGACAGAACTCCATCTCTCACCCTTCCGCACCCACCGCGTTGCCAGATGTGGGCGACACCCCTATCCCCAACAACGACAAGAACAACATCCCATGGCAACAGCACATGCAAGAAACCGAAGAGCACGACCGCATCGAAGACGCCACCCTCCCCGGCTCCCTCCCCACCCTGCGCAAGCAGTACATCGACTTCACCAAGGCCGCCGACGAGGACCTGCCGACGCGCATCGAGCGCATCTGGTACATCAACCCGTACGGGCACGAGATCCGCCCCTTTGCCAATCCCAAGGTCCTCGACGCCATCCGCACCGCCGACGCCCTCGTCTACAGCATCGGCAGCCTGTACACCTCCATCGTGCCGAGCCTGGTCCTGAGGGGCGTGGGCGCGGCGCTCGCGGATCCCGCCGGCGTGCGCTATAAGATTCTGGTGCTGAACTCGACCGTGGATCGCGAGACGGGGCCCAGCAAGGCCCCCATGACGGCCACGGATTTTGTCCTGGCGATCGCGAGGGCCGCTGCGCAGACGTTAACGTTAACCCAGAACCAGAACCAAGACAACAGTCACGACAACAACGAACAGACTAGATTAGACGTGCGCAGATACGTAACCCACCTAATCTACCTCGAAGACGAAGGCGCGCCTAGAGTGAACAAAAACGAGCTGTTGGGCCTGGGTATAGAGTGCATCAGAGTATACGGACGGCGGGTAGAGGGGAGACTACAGTACGACGAGGCGGCGTTGGCGCGGGCGTTCGAGGCGGTGATTGGCAAGCCGGAGGTGTTGCGGAGTCGGAGGAACACGAGTAGACAATGACATGTTTATGTTTATGCTCATGTTTATATATATTTTAATGGGCGATTTGATTTGCTACGCTATGCGAGGACATAAATACATACGTATGTACTAGGTTTAAGTACATTGTGAAGATTTATTTTGTGTCTACGCAGCGAAGGAGGGGAGATAAAAAGGGGGTGGGGGGCATCGATCGTGAAATCATGTCTCTTGGAGTCAATATCGTACATTTTTGGGGTACTAGGCTTATCATCATGTTTTCCCATAAGGTTTAAGAAAAAAAAACCAACCAAACCGACTTAGCCTGCATCATCTGAGCCAACCAAGCAGCATTGTCCTTCTTTTTCTCCCTTTTATGAGATTATTTGTTATGCCTCTCTTGCTAAAGTCCAGGTCTAAATATTAAGATAGTCTATTTAGGAGGGTTGGAAGCGACAAATGCAACGCCCTTGCTGATGTTCTTCTTCAAGTCAGTTAAGCACGCTTCTAGAAGGCCAGCCTCGATCGAGTCGACCTCGCCGATGGGGTGAATCTTCTCAACACCGTTGGGGCCAAGCTCAACCTTGGAGGCGAAAAAGTCGATGCCCTGGTCCTTGTATAGGGGGCTGTCGACGAATGTGGGCTCAACCACACCGGCCTCTCCCTGGGCGGCGCGGAGGAGGGACTCGGCCATACGGGCACCAGCCATGGCCATGGACAGAGTGGCGGAACCAGCACCGTCCTTGGCCTGAACAACCTCGTCACCTCCGAATTGGACGCGCTTCACGAGGTCGGCGTTGGAGGTTAGGTCAGGGTGACCGCTCTGGCTGAAGAGAGGGACAATGGTGACACCGGAGTGACCACCAACCACGGTGATCTTCTCATCCTTAGGGTCGGTACCCTTAAGCTCGCTCACGAATCGGCTAGCACGGACAACATCGAGAGTGGTGACACCGAAGAGACGCTTGGGGTTGTAGACGCCTTGGGCCTTGAAAACCTCGGCGCAAATGGGGACGGTGGAGTTGACGGGGTTGGAGATGATGAGGATGTTGGCGTTGGGGCAGGTTTCGGCGCAGGCCTTGGAGAGGTCGCGAACGATGGAGGCATTGGTGTTGAAGAGGTCATCACGGCTCATACCGGGTTTTCGGGGAACGCCGGCGGGGATGAGAACGATGTCACTGCCCTTCAAAGCATCGGCGAGGCCAGTAGCGGAAGGGCCATAGCCCTTGACGGTGCTCTTGGTGTTGATGTGGGAGACATCAGCAGCAACACCTATGCGCGAATTAGTTTTATGTTAATAATAGTGTCTAGCTTTCGGGTTTTAGAAGGGGAGGTTTAATTGGCTTGGGGGGTTTTCAAGTTTGCCAATTGAGAGAGCAGAGCTCAACGTACCTGGGGCGCCACGGATATCGTATAGAGAAAGCTCGGTAACGCGGGGGTTGAGCTTTAGGAGCAGAGACAGCGGCTGGCCGATACCACCGGTGGCACCTAGAACGGTGACCTTGGAGAGCTAGAAAGAGGGCAAAGGAATTAGCAACTGGCGCATGGTTTGGGTATTATCCCCGGTCATCAGCTCAGATAGGACATGAGAAAGCATTATAACATGTAACACATGGCATCAAGGTGAATATTAAAAAAATTATTCCTCACGTTTCGCGCCGAGACCGAGAAAGCTCGGCGTTGAATACCACCGAAAATAGCTCGTGCGGACATCATATTGGCGGTTGGTATACTGGTGCAATGCTCTAATTGTTATAAATTGAAATCCGATAATACGGAATTAGAGAAAAGAGTGTGTGGGTAGAAGTGGGAGGAGGGGAAATCAATAAGACCCAGACAAGTACAAAAGTTGAATTGATGGAGTTTCAATGTTGGGAAAGACGAAAAAAAAGAAAAGAAAAAAAAGGTTCGGCCATTGGCACCAATTGGAAAACCCCCGGGTGTGCGAGATTCCACGCCATTTTTCTGTTTCCCAGTTTCCCGACGGCTGTCCGATCATTCAACATAGGAAGGAAGTACCTCTCTGTATCTACTTACGTCAAGTTACGTGCATATGTACCTAGCCTCACGTGTTAACATCCGGACGATGCCGGCGCTAGGTAAGTAAGTATTGTACAGTAAGTACCTAGTACCGGTGTAATCTCGGTATATCCGTGGAACTTCAATGTTTCAACAACATGAAATATTTCAATCTTCATCAATCTTCATCAATCTTCATCAATCTTGTTAACCACAATGAAATGCCTGATTCATATGTGTGTACAAATAATTAAAATAATTAAAATAAAATTCCAAGTATATCTAGCTTCTACAAAGTATTCATCATACGCGAAAACTTCCATCACTTGGACCCCCGAAAATATGAAAAGAATTTACCCACTACTGTGCCTCCGTTCGCCTTTGCCTTCTCCTCCTTCTCCTTGTCTTCCCTCGCTTTCTGCTCCCTCTCCTCGGTCTCTACAAGGTAATCAATAAACTCGTCGCATATACCATCCTCAACTGGAATTTCATCTTCCAGATAGTCGGAAGGGTTGTAGTCTTCACCGCTTAGGGCAGCATTGTCATCCAGCGGAACATCGTGAAGAGTGTCTTCGTCATCTTCATCATCGTCCTCGTCTTCTTCCGATGATTCCTCTTCATCTGAAGACTCCTCTTCGTCTGAGGCTTCATCGCTCTGGGTGTCATCTTCAACGTCTTTGGTGGCAGTTTTAACGAGAACTCCGCCGTTGTCCTCATCGGTGCTCTCTTGCTTGTTCTCGGCCTCGTCGTTGATACGATTGTCGAAAGTAACATCAACCTTACAACCGTCATTGGCCTTGGTTTCAATCTTGCTATCGGATCTGATGTTATCCTGAGGAGGATCGGATTTAACGTTACCCTGGGTAATGTTGCCGCTGTTGCCGCCCGGGTGGCCTGTAATAGCCACTCCGTAATTCACGTCGACCATACACCAAGGAACATTCTCATCTTTAGTTTTCGCACCACTTTCCAAGCTGCTCCTACCGATATCCGCGTAATTTTCACTCTTCCTTTCGGCAATATTCTCGGCTTGGCCCACCTTCTCCTTCTCCGTCTCCTTCTTCTCCGTCTCCTTCTCCTTCTCCGTCTCCTTCTCCTTCTCCGTCTCCTTCTCCTTCTCCGTCTCCTTCTCCTTCTCCGTCTCCTTCTCCTTCTCCTTCTGGTGGGCTTGCTCACTCCCCTTATCCAATACTTTGTCTTGAGGTTTGCGTTTCGGCATCCGACCAATTACGGTCTCCTCCACGTCTTCATCCCCCTCCTCCTGGTGAGCTTGCCCATCCCCCTTACCTAATACCGTGTCTTGGGGTTCGCGTTTCGGTATCGGGCTAATCAAGATGTCTTCCACGTTTTCATCCTTTTCTTTAGTCTCAGGGGGACTATGTTGTGTTTTTTTCGAGAAGACTTTTGCGTTCTTCTGACCTTGTGTCTGGTCGTAGCGGCTCAGGATATCTTCTTGCCATGTCTGGTTGTTAGACCCAGCAAAAGCGGGAGCTACCATGTCCACGTCGGCTTTTGTACATCCTGGAAGGATCAGGAATTTGTCAAGTCGGTCTGCCGTATCTACTTCTCGGACAAACTCTTTCTTAGCCTTGTCTTCCAACCCACATGCTGCGACCCGTGGTGGTTGAACCCCGCACGCAAATTCCATCCCCCCAACAAACAAAGTTGACTCTTCGTGCTGGCAGTTTTTGGTGCAAAGATAAACAATCGGTCCTTTAGACCTACATCCGCATGTGTGATAAAATACATAGCTTCTGCATGTGGTTGACATGGGTTTGAATTCCTTCACGGTATCCAGCTTACGAGGGCGGAGATCTATCAGTGGACTTCTGGCTGGTGGCGGTGTCGGGTTTGCCGACTGCGTGGAGGTCGCCATTTTGAGAATAAGCAAGCCTGCCTGCTTCGTTGGCTATATCGTTGGTTTAATTCCCCAGGTCTGAGTCCCATCAACTGACCAAGGTCATTCAGCGCCTTCTGTTTTATGCGAGAGAGCTTGCCCGATGCCTTTCCTTTGAGGATGTCCGAAACCATAGGTTACGGGGTGAGAGCTTGATTTATTCTACACACTCGGCCTTGTTCAATGGTATTGTATCACAATTAGAAAGGATCATACAGCAAGACTGACGATTTCTTTGATCAAAGCATTGTTATCGAACGATCCCTTATTGTCCTATTATACTCGTGTTGAACCTCCTTGTTCTGTTACATGTAATGTATCCTCCAATTCTTTACCTCCTTTGTTAAGATTAGCCTATGTGGTATTTCAGTTAGGTGCCTAGGTAGACAGTAAGTAAAGTCATGGTTTCTTATTGGTGTTCATTAGTTAAACGCTATAGTGTAGTATAAACTGTATAAACAACTTTCTTCTATCACGCTATCAAGTAATCAAATGCGCTATTCACCACCCCCACGCCAGCTTCTACGGGTTTTTCTTCTCTGCGCCAGGAAACCTATCCATCAAACTTCAGGTGAAGTAACTGTGACTCAAATATACCCAGCTGAGTCTAGGACATCGGATTGCCCATCGTTTGACTAAAGATTGGCAAAAGGTCTAGGAAAATATTTAAAGGCTTGCCCCTCCCCATTCAACCTCGTTTCGCTCGGGCAATCTGGCAACATAACGGCTCCAAAAAGGTTCATGTTCATTAAGGTTTAGGATCGGAAGCATCCACGTCCAACTGTCTAGCCATGGATCCTTCGCCCCTTTTTTCTGTGCTTGCCTTATTAAATAATCTCTCGACCTTCGCCTCATTGCTCGATACTGGTACGAGATTTCCCGAAGTAGCTTTTGGAACTCGGATTCTGTTGATGTCGAGGCGATCTGTACTATTGTTGTGACGAGGCGAACCCACTCCCAGGCTAATTCAGGGTCGTGCGTGCCCTGAAAGTGACGAAACTCAATAGTGGTGTGATCATTCACTCTGTTGTATATAGCCAGACACAGTCGTCTGTTCTTGGTACGCTGGTTTGTGTAAGACAGCAAAGTCTCCAGTTCTTGCATGCTTCTAGCGTTCGCTAAGACAGCGATTCGTTTTCTGTCTATCCTGGAGAAATACATGGGGATGTGGTTCTCATTATCGTCGTTTTGATGACCATGATGTGTATCTCGTATGTATAACCGACTCCACATCTTCGTCAGTTCCTCTTCCTCCTTGGCATAGTTGATTTCGGCATATTCAAAATTCATCGCGGCCAGGATGGAATTCTTGCGAGCTGGTGAATGGAAGTTCCTTCCTCGTCCATGGCTGCAGAGAGAGAAGAGACACGGTTCCAGAAGCCATCCTAGAATCGCGACTCTCTTGGCAGTGCTCAACTTGAGCCCTCCCCTATCACCGACATGGACGTGAAGTCCGCCCATCGGCGTACATGAGGGTATCAGGGAAGAGCCAATCCGTGGATCCCAAGGCTTGCCACCCGCCATAACGGCATTCATGGCAGCCTTGAACTCGGCGCAACCTTGTTTGTCATAGTTGAGGACGCGAGTCGCCATCTCCATGCCTATTCTTCCCTTCCCTTCGGCGACTATACCCATCGACCTGGTGAAGTCGGCCAAAACGCTGGGATCCCCCGAAAAGCAATAGTAATATTTCCAATCCTTCTGCTCCATCGGGTGCCTGCCCGGAAAGGTATACGCGTCGCCTGTGAACTTGCTCCATTTCCCTAAGATCACGGCGGTGGGTAGCGGCTTGGGTAGGTTTTTTTGGAATATCATGGCCATTGACTCGTAGGTTTTCTGATGGAAATCGCCGCGGATACCTGTATCGGGGAGAAGGAAAAACTTGACCTCCACGCCGAAGGTCAAAGCTGGCTGGTTTGCCATGTTGTGATGCTAGTAATCATGAAGGGTTGGGAGCGTGTCGTTGTTAATATTATTATAGTACCTGATACGGAGTTGGTATTGAATTGAGAGGATATGCTGTGTATATTATGAATGAAAGAGTGTGGAACAGCTGATGTAGGGGGCTAGCTTGAGGTACAGGTCATATAACAAGCTTTATACTGCGGGAAGCTTCAATGTTGTGTGGGGACCACGTTTAGCCATGTCATACCTACCAGTAGTGTAGTGATGAGGTAATGGAAGGTATAGGGGGAGGTAACGCTGTTTCCCTTAGATGCCATGTTAGTAAGCAAGTGTAACTATATATCGACTGTTAAATTCAATGGAGTGATGAACTTCTTCTCTGACTAATCAGGTTTGAGCGTGTCTAGGTGGCTACACTATTTACAATGGTATGATATAACTTCCATCCTTTTGTTTGTATTGCTTGACTCCAAATCTCTTCGAGTTCATGAAAAACTCAAAGCATCCAGTCTGAAAGCTTTCAAATGCTCCGATGAACTTTTCAAGCTGCGCTTGAACTTTCTCATCGTACTCAAGCCCTTTAGCTCGGAGAGAGGCAGCCGCAGTATCAAACGACTGGGCTGAAGCATACATTCCCTGTACGAGCTCTTCAACTACCGAGTCCAACGACTTTCCAGATTCCGCAATCATAATGGGCACCAGGTTTGTCGGTGTGTCCTCGTACTAAAACTCGATTTAGCTGGGTTATTTAGACTCAGGGGCGAATGAAGAGGAGTGCGTACCATTTCTTTCTTCAGCGAGTACAAGTCGTTGCAACTAGTCGAACCGTTTAGAGGTCCCCATACGAGGAGATGGTGGAAAGATCGAGAGACAATGAAACTTACATCAGAGGCTGGGCACTTGTTTCTAGACGCATGATCTGTACCTCTTCACACCAAGCAAGACTATCGGGCAAAGCGATGTTGTGCACATATTGACTCATAGTACAATAGGGGAAAACTGCGCCGACGCCATGGCGGTAAGACCAGTACTCCTTAATGTCAGGCAAGTTTCCTGAGAGCCGGAAGGCTTGTTCTATAGCGTTGGCTTCGATGAATTCTTGAAAGTCATCGCCAAGCTTGTCTAGATCAATACGACCTCGAGTAGCCGCTGTCACTCTAGGCGCAAATGCCTCGATACTCGCAAACTCCTGTGGCACACGAGGAGCTCGGCGGTTAGAGCTGGCCTTGGAACCGTCCTGTGAGAATAGATATCGCATACAAGCTATCGACTCCTGTCTAAGCTTGGTGGCAAGGTCAAAGTCAGAAGCGAAATCTGGTGTATCGTCCTCAATCTCCTTGTCGATTGTATCATCAAAGATAAAAAAGATCATAGACATTAGAGCTATCGTTTTCAATTGCTCCAGCTCTGCATCTGGATAGGTCCTAGAGTATATCGAAGTGTTTAACATGTATCAAGCCCGTGCGTCCAGGATAAATCAGCTTACAATGAGGCGAACCAGCCGAGATCGATGGCCTTTGTCTTTTTCTTGGCCTTTTCGTCTTTGACATACTTGTTTATGTTCTCTTCAACAAATGCCCTTAGCTCATCACAATAGGGGCTGAGCCCAGCAGTCCAGTTTGCGTAAACGGGCCTCAAGTCCGGAATCGTAAGTAACTGTCCTCGCAAACTCCTGAGAGCTGCTACTCCTGTACTTTTGTGCATGGTTGGAAAAATGATAACTTGGTCAGAATAAATATTGGAAAGAGGCAAGAGGCTGGTGAACCGAGTCCCAAAAACAACAACTTGGGGGGAATAGGAAGGCGTTTATCTATCTGGTCGAATCCTCGGGTCATCAACCCTGAGACACGATCGCGTCACATAGTAAATATCTACATGTATGCTCGTTCCGAAGCTCCCTGTAGATCCTTCCTCGGGCCGCACTAGGCCATCCACCTTGTCCGGTTCGTGCTATTCTAAACGAGGTTCGTCGAAAGTTATCACAGACATCTGGTGGAGACTATCAAAACTACCAAGTTGTCAGGATGTTGTCGAGAGTAGTCAGGAGAAAGAGGTACGCCAACGTGGCATTGCATATGTCATTAGGCCAATGGGGTGACAATTTGTCACCTACCGCTGAAGAACATGGGCTATAGGCTCCTAGTATGACACAATATGAGGAAACAAAGCCAGCTTACACATGTAACCTTAGCTGGTCTTGTAAGATAGGTATGTATCAGTCTTCACACTGCAGTGTCTACCAATCTAGTCTCCAACCTAGTGGTTCTATCCCTGTTGCCTATGCAGTGTTCCATGCAGGTTATGGGGTATAGGCTGGGTGGTTAATCGTCCTTGAAATTAGAAAAAAAAAGCAAGTATAGTATCATGCCTACATACTTGCGTATCTAACTCTTTTTTTTTTTTTCTTTTTTTTTTTTCTTTTTTTTTTTTTTTTTATATCCTTTCCTTACCGGTGAGCTTCTACCCTTGCACATATGTTATGTTGATTGGTCGATTAGAAAAAAAGAAGTGAGTGTCCAGGTACGCTAAGTACCTAATAGGTATCTATATATTATACACATTAATTACTTGGATCTTTCACGATGATTTGCTAACAGTTCCCAGCTGAACCATGTAGGTCAGTATAGAGTTAAAAAGAACCCCTAGAAAGACCCCACCTCTCCCCATAATTCCCATATTTCCCATATTTCCATAATTCGATCCTGCATGTGAGGAGAATGATGCTGGGAACGGTCCGAAGCGAGACATGGTATACATGGGATGGATTTCCTGCACGAACTCCCCAAGATTTCCGCAACTATCAAACTATTAAGATATTTTGGGATAATCATACCCCGAAAAGCTTATTTACCATGTCAATCCCCCCCCGTCAAATCATTGCAATCATTGCCATATTTCGACTGAGCAGCTTGGCAACTGATATATCCACCTACCAGGTAACTCAACACGGAGCACAAAGCTTACTATGCATTGCATGTATTGTATTCACCCTGACCGTACCAGGTTTCCGGGTCTGCTATCGCTAACGTCTGATCCTGGGTAAGTTCATAGATGTCACCTGATGTTGATATCTTACCTTTTCGGCTCTATATTAAGCCACGATTGCTGGATATGGTGCGGTAGCCAAGGATTGGATCATATTCCTGACGGTGATCCAATGGTCCGTCAAACTGACTGGGTTTAGTCATGGCCATACCGATAATACCTTCAAACCAGAACCATGGTTCCTCCAAGAGAGGACAAATATGCCACATACTCTATCTGGCAAGTCAGGCTGAAATGTATACCTGACTGACCAGCATTCTATGCATCTCTAAGTATGAAGTAGCTGCACCTAGCTATAGATTCTCTCGAGGCCTAGGTTGTCTATACCTATACCGGAAGGTAATAGGCACGGAAATGCGGATATTATTGAATTGCCAAGGGGACACTAGAAGTTTAACCATGAAGAGTGTGAACTCGTCGTGAAACTGCATATAATACAGCTTATATTAATGTAGGGTTCACCAACTAATATCTAAATGCCTAAGTAACTCAGTAGTTACCTACTAGGCATGATTATCAATACGACTTTGATTGGTTTTTTGGTAACGTTTGTTAATCAATGCCGAATACGTGTCTTGGGGAATAGTTCATACTAGCCTAGGTATGCATTAGCATTCCGGTAAATGGAACAATGACAAAGAACTCGGAGGAAAATCCGGGAACAATTGCTTTCAGAGTATCGACCCCTCATCTTGTAAGTTGGCGTATCTGAGACGGGAATGATTCAGACTAAGAGAAGGTGATTAGGCTATATCAAAGGTCTTTGTTCACAAACAGTGGTCGAGTAGTGAGAGTGATGGAAAAGGCTAAAAGAAACGGGCCAAGGCCTTTGACAAAGGATATTGGGCTTTTCTTCTTAAGCCACCACTTCTGCTGGCAATACTGTAAAATATCTCTTGTCCAAATCGTTCTAAAGCAGCTGCAAGGTAAGGTTACAACAAGTATCACCTACACGTATCACCTACACCGAGTGTGCGGATCGACATGTGCGAATTCTACGGGACATGGTTCCCATGCGGTTGTGCCACATGGAAAGGAAGCGAGTATAAGTATTGCCGTGATCGAGGTAAGGGTTGCCAAGCCAAGGAATTTAGACAGTTTGAGTGGCAGACGTTTTGTCCCCAGAGCCGCATGGCCATGAAAGGAAAGAGCCGATACGACGATAGTATCGTTCTGCCGAAATGTTGCAGCCATCTTGAAAAGGAAAAGCTGGAGGCTCTCTGCCTGAAATGCAACTCTTTAAAGGAGAACACCGAACTCCTACATTGTTACTGTCCCGAACACATGGTCTGCGTATCATCGTCATCGTCGCCGACATCGTCATCGCACACCAAGGGGGATGTGGAGAATGAGTTCGAAAAGGTTGTTCAGCTTTGGCCGTCTAACTTAAAGACAAGATACTATCGGAGGAAGCAAGACAAGACGGCCAGAGATTGTGGATGGTCTCTGTAGATATAATACCCGACACACAATAACTATAAAAGATCATGTGGTAAGGTACTATAATAGAATATTGAATAATGATACAAGTTGTGTAAATAACTAAGTTCCAACTTCAACTTCCAAGGTTGTTTTCGGGGTTACTAGTCCCGACTATAAATAAATAGGCTCGGCTCGGCCGCTTCCATGCTGATGTAACTTCAAACCTTAATGTTAGGTATTTCAAACTTGAAATTGGATAACAGACTACAACAATACATACCTACTAATTCCAAAAGTCGGCCATCGGTGCTTCGTGTACGCCGTGATCCGTGACGGCGCTAGATTTTTTATATTATGCTATTGGTTCCATCATACGCGAGCTCCTCCAAAAGGAGATTTTTCACCAATTTTGGCTATGCCGAGTAGCCGACACTCCGGGATAGTGGGTCCTACTCTTTGATTTCAAGGATTAAGCTTAGAAGGTTAAAGCTACTACCGGCGCCGTCGCACTCAGATTTGACCGTGCCATGTGAGCTAATGAATGCGGCGATACCCCAATGTACAACTCCATATGTAAATAGGGGGCAGGTACATGTAAAATACCTGTTATAGGAAATGTACTATTGGGATTCTAGATTTACTAGATTACAGCTTGATCTTATTGTTCCATGCGTAATTAGTAAACATGACTTGGGACTAATGACTCTTTTGATCTTTGGAAGAAGAATGAAACGAAAGGCGAGCCCGATCTAACTAACACATAACCTGTATAGGTTGGTATATATGTCTACCCAGGTGCCGTAGGTCTCACCATTTGTATGTTTTTCTATGTAACCTGACTTTGACTTCAATATTCTGCAGCCTCCATATCATATATACTTTTATATCATCCCAACTAGAAACGCCTCCCCCTTTGTTCACGCATGTCAGCCCTAACGGGACCCTGCATCGTACTGTCGTGCTCCCACACCTAAAACATCAACATACTTCTGCATACGTCAACTTAGTATTGTTCCATCTACGTTACGCCATACTGTGGCTGGTATCATACACCATTTACTGATCTGATACACCAAAAAGGGGAAAGGGGGGAGTAAGGATAAAAAGGAAAGAAAAGGGGTAAACCGGAAAACAGAACACAGACGACATGTCGCAACAACAAGCAGCTCGAGCAGGGCCGCCCTACGCATCTGTAATGGCAGGTGTCGGTGGAAGGCCTACGATAATACCCGATGTCCCCATCTCCGCCGTCTTCATCGCCATGTATCTCGCCTTCGCTGCTACCAACATGACCATATTCCAAATAAACAGGCGGCGAGGACACAAGTTCATCCCATCTGCCGTTATGTTTGGCTTTTGCATGGCCCGCACCACCACGCTTGTACTACGAATAGCCTGGGCTAACCGGCCGCAGAATGTCAGCCTCGGTATCGCCGCCAACATTCTGGTTAATGCTGGCATTCTCCTCATCTACATCCTCAACCTCATCTTCGCCCAGCGAATCTTACGAGCAAAGCAACCCTCTGTCGGCTGGAATAAGATCCTCCGCCTCACTTACAGGGCCTTGTTCGTGATCATCTTCTGTGTTTTGGTCATGGTCATCACCACCATCGTCTTATCCTCCTATACCTTGAATACAAACACCCTGCGAATATACCGTGACATCCAACTCACTGCTATAACCTACCTTCTGGTTTTCACGGTTCTGCCCGTTATCATCGTGGCAATTGCCTATATCCTCCCTCGCTCGCCTGCCGAGGAGACTTTTGGGCAAGGATCCACGAAGACTAAAGCTATCATTGTCTTGGTAGTCTCCTGCCTTTGCATACTCAATGCTGGTTTCAAGGCAGGAACAGCTTGGTCGCCCCCACGATTGGCCAACAACCCAGCATGGTATCATGGCAAGGCCCCGTTCTACGTCTTCAACTTCGCCGTGGAAATCGTCATTCTGCTCATCCTGACTTCGAGCAGAATCGACAGGCGATTCCACATTCCGAACGGAAGCTCGCAGCCCGGTGACTACTCTAGCCTCATCTCTAAGCATGTTGAGTCATCATCAGAGAGTGCTAAAGAGAGCGGCACGGAAAAGACGGGGGGTAGTGAGGACACGTGGGTGAATGGTGCATAGTTTCTGAGTAAGGAAAAATTGGATATATGATGAGCTCTATATGATTACGATACCTAAAAGTTGTACATATTTAGATAATGCCCTGAAACTTAGATATAAGGATGGTCTCAAAATAAGATGGCCCCTATTTCAAATCTGACTACTTCTCAAGTTTGGTGTGGCAATAACCTGTTCTAGTGATCATTAGTGATATGTTTACCCAAAGAAAGGATGATTTAGCTTATGTGGGATGTGTAAGTTTCCAGGTCCGTACGAAGTTCAAGCTAGTTGGGCTAGAGTGTTCTATTACCTAACACCTTCTGTTGATCTGCTTACAAACAATCATATGAAGATGGCGCTGATGGATAGTACTTACTCGGTGTGTAAGGCATCTATGAATCTCATTATCAGAGGTAATCTTCCTCATGTTGTGAGAATCTTGATACCCCTACCTAAGTAAGTGCTCAAGACACGCCGGTGCCCACCATCATTTTGCCCTATTCCAATAGAGTAGCCCCTAAACTAAGTGCCTCACTAATGCACACTTAAAATTAAGAATGAACAGGTGGCGCTTTTCATTGTAAATTGTTGGTATCAGGTAATTCTCAATAGGCTAATGCTTTGAGTGATGCTATTCCCAAGTATGAACCCCGACATGTTGGGAGTGTACAATAATCTATACCTATCGCCACCTCACAGTCTGATATCCGCAAATGTCCCAACCACACTATTCACATCCCAGTCCTCTAAATTGGCTGCCTCCCACTCGGCCTGTAGATATTGTAAAATAGCCCAAACCTGGTAAAACTCCAAATCGCTCTCTTCATCGTGGTCGGGACTGAATCTTCCATGCGTCCACTCGCCGCCGTTTTCCCAACTAAAGCGAAGCACGCGAACAAGAAAACGAGCCCCGTGATCGAGGACGGACCAGTTGGTCTTGTTCGGAATGGTAGAGTTTGCGTATTTAGGCACCTCGAACGCGTTGGTGGACCTACACCACCCCATCAGCTCGTCGCAATCAATCTCCTCGAGATCTGTCGTGGCTTCAAGATAATCGTTTTGGTACTCGGTGAAGAACGGCTTCACAAAGTCACTGTCCAAGATTTCCCGCACGAAATGCTTCGTG
Source organism: Hypoxylon fragiforme (assembly GCF_022984875.1). Taxonomy (NCBI): domain Eukaryota; kingdom Fungi; phylum Ascomycota; class Sordariomycetes; order Xylariales; family Hypoxylaceae; genus Hypoxylon; species Hypoxylon fragiforme. Next base: position 4,412,945 of record NW_026054756.1, on the reverse strand, counting down.
TCAACGTCGAAGTTAAGCCACTCGCAGAGGTAGTCATAAAGCTGTTGGAGAGCTGTAAGTCGCTCCCGAGGAATCGCTTTACTGGCTGCCATGAGGCAGGTAGGGGTGTGTGCTTTTTCTTTTTCTTCGGCAGATGGGTAAGGGTTGGGATTTGTTGTGGTATCAAAGCTAGTAGATATAACCAATAGAGAATATGAAAAAGAAAAAGAAAGAAGGTATTGTCGTATTGTCCTGCAACAGGTGTGATGACTCGGTGAAGTGACACGAGGAACTAAGCATTGCTGCACGATCGCGGGGGGCTTATCACCTTCGTACCACATACACCACGTGCGTGAAGCCAGATAGATCCAATCATCTCCCTTGCCGAGCTGCACAATGATTGCATCGGTAAACTTGGAGGTATCTTTTTATGCGGGAAGGCAGGCGGGCAAGCAAGCAAGCAAGCAAAAAAAGCAAAGGGTAAAAATGGTAGCAGGCCAAAACCAAAAGAGCCGAAAAAGCAAAATCCAAATAGATACCCATCTATACCTAGACAGGTAAACTAATCATTATGAATATGAAATTCTAATTGATAATGTGATGATGCTCTTTTGGATCCACCTTGCTATGCTCGCCGCCGTGTGGCTCTCTATGAAGCTCTTGGTAAATGCTGGTAGGTCGTTCCGGTCTGATATACTGAGAGACAACTTGTGTGAAACTGGAAGTCGAGGCACGCTTTCTATCAAGAGATGGCCGTCGAAGAATGCCCTGGTCTGCCCATCTTTGCCTTTTGCCTCCGTGTCGACACTGGCAAGATGGTTCTCCCAGCGTGTCAATGGCTGGCAGGCGTTCTTCTAGATCACGATAGGAAGCAGAGTTTCTCCAACTCTTCCTGTTGTTGTTGGTGTAAGTTTCGGTACCTAGGGGGCGGTCATGGTGACGGTCGTGGTCGTAATCGTCCCTCGGTGCTGATGTGCTCGCATAACTGGTAGAACATACATTTGACTTGGCGTTCTCAGGTCTGAGTTGAGCTGGGCATCCTAAGCTATGTCTTCGATTCGGTTGGTGTTGGTGTTCCACTCCTTGACTATGACCATCACATCGGGCTCCATGTCCAATGCTCGAGCATGACCTTCTCCTATCTTTCCTATCTGTAGGAGAAACCGTCTCAGAATCTGGAAATTTGGTCGTGTAGTCAGGCTGGCCAAGCAAACTAGTCCGATTTCCCAAATCCTGCGTCAAACTCTTCCATATCTGCTGACGAAGAGCCAGATCTGTGGCGATCTCTTGTTCCAGGAAGTGCCGGAAGTCAGAATACTGCTGAGGATCAATACGAGGGTCAGTGGCCAATCGGTAGGATTGCCTCCGCCGCCGCACCGTATCCGGGGAGCAAGCGCGATGGTTGACTGGACTATCCCGAGACTCCAATATGCGGAGAGCTTTCTCTCTCTCATCCAGTAACTCAGGCTCGTCTATTGACACGGATGATTCCATAGCTTTGGCGAGTGATGTTCTATTGAAAGAAGAGGGGAATACTTGACCAAGTGGACGAGCGCGAGGTAGGTTTGTTTCCAGACATGACCATCGCCGTCCATCGAGAATCTGGTTTGACGATGGGCCGGACGTGGAATCTGTATCATCTGGCACTGACACATTGGCCATCTTGTTGAGTTCCGCCCTCAACTGCATTTGGTAGAGAGATACCGAAGGGTATCTGCTGCTATGACTATGTCGATGAGGCTTCAGCTTGCCATCGGGATCCGATGCTCTCTTATTCTTCGCACCACATTGGCAAGTCGTCGGTCTATGACCTGAAGCAGTTGTCTCGGTGGCCGTCTGCTGAACTGGCGCCGCCCTTGATCCATTTTCCTTCGGAGGTGGTGTATCATCACCTTTGAACTTTGCCCGCAGACGGTGAAAGAATCTTCGTAAACCACGGGGAGGTGGTTTTGACGACGATGGTGCGGGTGCATCTCCATGATGAGACGGAGGGCTTCTCCGCTTCCACAGAGATGTAAATAACCCCGGCATTTGCTCGAAAATGCTGAGATTACATACGAGGGTGGTTGTGTGTTGTGGGTTCGTAGCGCACGTAAATGCGAATCCCAAGAATCTACTCGAAGTGAAACATTTGACAGTTGTCTTGGGCCGGGCTAGGTACCATGGATGAGAATTTCAGTGATATCAGGCCAAAGACCGATCAGAACACTATGGCCTCTGAAGAAATGCCCGGGAGCATCAATCTGTGTATTGAGTCTTTGCGGGTAGGTAAGAATCGGAAGAATTTATGGTTTTACTATGGCGATAAGACTCATGCTATATGGTGTACTACGAAGTGCCAGCAAAACTCTCACACGTCTAAGTACGCGCCATTCACTCCAATGCTTACAAGAAAAAGGTATAAATTCGATATCATACCTACCTAAGGTACTATGAGATGGACAGAGTCCGACAGACTGAGAAAGAAACTTCTTATAGTGTAATGCCACGGGTTGTTGTGACTCAGTCTGATAGTTCAGGTAAGTGGCGTTTAACTGTTCTTAGTCTGTGCTTGATTGTGTGTAGAAGTATAGTTTGACTTCTGCTTATTAAGTATTACTTGGTGGGCATAAGGCCGGGAGAATAGGATTAATAGTGCTGGGAGGGGTGGTATGTGTCTTAATGTCTTGATAAGCTTACATATTGTATACCAGCATCCTATAGTCTATGGATAATGACCCCCCTTTTGTCTGGTCGTTCATAGTAGAATTTCAATTTCTTGTCATATGAATAGGGGTAGCGTTATTGTGGGCATTATTCAACTCTGTATACCCGGAATATATCGGGATGATGAGATTTCAAGAGAGGAGTAGGTTAAGGTTAGTTGTTTGTAAAACAATGAGGCGTATACATCTTGTATTGCATGAGAAGTGGGGAAATTCCTTCCTCTTTTAATGCGTGTAGTCGAGATCATTGTCTCTGTCATTGTCTACTAGGTACCTTGAGACAGTACGTGAGTTCATAACATACAAGCATGCAAGTAACAAGACTAGGAGACGACAAGTTGGAAAGAATCCTGTTTGAGTTAGAAGACTACCAGATTTCCCATGGATCCCTCTTGAAAATACCCCGTGCTCTCACAGATCTTGAGTCAGCCGTGGCTGTGGCCCATCCAATTGGCGTCAGCGTTGTTCCCACGAGGTTTCCTCGTCTACATTTTGAACACGCTCAAGATATTCAACCATTTTTCAACGAGCTATACATGAGTGTAAGCGAAGATTATGACTGGCTTGAATCCATTATTCGTCCGTTGGGAGAGGTGGATGAACATGTGGGGAAGCTATGGTCGATATGGGAACGGGTAAGGGAGAAGGGCGAGGTGCAACCATTGCGGTGCGGAATTTTCAGGAGTGATTACATGCTCCACTACAATCAAAAGAGTACAGAAGGGCAGCACGGCATATATACGGATCCAAGTGACCAGGTGGATCGATCAGTATTGGACTCGGAGCTTAAGCAGGTGGAATTCAACACCTATTCGTGCGCTGGGGGAACTCACGCCAATATCGTGGCAAATATGCATCGCTATCTCATACATAAAGGGGTTCACGAAACCGCTTCTCTCCCAGCAAACAGCTCACTCATGTCTATCGTAGAGGCACTAGCTGTCGCACATCAAGCATATGGACCACCAATATCGCAGACGTGCCAGGCAGCTATACTCATGACGGTACAGCCGAACAATGTTAATATTTGCGATGAACGGCCTATTGAGTATGCCCTGTTGGAGAGAAAGCCCCCTATTATGCTCTTTCGTGTTTGTTTTGGTGGTGCAGTCCTACAAAAATGCAGACTGGGCCCGAATCGTGAACTACTCTTCCAGCTGACCCCGGAGACCGTGCCTATCGAGATTTCGGTTGTGTACCAGCGAGCTGGGTACGACTCTCACGAGTACGACCAAAAAGGAATCGATGCTCGCCTCCTGCTCGAGATTTCGCGCGCAATCAAGTGCCCGACCATATTATCTCATATGGCAGGCTTCAAAAAGGTGCAACAAGCACTCACCAGGCCTGGAGTATTAGAGCGGTTCTTGAGTTCTGAGAAAGCTGTTGGTACTCTACGTCACACGTTTATGCCACAGTTTCCCATGGATCCACCAGAAGACGGAGACGGTGATGGAATAATGATTGAAAAAATAACCCGCGATAGAAAAGAGGCCACCAATTACGTTCTGAAGCCATCGCTCGAAGGAGGGGGGCATAACATCTACGGAGCTGACATCCCGGACTTTCTCGACACGGTCCCGAGAGAAGCGCGAAGCAAATATATCTTGATGGAAAAAATACATCCTATTCCAATGCATGGTGTTTTGGTATCTCCTGAATCGACTTTTCAAGGTCCGGTTGTTTCTGAGTTGGGCGTGCTTGGTACATGTCTATGGCGACGAAAAGGGGGGTCAGGGGAGAGGCCTCAAATTTTGGAAAGCTCAGGGGCTGGTTGGACATTCAAAACAAAATCCAAACATGTAGAAGAAATGAGCGTGGTCAAGGGCTACGGGTGTTTTGACTGTCCATCCCTCTTCTGAATATATTCTTGATATACTTAGGCGTCTAAGTTAGGTTTTCTTCATGAACACATCCATGATCTATGATAGCATGTATGTGCTACCCTACATATGCTCCCCGCATTACTCTATATTACATCACATTCAAGCCATCACTGCATCTCAGCATCATATATTTTATATCTTATATTTCATTAAAAGAACTGTCTGAAGGCTTGGGATCCTTCACACAAGGAGCAGTTAAAGCCCACCAACCTACACACTTGACAGAATAATATCATAGGTATGTGAATTATGTTATCCCCTTTTCTTTTTCTAGCTGCGACGCTTGGCGAGGCAGTTGCGCAAGCCAGCTTTCCTGTGGTCCTCAACAGTACATTCGCGAACACCGGCCCGCGGAATGTTCGCATTGACACGGGCACCTATGGTCCACCGGTAGAGGAGTACCATTATTTCTACGACCAGTGGCCTATCGGGTTAGCCGTGTCCAAAACCGGCCGAGTATTCACCTGCTACACACGCGGAACATATGCATATACTCTCGGCGAAGTCACAAATGAGACAGCCGAGGTGGCCTATCCTAGCCTAGAGTTGAACACACCACCTCTTGGGCTTTACGATACAGTTAATGGCGTCACTTTCGGCAGCAACGACGCAAGCCATTTCGTCAGCGTTCAAGCGCTATATGTGACACCTGACGACACGCTTTGGGTACTAGATACGGGACGTTCGACTATCAATCAGTCGGGGGCTATTACTATACCATACGCTGCTCCGGGCGGTCCAAAATTGGTGGCGGTGAACCTGACGACGAATCGCATACAGAAGACGTATACCCTGCCGCCCAATGTTCATTTTCCGGACTCATATATGAACGACCTACGATTTGATCTAAGGACTAACGCCACTGACTCTGGCGGCGGAATCGTATACATCGTCGATAGTAGCAACGAAGGGAGAACTGGGTTCATCATGGTCGATTTGGTCACCGGGGAGAGTTGGAGACAGCTCAACCAACATCCTAGCACTCAGGTAGTATCTCAGGATGTACCCAGCTATCAGGGGCTGCCCTTTTATCTACGTCAAAAGGGGCATCCACTGGGCTTTCAGGAGGAAGGCCTTGACGGCGCCGAGCTGGATCAATATGGGGAGGTGCAGTACATGGATCACATCGGCCGAACAGTAATTAACGAGCAACATAGGTCATGTATTACTCGGCGCTGACTACCGATTATTTATATTCGATAGAGACACAATATCTACGTACTAACCCAAACCTAGACCCATTGGCGAATAAACGAGCTTTCGACAACGTCAAAACACTAGGCCAAAGAGGGGGGAACGCCAACGGATTTGCAGGGGATAGTCTTGGTAATGTGTATATGCTAATGCCAGAGCACAATGCCATATATATGTATAAGTACGTGATGCCCTACTCTCGGTCCCTACCTTATTAGGGTTACCTATCGCTAACGTCATCCATAGTTATTCAACGCAGTTAACCATGCCATACGTCAGAGATCCTCGCATTATTTGGCCTGATAGTGCTAACGTGGGCTGGGACGGATATCTCTACTTTACGGTTAACCAACTACCTTACCAGGCTGACTGGAATAATGGCGTCGAGGGACGTTCATATCCGGGACTCATACTGAGATCGAAACTGCCGAATGGTGCCAGCAAGAACACACTTCTCATATAAGTGAGTTCGTTAGTTCTTGTCATCCATGTATTTTGGTGCAAGTATTTATATAATTATTCAAAGACATTATAAAATAATATGATCTCAAAGCACACATACTGAGCCATACTTTTCAATACGACTTTGCTGACTTACGCAACCCGATCACGGAAACCCTGCATGTACTTATTTAACCCATTGTAGAGGGTTTTCAGCTACTAATGTAAATAGCTACTAGATAGGCGCCTACTAGGCAGACAAGTCGGCAAACATGCAGGCAGGCAGGCAGGCACGTTGTTAGGCAGATTAGCATGCAGGTTGGTATGCAGCCAATAGGCGCAGTGTCCCTGACTTGCCCCATACCGCTAATGAGGCACATTATATTTCGTAGAGTCGAGTCAGTTCAACATTATATCAGTACCAAAATCTCCTCAGTTAGACACGATGCCGGCAGGTGATGGTTCGTGGATCGCCCCGGATGGCGAATATCAAGACCTGGCACGAGATCTGTGCGGGTCAGACCCGAGATTGCGCTGGCCAGATGAGAAAATGACAAGATATGGAGTCTTTTGGCCGAATCGGGAATGTCGCGTGATAGTGCTTGAATGGCAAGAGAATGAGTCCAATGGACAAGCATCTGCGACTTTGGTCCGACGCGAGTTTAATGATTCTGAGACGCTGCGGCTATATCTAAACAGTCAGTCGAAAACCCAAGGCAACAGTGTCTATATCGTCGAAGGTGCCAATCACGATTTCGTCGGCGTTCTGGGTCCGTATTTCGGCCTACACCCGTCTATTTTTATAGACTATGAAAGAATCACCACGGTTGCCGTGCCACCAGACCGAGGTCAGTCGAGTTTGCTAGCTTCGAGCCATGCCAGCAGGGGCTACTTATGCATGAGCTATCAAGAAATGGTTTTGTTGCCGGAACCGATCCGTGACAAATTTCGAGCTCGGTGTCCGGACACAGCACGAATCATCCGGACCACAAGACTCAATGGGACGTTCGGCAGCGCAGGAATCATCCACCGGAGGTGCGTCTTCTGGAGCCGAGCTAGATCAGCTAATAGCGGATGGGACAGTAGGTTCTTTTGCCCTCTTCCTCTTGTCAGGTCTTCTTTCTAAGTTGATATACATCAGGTATCGTAATGTGTGACCCCCCAATCCGTAGGATCAAAATCTTAGATGATGGTCCTATGAAGGGCCTCGTAGTCCCAGTCACCCCAGGGCTTCCAGGGGATGGTTATATCGACTTCGTTCCACTTGATGCTCAAGTGCGGTGCCGCCGAGGACCGCCGAGGACATCAATCGCCAATGACATGCTCTTCTACCTCACTACACACCATAACCTCGTAGATATGTCGAGACCGGAATCGGTGTCTCTATTCCTCAAAAAAATCATCGCGAGCCACTACACAAAGCATTTCGACTATCTTAGAAAGAACGTGATGGAAACTTTGCGAGGCATGGGTCGTCAATCTAACTTTGCTCGCTTCGACTTGTCGGCGGTGGAGGCGAATTGGAGCGATACCCAGACACTAGAGCGACGGCTCGGTCACTTTTTTATAGACCTGGAGGAAGTACTCGTTCAGCTTCGCGTTCCACTTGAGCCACCCGACTTCAACCAGATCAGCTCATGGCAAGATGTCGATGTTGACTTCCGCTTTTTATATCACCGCTTCAGTTGGATTAGGCAGTCAGTAGACAGAGCTAACTCTTCTATTACTGGTCTCGTCAGCATTGCCGGAAACAGACAGGCATTCAGAGAACAGCAGCTCTCGTTGCTAACAGCAGAAAGGTCGAGGAATCTGACCTTTATCGGCCTAGTCTTTGTTCCATTGTCGGTGATTTCGTCTTTATTCAGCATGTCGGAGCCTTACGGTCCCGGACAAGAGAAATTCTGGTTGTACTTTGCCATTTCAATACCCGTCGCCATCTTTGTTCTGGTTATTTACTCCATTTCCGATTCTCTGGTAGATGTGAGTAGATCAATGTTGGATTTCGTTCTAAATCTATTTCAAAGGAGACCGTCGCACAGCTCGAAGCAATCGGCAGACAAGATGGCCTAAAGCTCAGTTCTGTTTAAGGGGGGTGTGGAGAATAGCCGCAAAACTGGGTCACCATCATGTCTACAAATTAGAGTGAATAGCCCCTTTTCAGGGGATGATTTTGATTCAGTTAGCAAAACAAGTCTTGCGAAGAACATCAGTGAACACGCTTAATATACCAACACACTTAATAAACTAACCATTAGCCCATATGTTTAATACCTCTAGTCCAGTAGAAAGCTCCATTCCCTATTGTTTCATCCCTGGATTTTATCCAAGGTTGCTTGTGTCGATTCTTTGCTAACCGACTGATCCGAGATACGGGACGGCACATAAACAATTCCCATCAGCGGAGTCCCTAGTTCGCGAGTCTCTTCACCGGAGTAGGAACCTAATTCTTGCAGTGATCTCGATGGACCGTACACCCCAGGCGCCTGGGGAAGATCTCCAGAGATATCGGCGGGGAGGTCAAGGAACACCTCATTACCGAATCGCAAAGCGACAAAGTCATACTCCGACCTAAGGCGAAGGAGAATCGCGAGCAACAAGTCGCGGTCTGACTCCGAGAGAGTCACATCATCCACCTTATCAGTCAGGTATTCGTGCATGTATCCAATTCCTTCGCCATCGCCGCGACAGCCTACCTCGGCGATAGCACTCGGCCCGTCAGGAAGTTTGGCAACCGCGTTCCGGAAGTCGCGTACGAACTGATCCGGAATACGTTCCTTTCGCATGCCGACGATTTCATTACCGCCATGGACGAAATATCGCCGCACCAACGACTTAGCGTACCGCACCGCATGGTGAGTTAGATCTGAAAGGCTGGAGACGCCATAGTGCTCCGGCTTAAGAAACAGGCAACTACCACGCCTTTCGTCGTGCAGAATAGCAATGTAAAGCACATGTCGATGGCCATTGGCGAGCGGTGGTAAATCATCTTCACCCGCGAAGAGGTCAACCCCGCCCGTACAGCCTGAGGCGCTTTGCCGTTTGAGGTGGCTGCTAGTCCGTAATCTGCCAATGCCCCGGAAGTACGCTGATAGTCGACCATGGGGATCACGACATACAAAAGCACCAGCTCGAAATGTCTGGTTGCGCTCCACGGCTATGGATGTCAGGTACCACATGATGCCTGTTACCTGGCGAGCGTGCTCAGCCGCAGAGATTTCACGTCGCACATATGATAACACCTCGTCAGCCCCCCAAGGCTGGCATAATATTGCTCGCACATCTTCGGCTCCTTGTGCGATAAGGCCGCGGATCTCGGGCTCGCGAGCGGATAATTTAATCGTGTGTAAATATTGGGAAAAATAATCCATGTGTGAAATAAATTGTCATAGCAGCCTTAAGCTATTATAAGCTATTATTAATAAAAAATGAGCAACACTAAATCCGCAGTAGGAGTACATGCATTTCGTCCCCAGTGCTACTTGATCTCCCACACAAATTAGGTGCGCGCACAAGTACCTCTGCCACACCCAATTCAACGCCATACCAAATCCACTTCAACCCATCCAAACAATTTTTTGAAAATCCCAAAAGACATCCGTCCTTGTCGCCTCGACAAGACGAATTGATTGATATATGTCTCAGATCTCCAATAATTGTATTGATTAAGATTTTAATTGATCTTTGATTGATCTCTTCGGGCGCTACTGTATCAAGTCTTCAATCAAGGTGGTAACGTAGGTGGCCCATGCACGGTACTGGTTGCAACTTCAACCATGGATAACTCTTGCAATAGAGCAGCTGCAATCGTGCAACCGGAATCAATTTACTCCTTGAATGGAGCCCTTCAAATTGTTGGCTTCAATCAAGAATTTGAAGATGGTTTGAATGGGTCGCAATTGATTGACAACTTGGTGTGTACTGGAGCCGCCGGAGCTGCGCTACTAGCGCCATACTGCGGACAAAAAGCTAAGTACTTTTACTGCGGATTTAGGTTATCTCAGTGAACACAGACTTATGGTTTAAGCGTATTATGTCAAATTTTAGTTAAAATACCACTAATTTAATTAATTAATTAATTCATTAATTAATTTAAAATATTTAATTAAGTTTATCTCATTTATTAAAATTATTAAGTTTTTAATTAATTTAAATGTAAAATTAAAAATATTTATAAATTATAAATTATAAATTATAAGTTATTTTATAATTAAGTTAAATTAAATTATTATTAACGTTATTATAATAAATACGATTTTTAAAGCTTAAAGCTTTAAAATTACACTTATTTTTTAAGCTTTAAACATTATTTAAAATATTTATTATAAAAAATTATATAAAAGTAAAAATATTTTAATAAATATTTTTTTTCTTTTTAACTTTTTTATAATTAAATAAAATAACTATTAAATAAAAAACATTAAATCTTTTATTTTAATTATTATTTAACGTTATAAACGCGGTGTTTTATGCGATTATAATAAATAATAATTAACACGTTTTAAAAGTTTTTTAAAAAAGCTTTTTAAACGTTGCGTTTTTTAAAACTTTTTAAATATAATAATTAAATAAAAAAAAGTTTTTAAGGTTAAATATTATAATTATTTTTATTAAAAATTTAATTTAAAACGATTTAATTTAATTATTATATTATAATTATTAACGAATATAATAATTTTTAATATAATTTTAATTAAAATAAATTAAAACGTTATAATTAAATAAAAAAATCTTTAAAATTAAATATTATAATAAAATAATTATAAACTTAATTTAAAAAGTGTTATTATTTATACTTTTATTTTTTATTATTAAGGCTTTATTTATATTTTTATATATTTTTTTAATTTTAAATTTAACTTTTATTTAACGCTTTTAACGCTTTTAACGCTTTTAATTACTTATATTAATTTAATTTAAATAACTTTTTAAAATATATAATTATAAACGTGTAATTAAATATAAGTAAAAAAGTATTTAATTATTAATTAATTAATATAAGTCTTAAATTAAAACGATATTTAATTATAAAGTTATTTAAAAAAGTAAATAATAGTTTAAAAAGTATATAATAACTTTTAAAAATATATTAAAAGCTTTTAACACCTTTAAAACTTTTAAACTTAAATTTTATTTAATAGTTTTAATTTTAAATATTTTTTTAATTATATGTCGTATGTTAGTCTTAGTATAAGTATTATAAGATTAGATTAAAAAAGCTTATATTAGAAAGGTTAGTTAAGATTTAAAGACCTTAATTATTTACTTATATATTTAGCTACTTTTAATAAAAGGAGCGTTTAAGGGTATATGACAAATAGCTTTATTATTACCCTTACGCCTTTTTTTTTTTTGTTTTTTTTTTTTTTTTTGTGTATACTTGTAATTAAGAATTATCACGATCCGATTAAAATTATTAATTTAAGTATTTATTTAATTTGTTTGGCTTTTCTCGGCCTTCCCCGCCCTTTTTTAACGATGTGGATTATTTTTTAATTAACTTATTAGTCGTTTAAAAGGATTATGGTAAAGGTATTAATATTATATGTGGGGGTTAGTTTATTAGTTAAATTTAATTTTTTAATTAGCTTTAACTTATTAAAAATAAGTTGGTAATTTTTATTAAACTCCTTAACAAGTTATGTAACATTTTACATTAGAAGTAGTTTTAAATATTATTTATTAAATTTTAAACCGTAACTTTTTTAAAATATCAGATATTTTAACATGGGGCGTCCTTTAACGCGGTTAATTCGACGTTTTTTAAGTCTTTTAATCTTATATAAAACTAAGTTATTATTATCCTTGTCGATAAAAACTTGGCCCGGTTTTAACTAACGCTTTAATTAGGGGTTCGCACCGGTAGGTGTAAAAGCGAGGTAAGCGATTAAAATAACACGGTAAATCCGTTAATATCGTAGAAAATTTAACTCGTAGGTTAAATCCTTAATCTTTTTTATAATTATAAAAGGATTTACGCGTTACTTAAATTACTTCCACTCCGATTTCTTAAATAAATAATAACCCTTGTGAAACTTAAAGAAAACCTCCTTTTCGACGTTAAATTATTAAAGGTTTTACTTAATATTATAACGGATTTTAACGTTAACCGTAGCATAGTTAATAACGGCTTAAACTTCTTATTAATATATATCCCTTTAAACTTTAAAGTTTATTACGCCAATGTCCACTTTTAAAATGGATAATAAGGTATAAGACTTAAAACCTAATATAACCTTATTTAGCAACCTCTTAAATACCAAGTGATAAAAGTTATTAAAGTTATGTTAAAAAACGTTTAATATTTTATTTTAAAAAATGTTAAAAAAGGTAATACATTAAAACCTTATTGTAATTTTAATATCTTAGTTGCGCCTTTTACTCGCATTATTCGTTTAAGCATGATAGCCCGTTATTATAATAATTTTAATACCGTTACAACGTTAAAACGTTTGTTATACTTCGTTAATAAACTTTTAATCCTTATTTGTAATTATTTTTATTAAAAAGCCTTAATTTGCCGTAATAAGCATTTTATGAAGCACCTTAGTTTAATCCCCGGCGGTGTACGTTAAATATCCGGGAATTAATAAGGTTTTTTTGTTAAACTTATTAATAACCGTTATAAAAGAATCGTAATAATCGTAACCCGGTATATACCACATGGTCCCCTTAGCGTTAACCTTAGGTAAATCGACTATAAAATCCATATAAATCTTATAGTAAGGGATGTTAAGCTTTATAATCGATTTTAATTCTTTTAAGGTTTTTCGGTAATTTATTTAATTAAGTTAATAATACAAATAATAGGCGAGGTATTAACGTAGTTTCTTTGTTAAATATTAAACGTTAAAGCCGTTTAAGTTATATGTTATACGACGTGGTTTAAAATGGTACTTTTTATTATGGACCGCCTTAAAAAATGCTTATACTTAGCTTTTAAGAATATATAACCTTTAATAATTATCCCGCTTTTTTATTTAAAAAAAGCCGTCGTTCTTAAATATATATGTAAAATTTTAAGCCAAACGTTACGCTTATTTTTAAACCCTTAACTTAATAATAATCTTAATAAGATAAAAATCGTTAATATATTTTATTATTATGACTTGCTTTTTAACGTCGTTTATTTAAACGTATGTTTTTACTATATAGTTAAAATTTAGCGGTAAAAGCAAGGAATGTTTATCGCAGTTATTATTTTTTACGTTAAAGTTATAATTATATTATCCGGTGTTATTAAGTGTTAAACGGGAAAATATAAAAGGTTTTAAATTAAGGATAAAGGGTGTGTAATGTTAAGAAGTGTAATTAAAATCGTTAATAATATCGTTTAAAACGTTTTTTATTTCCTTAATAACCTCCTTTTCGTCGTCGGGGTTAAGTAGTATCGGCAAACGGGATAAAGTATTTAATATTAAATTTAATTAACCGGAAATATATTAAATGTTTAAGGAAAATTAAAATAAATATATTAAAATTAGCATAAACCGTATATTTAATTTAGTTAAATTAATAAAACGTAAAAAACTTTAATTTACCACGCCATGGGTGGATTTATAATTCGTTAAAATTATTATAAGATATTTACATAATTAAACTTACACCTAAAAATGTTAATAAGTTTATATTAAGTAAAACACTTTTAATTTTATGGTTTAATAATTAGTTTTCGCTTTAATGAATATTTTACTAAGGAATTAAATTAAATATATATTATTCACATTAAATATATTATCGTTTCATCCGTCCTTATAGTAAAAAACTATAACGTTATAACCTTATTTTAAAGAAACATTTATTTTAAAAAATATAATCACGCCGTAATTTTAATACATTAAATAAATTAAATCCGTGAATTAAGCTTAAAAAAAATAAAAGGCTTTTATTTTTATTATCGTAAGTTTAAATGTAACGTTCTTCGCTTATCGTTTTTTAATTATCGATATTTTTAAGACGTTTTTAATATTATTTTAATAATCGGTAATTAATTTCGTCTTCCACTTTTGCAACGGTTCGACCTTTTAATTATATTAGATAATATAACGCCTTAAAAACCTAATTATTCCAATATACGTTTTTAAATCGCAAAGGTTTATAAGTTAAACGATTTTTCGTAAAACGTTTATCCGGTTTTACGTTAAGCTTATATTAACGTTATTAATTATAAACCTAAATAATTAAATAATTAAATATTTAATAAAAAACTTTGCCGTAGTTAATTGTAAATTTAAATCTTAAAAACGAATAAATAACTTATTTAAATATTTTAAATAAACATCCGTAAAAATAAAACCGACCGTAATATCGTTTATATATGTACAAACGAAGTCTTAAAACGCTTATAATTTCTAATTTATAAACCTCTACGCAAAGGATATATTATTATAAAAACCCATAAAAACAACTTTTAACACCTTTAACCCCTTTAATGATATAATCATTATTTAGTTTTAATATAAAAGTTAAACCTAAAACTAATAAAAGAATTTTAATTCGTTAATAATAATAATATATTTCTTACCGCATATCTTATTTATTATCTCGTTTTAGGAAAATAATAAATAAAAATCCGGTATAATAACTTTATTTAAAACCTTAAAATCCACCACCACACGGCTTTTACGTTATCCGTTAATATTTTTTCATAAAATAAAAATAAGATAATTAAAAAATATAAGATCCTTTATTTAATCGACTTTTTTATCCTAATATATATCGTTAAAAACCTTATCGACCATTTTTTTATCCTTAATATTAAATAAATAAACCTTTATAATTAAACCGATTTAATTTTACCAGCCTTTAATAAAAAGGACTTTTATCATTTTATTTTCTTATATGTTAACGCAACCAAACTGATCTTAAATATTATAACGTTTAATAAACTTTTTAACTTTTTTAATAAACCTAATACTTAAATTTCTTTCGCATATAAAGGCCCCCTATTTAATCTTAACAAATAATAAATCGAGCCGTTAAGCTTTAAAAAAAAATGGTAAAAACTTCCTTAACTTTAAACACGGCTTAAACGTCTTAAGGAATAATTTACTAAGCAGTAAAAATATACACCAATTCGTCGGAAATGTTTATATTAACATTAAATTATAAATCGATATAATAAACGTTATATTTATCCTTTTTAACTAATATTACAGCTATTTAAGTAAAAAAGGTTTTTTCTTAAAAAATCTAGATTACGCCATCGTTAATATAGTCGTGTAAGTGCCTTAAAAAGGTGCGTTTAGGTATCGTCACGGTATTATCCGTTATATTTAAGTCAGGGATAACTTTAACGGTGAGTTATTAAGTGTTAATTTTAATATAAGTATTATAAGATTAAATTAAAAAAGCTTATATTAAAAAAGTTAACTGAGATTTAAAGACCTTAGCTATTTACTTATATATTTAGTTACTTTTAATAAAAGGAGCGTTTAAAGGCATGTGATAAGTGGCTTTATTATCGTATTAAAATATAATTATATTTAATTAAAAGAAAATATAATTATTAATTAATTAATATTAGTTATAATTTAAGGTAATATATAATTAAAAATTATATTAATATTTATTTTAATAATTATTATATAACACTTTTTAATATAACTTAAATAGCTTTAAAACTTTTAAATAACTTTAAAGGTTTTTAATATAACTTTAAAAGTAATTATATACCTTTTATTTCATTATATATTATTATAATATAATTATTAATAAATATAATAATATTTTAATATTCTTTAATTAAATTAAATAATTATAATAAATATTTTCGGGTTTTATAATTTAGAGTTTTGCTATGTGCACTACTTATTTTTGCTATTAGGGCCTTAGGTGCACTACTTTTAAGTACCGGTACATGCCCTAAATTTTGAAATCCAGGCCTAATTTAGCGCCTCTAGCGCCCCCAGCTGCCCACCTTAATTCAATCCAAATAACTTTCTGAAACATATAGCCACAAACGTGCAACCGGGTTTAATTGAAAGGGCGTTCAATTATCGATTGATTGATGTAGGTCTCAAATTGAGGCAATACGTGGTCGCGAAGTTATTCAAGTAAATAGGTGGCAGCTTGGAAGGCACGTGACAGCTCTTAAAGCCGCACTAGGAGCTCTTAGAGCCGCACTAGGAGCTCTTGGGGCCACGCTAAGAGCCCTTGGGCCACTTGGAGCCAAACCTTATTCAACAGTTTTAATCTTTAATAACTTCCTAAAACAAATAGCTACAAACGTGTAACCGGCTTTGATTAAAAGATAATTCAATTATTGATTAATTAATACCGGCTACACTTTAAGGTAATACGTGGTTAAAGAGTTATGCTAATATTTATCTCGAAGACAGTCACGTATCACTCCTTAACGTAACCTTAGGTGGCTTTAAGGCCTTTAAGCGGTTTTAAAGGTCCTTAACCTAACCCTAAAACGTTTTAGTGTGGCTCTAAAAGCTCTTAATATGGCTTTAAATATAATCACATACCTCCCGTTCCACCACCTATTTACTTAAATAATTTTGTAACCATATATCGCCTTAATTTAAGACTTATATTAATCAATTAGCAATTAGATTTTCTTTTAATTAAATCCAATTACATCGTAATACGATATATAGCTAAAGAATTATTTAAATGGATAGGATAAATAGGTTAAGCAAGCCCTGGTTTTTAAGATTTAATAGATTTATAAGATATACAATATTTAATGGTAATGTACTTAAGGCTTTAATAATAAAAATAGGTAGTGCATATAGCAAACCTTATAATTTATATTTAAATAAAAAATAAAAAAACATTATTTTTTTTAACTTTATATATATATATATATATATATAAGTTAAAAAAAATATTAATAAATATAATTTATTATTTAATTTTTTAATTTAAGCTTATTAAAATAAGTTTATATATATTTTTTTAATTATATCGACTTTTAATTAATTATAACGATTAAATAAATTAATGTTAAAATAAATAAAATAGTTTTATAATTATAAATAAGTGTAAATAAAAAGTTAAAATTATAATAAAGTTATTTATTACATGCTTTTAAACGCTTTTTTCATTAAAAATAATTAAATATATAAGTAAATTATTGGTAAATATATATGTATAATAAAACAAATAATAAGTAAAGTAAGAATAATAAGGGTGAGATTAGTGTAATATTAATGTTTAAGGAGGGAGGTTTAAATTTAAAAGTAAGGAAGGGATTTGACTTTTTATATAATTTAAGTTATATAAGTATTTCTTTTAGTTATGTATGTATTACGTTAATATGTATTTTTATTATATAACCACCACTTACTTTATTTTTTTTTGCGATTAATTAATTGTAAATGTTATATTTATTTTATGTTTAATTTATTTTTTTAATTGTAAATTAATTTAATTAGCCTTTATTAACGTCCTTATAATTTTGTTTAAAGATGTTTTAATTATAGTATTAATTAGGTTATAATTACCTTAAATCTAATAAATATTATTTATCTTTTAATTCTTATAAAATTATTAAAAAGTTATTAAGTTGATTATTAGTTGTTTTTTATTTGTGCTTTTTATTTGGATTAAATATTAATATAACGAAAAAAAGTTAGTGTAAAGTATAAGGGGAATTTTAAGGAGTGATAGTTGTTTTAAGATGATGTTAAAAGTGTGATAAATGACGTAATTAATATCGAAGTTTTAAATTATTTTATAGATTTTATTAGCTAATATATTATATGTGATTTGTTTATATTTAATAAATAACTAATAAATAATGTTTTTAATAATTTATATTTTATTATTTTAATCGATAATTTATTTAGTTTTTAAGATAATAATGTAACTAATTTATAAGTTAAGATTTTAATTATTTACGAATAATTTGTTAACAAAGATATATAAGTGTAGGTTTTAAAACTTAAGGTTAATATAATTAAGTTTTTAATTTTTATTATTTAATTACCACTTAATTTTAGCATTTAGCGTCTTTACTTCCTTAGGTTTTAGTTGTAAATGTTAAGTTATTATTAAGTAATTAAAGGTAGTTTTAGGTTGGTAAATTAATAAGATATATGTTTTTTAGGTTTTTTATTTAATGAATTTTTTGATTATGTCTAAGGTTTTAAGGTTTAATAAGTTAAGTTTTTTAGCTTGTTTTTTTTGTATGGTAGAGATATTGTAGCCTTTTTTATAGACCATAATTTTTAAGTTGTTAAAATCTTCCGTTCTTTTATTTAGGATTTTTTAAGGTTGTATTTTAATATTTGTTTTTATAAATGTCTTATTTTTAGCGGTAAGGAATTTATTTGTGCTAATGTTAAAAGTGTTGTTTGTTTAAAAATTGGTAAGTTTAAAGGGGTTTAATTATGTTATTAATAGGTATGGGTTAAACGTTAATAATTTTATGTGTAATTATTATTAATGGTGTTATAAATAAGTTTTAAATTAATAAGTTTTCGATTTAATGAGATTATATAACGGTTTTATAATTTGTAACAACATCCCTTTAAGATATTTTTTTTTAAGTTTAATTAGTAGGTGTATTAAAATTATTTATTTTATTAATATAACTAATTAAGTATAAGTTATCGTAATATTTCTTATTATAACCTTTATTTTTTAATAACGTAATATGGGTGTTAAAACAAATATTATTTATTAATTAACTTTTTAAATTATAAGGGTATACGTTATAATAAATTCCTTATTAAGGTTATTATAGCCTTAAATTATTAATCGTAATTTTTATAAGGGGTAGAGGTGTTTTTATTTTTAACCTTTTAAATTATTTATAACTTAAAAATAATTATGTTTTAATAAGTTATTAGGTTATATATTTTAAATTAAAAAATACCTTTTATAAATAAGACATTTAATTTTTTTATGTTTAAGGCTTTATATGGTTTGTTTAAGGCGATAATTTTGTCGTTTATTTGTAGTTTAAATGTTAGGGTAAGGTTATCCTTTTCCTTTACCAAAAAATATAAGTTTGTAATATAAAAAAGGTTATTAATAATTATAAACCTTTCTTTAAGGATGATGGTATAATTGTTAGGGTTAAAAATTGGTTTTGGTAATTGCATTTTAAGTTTTTTTAATAGTATTAGGGATTTTTTTGGTTGGGTATAAGGTTTGATATGGGTGTTTTTAAATGTTAATGTGTTATTTAAAGTGTTGAAAGTAATTATGATGTTTTTATTTATAACAGTAATAACCTTATATAATCTTTTTTATCTATTTTTTTCTTTATAAATAAGTATGTTATTATTTATGGGGAGTGATATAGGGAGTGTTCTTTAAATGTTAGGGTTATTTTTTATATTTAAAATATCTTTAATTAATTATTATGTTTTTAACTTTTTAATTTTTATTATTATTTTCTAAATAGCTTAAGCCCTTTAAATCTACGCCGGAATTAATGGTAAATTTATATTAATTTTTGGATATGTGTTAAAAACTAAAAAGGTAGAAATAAGATTATTAGGGTTAGTTATATCGTTTATTACCTTAACTATTATTTAGAGTTGAGATATTTTTAATTTTAATTTTTAGAGTTTTTTGTTTATAATTTTATAAACTTTTTTTATAAGATTATAATATTCCTTAACCTTGCTAATTAACCAATACATTTTTACGGAAATTTAATAATAGATAATTCTTACGATGTGGGTTTTATTCTTGAACTTAATATTGTTAAAGTTTGTGCTGGTGTTATATGTGATAATATTTGGTAGATTAAAATATGTATCGATTTAATATTACCTTAGCATTTTTTAGGTTTTCTTAACAAAAAGGTTTTTTATAAAGTGTGTTATTTGAAAATTTATGGTTATATTAACGATATAAAGGATAAGTTGTTTATTTAAATATATAATATCGATAATTATTTTATAATTAAAGTTTATATTGAGATTTTTTAAGTTAAATTTAAATTTTTAAAAGATATTGCTTTTAATTTAACAATAGTGGTAAAATTTATTAATTTTTTTAATATTATTAATCTTGATGTTATAGCTAGTTTTATCTAGTAAATTATATAATTTACTAACCAATAAATAGTTAAAATGGGTATATAAATGTTATAATTTCATTTCTATGAAAAATATAATATTTTTAAAATAGAATTATAAATATTCCTATTTATAGGTAACGTTAATAATAATGTCGTTTTTGTAGATTAGTTGGTTGGTGACATTATTAAGATATATTCTTAATCGATTTATATTTTTTAGCGATAAAAAGAATGGGATGTCGATATTTATAATATAAAAATTGATATGGTTAAAAAGGATATTAATAGTAATTATCTTAAAAGATTTTATTGATTATCTATTTTCGAAATAGATTTAAGTTTTTTTTATGCGGGATTTGTTTATTATAACTTATTTATTGGAATGCTCCTTAATAAAAGCCAAATATTATCCCTTTCCAACCGTAAATATTTAAGTGGCATCTATATTAGATATAATATTTTAAAAAATATTTTTTATGTATTGGTTTAAAAAAAAGATATTATTAATTATTACTATGTTTAAAAGGGAGTAGGCAATTATATAATATTAAAAAATTTGGTTGGATAGGTAAGTAGTAGTTAAGAAAAGATTGTTATTATCATTATGGTTTGTTTTTAATATTATTATTTCATCTTCTTATTCCATTTTTAAATTAGGATTATTAAATCCCTCATAATCCGCTAGAAATGTTACATAATTTTTAATTAATAAGTTATGTTTATTTTTTTATTTTTTTTTAGCCTTTTTTTATTTATATTTAAAATGTTTGGTGGATTAATAACCTTCCTTCTTACAAATTTAATATTTGTGTTTTTATAATTTAGGGGATTTTTTAATATTATATTTGCCATCCTTATCTATTCTATAATATTTGCAATCTATATAGAATTAAATGTTTTCTTCCTTATTATCACTATTATTAATACACCTATAATTATTTAGCTTAACCATCTTAAAGATTTTATAGGTTTTAATTAATGCCTAAAGTTTGTTAGTCAAATCTTTAAATTTTAATAATAATTTAAATAAGATATATTATAGTTAAGATATAATATAATAAACGCAATAAATAGATGTAATAAATTATTATTTTTTTTTAAATTTGGGGCTAAGCATTTATTAATATAGAGAAAGCTTATCAAGGAGAATTTATAACATTTTTAAGTTATTTTTTTTTGTATTTTTTTTGTCATTTTTAATATTAAAAAATATTGTTATAATTTAATTATAATAATATTAAATTTTGTTTTATTTAGTGTTAAAATATTGTTCTATAATTAGATATATATCTATGAAGGTTTAATAATGTGGGATATTATAGAAAAAATATAAGGTTATTTTTTTATAAGGATGGTAAAGAATATAATATAAAATTATATTTATTATATTTTTGTTATATAATAGATATTAAGGAAAAATCAAAACTTATTTTTAAGGATATTATATGGTTTATTTATATAGTTATTCTTATTATTTTAAATTTTTTTAAAATGGCTAATAATAATTAATGGATATATTTTATTAAAAATTTATATAAAAGGAATATTATAATAAATAATATTTTTTTAATTATTAATAAATATTTATATTTATTATTATTAATTAAATATTAATAAAAATAATGGTATTATTTAAAAGGAGAAACTTAAATTTTTATTAAAATGGTTTGTTTTTTTTGATGCAGGTTTTAAAGGTAGTATTAAGGATATAAATGGATTTTTTAGTAGTGGTTTAAGAGGTTTTATATTATTTCTTGGGGTTATTTGGCTATTTTGTGATTGTTTTTTTTAATTATTTTGACCAGATTTTTATTATGAAATGTTATTATATGAGAACCCAAATAGAAGATTTTTGGGATCTGATAATTATGAGGGGGGTGTTAAGGGTGGTATTGGTTTTTGGGATGGTAGAGGTGGTTAAAATAATTTAAAAAATCTAATCTTAATAAGTATGTGAGTAAAAAAAAACAAGTTATTATTTATTTATTGGATAGGATTTGGCAGTTATAAAGCTAGGTTTTGTGATTGGTTAGGAGGGGGAAGGAATAAATAAAATTTTGGAAAGGGATTGCTAAAGTTATAAAAGAATTAAGGTAGTAAGAATAATAGGTTTAAAAACGGTTATTTTTTTAGAATAAAGGAAAATGTAATAAAAATAGTGGATTAAATAGGATTTTAAGGCGTTTATAATACTTATACTAACTATTATGATTATTTTAGTCGTTATATTTTAGAGATAATTAGATTTAATTTTATTTAATGTATAAATATTTTTTAAGCTAATGTATTAAGCTATTTTATTTAAGTTTATATTAGATCTTAAGAGCGTTAATATAATAGTTTTTATATGTTTATTAGGTTAGTTAATTTTTTTGCGTGATTATTGTTGTTTTTGTTTATATAGATCTTTTATTATATAAATATGTTTTGTAATGTTGTTTATAATATTTTTGGCATTTTATTAAAATTATTTAAATAAAATATGTCGAAATATTTTTTGTATTTTTTGAATGTTTTCTTTATTATGCAAATATAATTAGTATTTTTATCGATTATTTTAAAGTTAGTAAGGGTTAGTAATATTTAGGTATTTTTTTGTTTTTAAGTAGTAAATAATAATATTTTATTTTATTTAACAACCTTTAAGGTAAAATATTATTTTAATAATGTTATTTTATTAGGAATGAAATTTAATAATTTGTGTAATTTGTTTATATTTTTTTTGGATAACGGGGTTAATATTAATATTATGGTTTTTAGGTTGTAATTAGGGCGTTAGGGGTGGTATTAATTTTTTTAGGGTGGTTATTATGTTAATAGTTAATATAAGGAAATTTAGAAAAAAGGGAAAATATAAATTAATATTATTATGTAGTGATAGGGGTTTAAAATGGTTGGGTAAGGTAAAATTATATTTTGTTATAAATAGAATATAAATATTGGAAGAATAGTTATTAATGTTATTTATATTATTATAATAAGATTTTTTAAATTATTATAATAGTGATTTTTTTAATTTTTTTAATTTATATTGTTAATAGTTTAGTAATATTGATTAGTGTTAATAGGTATATATATATAATAAAATAAATAATAAGTAAAATAAGAATAATAAGGGTAAGATTAGTGTAATATTAATGTTTAAGAAAAAAAATTTAGATCTAAAAGTAAGAAGGGGATTTAACTTTTTATATAATTTAAGTTATATAAGTATTTCTTCTAGCCATATATGTATTGCGTTAATATGTATTTTTATTATATAACTATTATAAATAATTAAGATCTTTAAATTTTAATTAACTTTTTTAATATAAGCTTTTTTAATTTAATCTCACGATACTCGTATTAAGATTAACACTTACCTAATTTATAAACTTTTATAATTTAAAAACGTATATTAAAATAACCGGGTTTTTAAAGTATTATATTACTTGGTATAACTAAAAAGCCAAACCGTTGTAAAAGTAAAAAACGAAACTAATCGCCGATTACCGAGATAATGTTAAAGGCGTTTTAAAAACGTCGATAATTAAAAAACGATAAGTAAAAAACGTTATATTTAAACTTATAATAATAAAAAGGGAAGCTTTTTGCTTTTTTTAAGTTTAACTCATAAATTTAATTTATTTAATGTATTAAAATTATAATGTAATTATATTTTTTAAAATAAATACCTTTTTAAAATAAAGTTACAACGTTATAATTTTTTATTATAAGGATAAATAAAATAATAATATATTTAATATAAATAATATATATTTAATTTAATTCTTAAATAAAATACTTATTAAAGTGGAGATTAATTACCAAGTTATAAAATTAAAAATATCTTATTTAATATAAACTTATTAATATTTTTAAATATAAATTTAATCGTGTAAATATCTTGTAATAATCTTAATAAATCATAAATCCATTTATAATATAATAAATTAAAATCTTTTATGTTTTATTAACTTAGTTAAGTTAAATATATGGCTTATATTAACTTTAACATATTTATTTTAATTTTTTTTAAATATTTAATATATCTTTGGTTAGTTAAATTTAGTGCCGGATGTTTTATCCTATTTATTGACATTATTTAATCTTAATAATAAAAAGGAAATTATTAAGGAAATAAAGAACGTTTTAAATAACATTATTAATAATTTTAATTATATTTTTTAATATTATATATCCTTTATTTTTAATTTAAAACTTTTTATATTATCTTGTTTAATATTTAATAACGTTAAATAATATAGTTATAATTTGAATGTAAAGGATAATAATTATAATAAATATTTCTTATCTTTATTATTAGATTTTAATTATATAATAAAAATATACGTTTAAATGAATAATGTTAAAAAGTAAGCTATAATAGTTAAATACGTTAATAATTTTTATCTTGTTAAAATTATTATTAAATTAAAAATTTAGAAATAAGCGTAACATTTAATCTAAAATTTTATATATATATTTAGGGATAATAATCTTTTTTAAACGAAAGGATAAAATAACTGCTGAAAATTATATATTTTTAAAAATTAAGTATAAGCATTTTTTGAAATGATTTATAATAGAAAATATTATTTTAAACTATATTATATAATATATAACTTAGATAGTTTTAATATTTAATATTTAATAAAAAAATTATATTAATACCTCGTTTATTATCCATATTATTAATTTAATTAAATAAATTGTTAAGAAATTTTAAAAAAATTAAAACCGATTATAAAATTTAATATCTTTTATTATATAATTTATATAAACTTTATAATTAATTTATTTAAAATTAATGTTAAAAGGATTATATAATATGTATTAGGTTATAATTATTATAATTTCTTTATAATAATTATTAATAAATTTAATAAAAAAATTTTATTAATTTTTAAATATTTAACGTATATTGTTAAAAATTAAGTTAAAATATTTTATAAAATATTTATTATAACAAATTAAAACTTTTTAATAAAAATAATTATAAATAGAACTAAAAATTTATTAATAAAATATAATAAATGTTTTAATGTTGTAATAATATTAAAATCGTTATAATAATAAATTATTATATTTAAATAAATAATGTAAATAAAAAACATAATTAAAATATTAAAATTATAATAAAGTTTTAATACGTTGCTTTTTTTAATATTTTTTAAGATAAAATGTTAAATATTTTTTAATATAACTTTAATAACTTTTATTATTTAATATTTGAAAAATTATTAAATAAAATCGTATTAAATTTTAAACCTTATATTTTATTATTTATTTTAAAAATAAATATCGGTATAATAAATTTTAAAATTTAAAAAAACATATATTAATAAAAAATTTAAATCGTTATTAATTATGTTATAATTAATGTTAAAATTTATTATAATATTAAATAAAACTTTTAATAATTTAACGTCGAAAAAAAAAATTTCTTTAAACTTTATAAAAACTATTATTTATTTAAAAAATTAAAGTAAAAATAATCTAAATAATATGTAAATCTTTTTACGGTTATAAAAAAGATTAAAAATTTAATTTATAAATTAAATTTTTTATAATATTAATAGATTTATTATGTTATTTTAATCGCTTATTTTACTTTTATATTTATCGATATAAACCTTTAATTAAAACGTTGGTTAAAATTAAACTAAGTTTTTGTTAATAAAAATAATAATAATTTAATTTCATATAAAATTAAAAAATTTAAAAAATGTTAAATTAATTGCGCTAAGGGACGCCTTATATTAAAATATTTAATATCTTAAAAAAATTACGGTTTAAAATTTGACAAATAATATTTAAAATTATTTTTAATATAAAATGCTATATAATTTATTAAAAAGTTTAATAAAAATCATTAACTTATTTTTAATAAGTTAAAACTAGTTAAAAAATTAAACTTAATTAATAAATTAACCCTTATATATAACATTGAGTTTTGTTATCTGCACCCCTTTTTTTTGATAAAAGGGCTTTATTTGTATCCTGGTATATGGAAAAAAAGTGAAAAAATGCCGGTTATTCGAGCGTTTTAACTAGTTCTAAATATATAACCTTAAATAATTTTTAATCTAGGAATCGGATTGAGATATATTTAGCTTTATTAAAATTGTTTTAACTTAATAATTTAAATGATATATGTTTTAGATTGATTTGATTGGTGGTTACAAAGTTATTTAGAAAAGAGCGAAATAAACGTTTTGTTGTTAGCTTGGCGTTAGCTAAGGGGCATTACGTGATGTACGGACTATTTTAGTTTGTATTATTTTTAAGGTAGATTGTAATTTTTTAAGTTGAATAATTTTATAGCTATGGGTTGCGTTAATTTGAAATATATATCGTTTGGAAGATTTAATTGAGTTGAATCGAATAATATAAGATGCATTTTAATCCGATTTTTGGATTAGAGGTTGTATTAGATCTTTTAATGGAAGCTAGCCTTGAAGCTTGGACCTTTTGCGTTGCGATTTTAATATACCGGGATGCAAATAAAGCTTATTTATTAAAAAAGGGGGGTGCGGATAATAAAACTTATAACATTAATACTTTTATTATAATCCTTTTAAATAGTTAATAAATTAATTAAAAAAATCCATATCGTTAAAAAAAGGTAGGAAAAGTTAAAAAAAGTTAAATAAATTAAATAAATGCCTGGATTAATAGTTTTGGTTAAATCGTAATGATTTTTAGTTATGGGCACACATAAAAAAAAAAAAAAAAAAAAAAAAAAAAAAAAAAAAGGCGCGGGGGTAATAATAAGGCCACTTGTCACATACCCTTAAACGCTTTTTTTATTAGAAATAATTAAATATATAAATAAATAATTAAAATCTTTAAATCTTAGTTAACTTTTTTAATATAAGCTTTTTTAATTTAATCTTATAATACCCGTATTAAGATTAATAAATTATAAATATAATTAAAGTTATTAAATAAAATAAAAAAAATTAAAGATTTTTTTTAATAAAACTTAAAAGGTTAATTAATTAATTAATAAAAATATATAAAAAAGAAAAAAAAACTAAACTTTTAACGTTTTAAATTAATTATATATATATAAATAAAGTTTAATAAGTTATAATAATAATTATAAAAATATGCTTATATAATAATAATTATAAATAACCACGAAAATAATTATTTACGTTTATTTATATTTATATTTATATTTTAACATTTTTTTAATTAAAGTAAGTTATAAAATAAACACGGACTATGTGGGTCACGTGACTGTTCCCCATAATTATTATTATGAAAAAAATAAATATAAATTTATAATTTAAACATATTATATTAAATTTTAATTAAAATATTATTAATTTAAAATATTTAATTAAATTTTTAATTAATTGAAATATAAAATTAAAAATATTTATAAATTATAATTAAAATATAATAATTAAATTATTTATTATTTTATTAGTTTTAATTAAATATTATAAAAGTAAATTAAAAAGTTTATATTAAAAAAGTTAATTAAAATTTAAAAATTTAAAAATATAAAAATTATAAACAATAATTATATAATTTATATAATTTATACCTATTTTTATAACTTATTTTAATTAAGAAAAACTTTTTAATCTTTTTTATTTTATTTAATAATTTTAATTATATTTATAATTTTAACTTTTTATTTATATTTATTTATAATTATAAAATTATTTTATTTATTTTAATATTAATTAATAATTAATAAAATAAATTAATTATAAATAATAAAAAAATTTATATTAAATAATATTATTAATAATATTAAAATAAAAAAAAATAAAAATTTATAACTTAAAATTTAATTAAAAAATTTTAAATAAAAAATTCCTTATTTAAAATTTTTAAATTAAAACTTTTTAAAATTTATAACTATTATAAATATAAGAATTTTATATTAATTTAAAAATTTTAAAGCGTTATATTATATTTATATTTATAGAGTTTTACTATCCACACCCCATAAAATTGCTATTGGAACTTATTTACACCTTAATACATAAGAAATTAACGTTTAAAGGCCGTTGGTTTAAGCTTTTTAGTTAGCTTTAATTAAAAAATATAACATAACTTTTAATAACTTCCAATTAAACGATTAAATTAAAGTGTATTTAGCATTATTAAAACTGTCTCAATTATAGCTTCTAAACGATATATGTTTCAAATTAACGTGATGAGTAATTGTAAAGTTATTTAAAAAAAAATAAAATAGATGCTTTGCCGTTAATGTAGCGTTAGCTGGCATTATGTGATATACGGATCATTTTAGCCTATACCATTTTAAGGTGCTTCTTAATCTTTAAATTTAAATAACTTCGCAACCACTAATTATATCAATTTGAAACATATATCATTTAAACCGTTTAGCTGAGACAATTCGAATGATATAAGATGCATTTCGATTAAAGTCTTAAATTGGAAGTTGTATTAGATCTTTTAATTAAAGCTAGGTGGAAAGCTTGGACCAACAGCGTTTAAACGCTAGTTCTAGATATATTAAGGTGCGAATAAGCCTTCGATAGCAATTTTATGGGGTGCGAATAGCAAGACTTTATTTATAAGTTTATATTTATTATATATAAAAAGATTAAATTAAAATTTATTAATAAATATTTAAAACGTTATATTATATTTATATTAATAATATTTAAAAATATTATAAAAAAACTTTTTATATAAATAATTTAATTAATAATTCTTTTATTAAGTTATAAAATAATATTTACTTTAATAAAATTTAGTTAATTTTTTTACTTAAATTAAAAACCTATTTAAATTAATACTTATTTAAACTAATTTATTTAAAAAATATAATTAAGAATATACCCTTTAAAATAATTATTATAACATTAAATAATAATTAAAATAAAAGATTTAATATTTTTTATTTAAAAGTTATTTTATTTAATTATAAGAAAGTTAAAAAAAAGAAGAAAAAAATATTTATTAAGATATTTTTATTTTTATATAATTTTTTATGGTAAATATTTTAAATAATACTTAAGGCTTAAAAGATAAATACGATTTTAAAGTCTTAAATTTTAAAGATCGTATTTATTATAATAATTCTTTTTTAATAAGATTTGTCTTAAATTTTATTATTATTTTTTATAAGTTTTTAAGATATTAACTTTATATAATTTATTATTATCCTTATGTAAGAGGTTAAAGTTATTTTCCTTAACCACCTTTAATTATATATTAAAACAAAACAAAAAACTTATAGCTTTTAGATTTTAATCGTAATATTTTTTTAATAATTTCGTAAAGTTTTTAAAATTATTTATTAAGTATTACTTAAAATTTAAATTATAATCCTTTTATTTTACCTAATATTATAATTTTTTATAATAAAATTTTAATAATTTAATTTTTTTTATTTCTTATTTTTCTTATTAAAATCTAAATTAATAATTTTATTATTAAAATTAATTAAATTTTATCTTAAGATAAAATTGTTAAGATTTTTATATAATTTATTAATATTAAATGTAAGAATGGGATTAGGTAGAGTTAATATGTTAATAAGAGTGTATTTAATCTAAAGCTTAAGGAGTGAAAGAAAAACTATTCTTATTTGTTAATGCTTAGCAATTTTATATCTTATAAAGGGGGATTACATAACATTTAAGATATTAAGACTTATGAAACCCACAAGGCCTAAAAGGTTTTATAAAATTTCAAAGCTTTATAATTATTTCCTTCTTTTAAGTGTGATCATCCCAATCGCTATCTTATATGTCTTTTGATTCCGTCTTATATTTTTTTTATTCTTTTTTTTTTTGTTTTTTTTTGAAGAGTTAAATCTTTTTTTATGTGTTTTTCATATTATCCTTATTTACTTATTGGTTATACTTTAATAGCCATCTAGTTTATTTAATTAAATATAACATTTATCCTTAATATCTTCTTTTTTTAATAATTTCTTCCATTTCCTATTTTTTGTTATCATTTTTTAATTTTGGCATTTATAAAAAATCTAATAACTTACTTCTTTTTTTTATATATTAAAATTCTAATAATAAAATAAGGAATATATTATGCAATCTTACATACTTGTCGGGGAGTGTAAATCGGTATGCGAGAGGACCTATTAGTTTTAATACCTTTAAAAATTTAATAAATTTAGATATAAGTTTTAACTTAATCTTTTTAAGTTTGATGTTTTTGGTGGAAAGTTTTATTAGGGATCCTATGTTAAATGTAAATAACTTATAATATTTATTATAATATTTAACTTAGTATTTAATTGTATATTTTTAATAATCCTTTACCTTTTTACAAATTACTTTTAGTTTAGTTATTTAATCACATATTATTAATATATTTCCTTTTTGAATATTATTATTAACATTAACTTAGATTATTAGATAATAACCTATAAATATTATAAAAAATAATATACCTATTATCATATTATTTATATTATTATATATAAATTATATTTATAATAATAATATTAATTAATTGGCTTATTTGTTTTTGATAAAGTAACGTAAATAATTTTTAATAACTTGGTTAACTTTTTTTATTTAACCATTTATTTAAGGGTGGAATATAATAAATAATCAACATTTTACTCAAAAATAAAAACATAATTTTAACTAATAATTATTTATGAAAACAGAACTTTTATCAATGATAATATCATTTAATATACCATATCTAAAGAAAATATATTTTTTTAATAATTTAACTAAATTAACTATTATAATATCCATATTTATAGATATAAATTTTGTTATTTTCATATATTTATTTACCACAACAAATATTACGTTAATCTTTTTTTTTTTATACTATATTATCGGAAGTCTGGTAATGAAGTCTATGCTTAATTTCTTCTAAAGGCTTTAAAATAAAAAAAATAATCTAAAATCTCTATAAAATTTATACTTGGATGTTTTAAAGTTTTGATAAATCTTATAACCTTTGATCTATTCTTGAATTTCAATTTTTATATTTCTCTAATAATACTTTCTTACAAAAAATTTATATATACATTTAATATAAAAATATTTTACAAATAGATTATTATAATATCGCGATATTATTTCTTCCTTAATACTTTACTTATTAAAAATCTAAATTCAATTTTAATATTTAATTAAACTATTATTACTAATGCTTTAATAACAGGAAATTTTATTTATTAAAGTTTATAAAATGGCTTTCTTTTATTAAATATTTAAATCGACATTTTATACACTCTTTAATAACCTTTTAAAACTATTTAAGCTTTAATCGGCATAGGGTTTTTTTTTTATAACAAATATTTAAACGGTCACTTTTTAGAACATTTATACTTTTGCTTTAAATTTTTTGGTATTTAGGTTGCTACCCTACATATCTTCATCACTTATAAAATCTTTTAGATCTAAATTATTAAAATCTGATATATTTATATTAATAAATCTTATATTATTTAAATTAAAATTATATTAATTATTATTTTTAAAATTGTTGGGATTATTTAAATCCATCTCGCTAAATAAATACTCTTCACTATAATAAAACATTTATATATTATATACATTCACAAATATCTTATACTTAACTATAAATATTTATATTAATGCTATTTTCGATTTAAATATGGGGACTTTTTAATCAATCTTATTTTGCTTTTAATAATTAAAACATCAAAATAATATATCAGCTAAATTAGTTTTATCATTTTGATAAATAATTTTAAAATTATATAAGGTAAGGAATATGTATTATTGTATTTGTTTATTATTAAATTTTGGTTGTTATATAAAATTTTTAAGGTTTCTATGATTAAATAATATTTCGATAGGGTATTTGTTGTTTTGGAAATAATATCACTAATGTTTAAATGATTTTATGATAACTATTATTTTTTAATTAAATGTACCATACCGTAACTCAACTTTTTTAAACTTTTAAGATTAAAAAACGATGGGATAATAATTTCTTTTTTCATTAGGTTAAAATAAGATGTTAAATATGGCAAAACCTAAAACATCTATTTTAAATTTTATAAAAAGTTTTAAATTAAAATGATAAAGAAAAAGGCTTTTTATAAAAATATTGTGTAGTTTATAAAATACTACTTATATATTGCTATTAAATTTAACTTTTCCTAATTTTTTATTGTTAACATTTTTAATTAATAAATTATTTAAAAATCTTATTATTTATAAATAACTTTTAATAAATCGTTTATAAAAATTATAAAATCCTAAAAATTATTAAATCTTGTAATACAATATAAGCATTAACTATTCTTAAATAGTTATAACCCTACTAAAATCTATACTTATTCCTTTTATGGAGATAATATATCCAAAGAATTCAACTTCTATTATGTAAAATATATATTTAATTAGTTTAGTATAAAGACCATTCTTATATAATCTTTGCATAATTTTATACAAATATTTTATATATTTTATACAATTTTTTAAAAAGATTAAAATGTTATCTAAATACATAATACAAAATATATTAATATATTTATATAATATTTTATAAATATAACTTTAAAAGATTATTAAAGCATTAATTAGCTTAAATAACATCATTAAATATTTATATTAACTATATCATATTCAAAACGCCGTTTTCTATTCGTTTCTTTTTTTAATTTATACTTAATAATAGGTATCTTTAAAATCAATTTTAGAAAAGATTTTAAATCTGTTAATTTTATTAAAAATCTTTAAGATAAGAGATAAAAGATATCGATTTTTCTTAGTTACTTTATTTAAACCATAATAATTAATGTAAAGTTGTAATCCTCCATCCTTCTTAAATATAAAAAGGATAAATACACTCACTAGGCTTTTAAATTCTTATATTCTTCCATATTTAACATTTCTTTTAATATATTTTTGTAATAATTCCAACTTATTTTTTACTAAAAGGTAAATTAAGTTATAAGGGGGTGTTTATCCAAACAATATTTTAATAAGATAATTTATATCTTTGTAAAATAAGACGTTATTAGTATATTTGTACTTAAATATGTTTTGGAATTTATTTAATTTTAAGGGGGTATTAATTTTTTTATTAAGGTTTAAGATTATATTGCCTCTTTTATTGATAAAAATAAGGGGTATCTTTATGAAACTAATGATAACAAAAATATACACTTCATTTTTAAAAGAATATTTTACAAACTTATAAAAAATAAGAATTTTATATAAGGGTATGTTTATTTTAAATTACTAATAATTATTTTTGGGATTTAAGATAATCCATTTAATTTAAAACATTATCATAGATAGTAGTATTAGATTATCATTAATACAAAGATTTCAATTAATTGTTATGTATAAACATTTAAAGTTATGTGTTATACCGCGGCTATTTATTATAATTATTAAAACCCTATAAATGTTGTAAATTAGGTATTGTATCTTTTCTATACCGCATAAAATAAACATTATACACTTAACTTATTAAAATTTAACAACTTTAATAAATTTGTAACTAATATAATCAGCTTCGGTATAACTATCTATATCCATGTATATGTTAATCCTTATTTATATGTCGATTATAACTTATATATAAAAACATAATCCTACCTTTAATTAAACATTATATTTTATAGTTAAAGTTTTTACAAAACAAAGGCTTTTCCTTTATTCTATAATTTATTAAATAACTTATCATTTTTGCCTTTTTTTTTTTTGGTTAAAGAATTTTTTTTTTATTTTAGAAATTTTAAATTTTTTTTTTTTTTAGAATAATTATTAGCCAAATATTTTTTATTATCATAAATGTAACATTTAATGTGTTATCTAATTTTATAATCTTATAAATTCTTTTTTCCTTCCTTACTTAAACCATCTTTTTTATTTTAGTTGTTTCGTTTCTTTAATCTATAATGATCATCTCATCGTCGTTTGTTAATATATATATCGTCGTTTAAATCGTTACATTAATGTTTGGAGATTGTTATTAAGTAAAAGTCTCATTTTTTTTAAACCCAATTAACCATTGTTATTTTTAAAGTTAATTTTACGTTTTTAAATCTGTTAAAATATTATCTAAAACCTAACTTTAATTTAAAAAAAAATTAAAAAGCTTTAATTTTATTTATCTTAAATTTAACTTAACGTTTAAATAAGTTAAGATAAATATCAAAATCTTTAAAAGATTATTGGTAGAATTATTTTACTCGTTTAATCATTTTGATAATTTAAAATTCTTAATTCTTAACATCTTTCAAGAATATAAATATCCAATCCTTAAATTTAACATAATTATCATATATATTAACTTACTTTTTTTTAGATTTATTATTTATATAACATTTCCATTATATTTTATAAGGTCTTTCTATATAATCGAAAACATATAAAATACATTTCTTTAACTTATTAAATTTTTTAAAGGCTTATTTAAAAATTAAATCTAAATTAGCTAATTATTCTTTACATTTTTGAAAAGATTATTTTATTTAAAATATAATTATAGAGTTGGTTTTAATATCAATTTTATGTTTACTATCTTCAAACATTTAAAATCCTTAATAATAAATATTACTTAATTTATAACTTCTTAAAAAGGATAATTCATTTATTATTTCTATTTTAAAGATTTTTACTTATACATATATTTTTTTAAATTCTTTTAATTCTTTGATATAAGCCTTAAATTATTAAAAAGTTTTTTTATTAATTAATTTATCTTTTAATAATTCCTTGTCTACTAATGCTTTTAATACTTGTTACATCTTTTAATTATTATCGTTATTATCATTTCCATTTCTATTATTAAATTAATTAAAAAAATAAATAGAAAATAAAAAAATCAAAACAAATAAAAAAAAAAAAAGAAAAAGAAAAATCCTTAAAAAAAATATTTGTTTAACATTTAATACTTTTAATATAAGTTTAGTATGTAAATTTTACACCTTTATCTTATAATTCATCAATGTCCTCTTTATAATAAAAATTGTAATATTATCGTACCAAATTAATAGCTAAAATCTTTTTCTTAAATAATATAATAACTACTAAATAGTCAATTTAAAAAAGCTTTAGAAATATAAAAGTAAGATTAAATAAAGTTAGTATACTAATAAGAATATATTTAATCTAAAACTTAAAAAATAAAAAAAAAGCTATTCTTATTTGCTAACACCTAGCAATTTCATATCCTATAAAAGAAGATCACATGACATTTAAAACATTAAGGCTTGTAAGGCCCATAAGGCTTAAAGGGCCTTATAAGGTCTTAAGGCCTTATATTAAATTACTTTTAACTTTTTTAAAAGTAAAAAAATTCTAATTTATATATATTTAATTTTATAAAATGTTTTTTAATAATTTTATAAGAAATTAATGTTATTAAAAAATTTAATTTATCATTAAAATAATTTATTTATATACTTATTTTATTGTAAATAAATATTCAGTTTTTAAGTTTAAAATCTAGGTTTTTTTATATTGGTTTACGTTATAAATCCATTACTTTTATATATATTATATTATTTATTTTATAAAGTTTTTCCATTTTTTTATTTATTAAGTTATATTTTAAGCTTTTTTTTATAACATACGTTTTAGAATAAGTAATTATTTTAAAGATTTTATTCGCACTTTTTAATTATAAATTATTTATATAAGTTTTTTTATTAAAACTTATTAAGAAAAAATATCCCTTAATGATTTATATAGCATTAATACTTAAATTTTATTTATAATTAATAATACTTAAGTATAAGGCCCTAAGACCTTATAAGGCCTTTTAAGCCTCGTAAGCCTTACGAGCTTTAATGTTTCAAATATTATGTAATTTTCCTTTATAGGATATAAAATTACCAGGCATTAGCAAATAAGAATAGCTTTTTTTTCACTTTTTAAGCTTTAAATTAAATATACTCCTATTAACATATTAACTTTACTTAATCCCACTTTTACATTAAGATTAATTATTTTAAAAATAATTTATAAAAAAGCGTAATCTTTAATTAATATATTTATTTATAATCTCCACTTATTTAAATAATTACTTATAACCAGTTATAATAAATTCTAATTTCGTTTTATATTTTTAAAACGTTTTATTAGTAAAATAATTAATAAATTGTTTTTTTAATTATTTATAATAAATATAAGCTATTTTATTTATTTATAAAAATTGTTATAATATATTTAAATTATGTTTTTTTTAATTATAATCTTATAATATAAAATAGTTTATATTATTTTAATAAATTTATTAATAATTATAAAAATGTTATTATACTTATTTTTATCTTTTAATATTTCTTTAAAATTTATTATAAAATGTTTTTATTACTTATTTAAAATAGGGAAAAATAAAAGCAATCCTAAAATCTTATTCCTTAAAATCTTAACAAACCGGTAAAAACAATTATTTACATATTAATTTATATATATGTATATTTTTAGCCATTAATATCGATTAAATATTAATTTTTTAATCTTTCCCTTCTTTAAATAGATAAATTTAAATTAGAGTTTTGCTATCCGCACCCCATAAAATTGCTATCGGAGCTTATCCGCACCCCAGTACATTGAAAGCTTAGCGCAAAAGGTCCGAGCTCTCCAGCTAGCTTCCATTAAAAGATCCATAACAACTTCCAACAACTTCCAATCCAAGACTCTGATTGAAGTGCATCCTGTATCATTCGAATCAGCTCAATTAGAGCTTCAAAACGATATATGTTTCAGATTGATGCGACCGGTGGCTGCAAAGTTATTCAAGTTGAAAGATTGCAGTCTACCTTGAAAATGGTACAAATTGAAGTGGTCCGTGCATCATGTGATGCCCCTTGGCTAGCGCCATGCTAGTGCTAGGCTAGCGGCAAAGCGTCTATTTCAATCTTTTCTGAATAACTTCGCAAGCATCGGTCGCATCAATCTGAAACATATATCGTTTGGAAGCTCTAATTGAGCTGATTCGAATGATACAGGATGCACTTCAATCAGAGTCTTGGATTGGAAGTTGTGTTGGATCTTTTGATTGAAGCTAGCTGGAGAGCTCGGACCAACGGCCCTAAAACGCTAATTTCTTATGTACTGGGGTGCGGATAAGCTCCGATAGCAATTTTATGGGGTGCGGATAGCAAGACTCTTAAATTAAACATATGCTTTTTTAATAATTTATGTTTAAAGGAAATTTTATTTAAGAATTATTAATTATCCTTAATATAATACAAGTTTCCCTTTTATTTTTTAATTAAGTTTTTTTATAAATTACCCCTTAATTTAATAATTAATTAATTTTAAATTAGTTTTATTTATTTATAAAAATTTATTTAAAAATTTTACTTTAAATTTCTTTAAAAAGTTTACTTTTTTTAATATAAAGATTAGGATAAAGTTATTACCGATATTAAACGATACTATAATTAATTAAAATAACGTTATAATATATTGTTTATTACGTTTTTCTTTCTACGTATAAATACCTTTTATAAGTTATAAAAAAATGTCTAAAATAGTGTTTTTTTCTCCTAATTAATAAATAATTATAAAATTATATTAAGATATTAATTTAACTTATCCCATTTATTAAAAATTTAAGATATATTTTATATTAAAATATTTTAACATTTTATAATTTATAATAATAATAAAAAGGCATTTATTTTATAAGCTAATTAATTTTAATTATTAATATAATAATTTTTTTATTATAATTAATATTTTTTTATTATAAATTCCATAATTTAGCTTCGTTTTATATAGATTTTTAAAATAAAAGGTAATTAAATGTTAAAGGTTTTTAAAGGATATCCTTTAAAATAGAGTATTACTATCCATACTCTTATTTTTTGCTATTAGGGCCTTATTTGCACTTTTATATATCCCCTAAAACTTTAAATCCGGGCCTAATTTAATGCCCTTAGCGCTTCTAGCTGCTTATATTAATCGAATCTAAATAACTCTCTAAAATATATAGTTATAAATGTGTAATTAAATTTAATTGAAAGGAAATTTAATTATTGATTAATTAATATAGGTCTTAAATTAAGGCGATATGTGGTTGTAAAGTTATTCAAAAAAATAAGTGGTAAGCTGGGCGGCACGTGATTAACTTTAAAACCACATTAAGAGCTTTTGGTGCTACGTTAAGGGCCTTTAAAGCCGCTTAAGAGCCTTAAAGCCGTTTAGGTTATATTAAGGAGTGATATGTAACTATTCTTAAGACAAATATTAATATAACTCTTCAACCATATATTGCCTTAAACTACAGCTAATATTAATTAATTAATAATTAAATTCTTTTTTAAACAAATTTAATTACACGTTTATAGCTTTATATTTTAGAAAGTTATTTAAAATTAAAACTGTTAAATAAGGTTTGGGTTTAAAGGCTTTAAAGGCGTTAAAAGCCCTTAATATGGCCTTAAGAGCTATTATATACCTCCTAGACTTCCACTTACTTTTTTAAATAACGTTATAACCAAATATCGCCTCAATTTGAGACTTATATTAATCAATTTAAAATTAAATGCGCTTTCGATTAAAGTTGGTTGTATTATAATACGATATATAATTGAAAAGTTATCTAGATTGTTTAGATTAAATTAATGAGGGCAACTAGAAACGTTAAAGGCGTTAAATGAGGTCTAGATTTAAGGTTTTAAGGTTTTAAAAGATGTATAAAAATATGGATAAAGCCTTGATAGCAAAAAATAAGAGTATGAATAACAACATTCTTAAAATAATATCTTAATTATTATATTATTTAAGACGTTAATTTTTATTATTATTTTTAAATTATAATCAAAATATTTAAAGATTAATACTTCGGTTAACTTTTATTTAAATTTATTAAATGCTTGTTAATATTAGGAGGTTTAGGTTAAATCTATATATATATGCGTAAATTTGAAAAAAGGTTTTATAATTTAGTTATATTTCTTAATAAATTTCTTATAAAAGTTATAAAATCTTAAAAATAAATATATTCCTTTTACCATAACTTTTTCATCTTAAATTAATATTCTTTAATCTTAAATAACTTTTATTTTATTTAAATTTATGCTAATTTTTTTAGATTTAATTATATAAAATTTATATTTAATAAGGTCGGCTTATAAGTTAGCTTTCCATAATTTATTTAAGATTTTGTTTATATACTCTTTATGCTTTTTTTAACTTTTTAAATAAATTAAGATATTATTAATATATACGATATAAAATTTATTTAAATATTTATAAAAAATATAATTAATAAACCTTTAAAAGGTAAATAGTTTATTTATTAATCTAAATGAAATTATTTAATATTTATAAACCTTATATTATATTTAAAATATAATTAGATCTTTTATATTAAAGATTAATTTAACCTTATAAAAATTTATTAAATATTAATTTTAATAAAGATTTTAACTTATATAAAACATATTAATATCTTTTTTATTAATAATAATAAGTATTTATTTTTTCAAATAATGGCGTTAAGCTTTTTATAAT
Source organism: Hypoxylon fragiforme (assembly GCF_022984875.1). NCBI lineage: Eukaryota > Fungi > Ascomycota > Sordariomycetes > Xylariales > Hypoxylaceae > Hypoxylon > Hypoxylon fragiforme. The sequence goes on along the minus strand of NW_026054756.1, from coordinate 4,373,335 downwards.
TTATATAAAGTTATAATCTTTTATTTACCTTCCTTAAAAAAAAGGATTAATATTGCTTATAACGTTAATAATAATTTAATAAATTCTTTTTTTAAATATTTAGAAATATATTTTTAATAAGTTTTTATTTTTTTAATAATATTTTATATAAAGGGTTATACCCCAAAGTTTTTAATTTATCTTTTAATTTAATATTATAATTAACTTTAAGTTTATATTTAGAAAACTTATTTAATATTATTTTATTAAATATATTTAAATGTTTATGGTATTATTTTAAAATTAATTTTTAAATTTTTTAACATAATTTTTCCTTGTTTTTAGGAAATAACTTATCGATACGTTAATTTTTTATCCATTTATCCAATATAAAAATGTTAATAATAATAAGTTTTTATATACTTAATTCCTTTAATACTTAGGAAAATCCAATAATACCAATGTAAACTATGTTAAATAATTTATATTTATACTATTTAACTTCGTTTTTTTAAAATGCATAAGGTCTTTATACGTTATGAGATTAATATTTATCTATTCGTAACCTTTTTTTTATTAAATAATAAAGTGGAATTAAATTTATTTCCCTTTTATAAAAGTGTTAATTTTTTTTAATTATTAATTTATGTAGGACTCCTCTTAATAATACCCTTTTTCTAGTTTATAAAACCGTTGTAAAAATTCTAATAATATTTTAAGGGTTATAATATAAATAAATATTTTTTTTAGATATATTTGTTTAAGCTTTTTAATTTTTTGTTATATAAGGGTTTTGTTTAATATTTGTTTTAAAAGGGGTGTATTTATTTATTAATTTATTATTTTATAAGTTTAATTTATATAGTTATCTTTTCTTCGTTTATCCTCCTTTTTAAAAAGTTTATTACGTTATTCCATATTTTTGTTATAAAATGGATTGGTTAAAAGGTTTTTAACTTAGTTTATAAAAATATCCTTTATTAAAGGTAAGTTAAGAACTTATTCCGGTAAAAAAAATAAATAATTTTGTTTATAATTTATAAATAAATTATGGTTTTCCATAAATATATGTCCTAATATTATGTTATATCTTATGTTTATTATAACTATTTTTACGTTAAGAATTACCCTTTATTACAGGCGTAAATTTATTTTTATCACCAAATTAACCTTTTAAAAAATCTTATCGTTAAAACCTGTTAAGCTTTTTAATATTCTTTCTTTTAATATTATATTTAAATATTTTATTAATTTTTTAATAATTATTTTATTTATTATTACGTTAATTAATACTCTTATATTAACTAATGTTTAAATTATTAATAATCTTTTATTATAAACTATTATAACTTTTATAAATATAAATAATCCTTTTAATAAATAATTTATGTTTTTTAATTTATTTAGTCTTTTTATAATATTATTTCTTAATTTAATTATACTTATTTTAAGATAAAAGTTTATTTTCCTTAAAATTAATTTTTTATCATTTATATTACCGTTATATTAACCTAAACGTTATATAAATATTAGGTTTTATTTTTATATAAACATTTTAATTTTTAATATTTAAATTTATAACATATAAAATAAAATCCTTTACTTAAAAACTTTTTATAATTATTTATATTATAAGATTTTATATAAATTTTTTAATTTATTATAATAATTTCAATTATTTAGGAATTTCTAATGTTTACCGCAAGTATTATTTATTAAAATCTTATTATAAAAGTTATAATTAATTATAATATATTTTAAATAATACTTTTAATTATAGGAATTCCAGTTTTTAACTAAGTTTATCTTAAGATAACGCCACTTTTAATTTTAGTTTTTCTTTTAATTAACCTTTTAATTAATTTAACTTATCGTTACATTACCTGGTTAATATAATAAATATAGTTATAACGTTATAACGTAACGTAAAAATCTTTAAAATTAACATTTTTATTATAAAATTTATTTACCACTTTTATATTTAAATATAAAAATAACTTTTTATTAAGTTACTCCTTATACTTAAATTATAGGATTTGCATAAATCTTGTTATTTAAATAAATATTAATTTAAAAATAATGGATTTTTGATTTATTATTATATATAAATTTTAAAATTTAATATAAACTTTAAAATAAACATTATAATCCTTAAAAATTATTTTAAAATAAATTATCACTTTATCTTAAGTTATATATAACGGAGGATTATCCGTTTCGTTATATATAAAAAATATAACGGTTTTTATAACAAATTTTCCTATTTAATTAAAAATATATACGATATAATCCTCTTTATTAATAAAATAATTAACATTATTTATTAATTTATTCTTTAATAACATATATTATTAAGTAAACTTAACCTTAAACTTTTTAATACTTACTTTATTATTTATAAATATAAATAGATTTTTAACTTTTATTAATTATAATAATTTAGATTTAATAAATTAACAAATATTTAAAATATTAACTATTCTTATAATTTATTTAAAAAATAAATTAATTTAATTATCTTATTCTTAAAATTCTTAACTACTTACCTTAACTATTTAATTAATTTTAGTTTAAAGAATTTTAACTTCTTTTTCTAAATTAATTATTTAACCTTATAACACATATATAATTTTTTCCACTTATTTATAAGCTAAACTTATTTTATTAATATTATTATTAATTATAAATTCCCATATACCAAAATATTAAACCTGTTCATAAAATCTTTTAATATTTTTAAAAATATTCTCAATAATATTAAATAAATTATCGTTTAATTAAAAAAATCCTATTAACAATAATATTTATACTTTTAATTCTTAAAAGATTTCTAATAAATATTTAGATAATAACTTTTAAAACATTATATAATTAAGTTTTATAATATTTGCCGTAAATTTAAATTTTTTTTAAATATTAAGCTATACAAATTATAAGGCTAAGATTAATAAGATAATTAATCCATCCGGAGGATATTTTTATGCTGGAACTTTTTCAGAAAATTACTATGGGAAATTATTGAATTAATTACGTCATCAAATACCCCTGTAATTCCCAAAAAACCCGTGCAGGAAAATCAGGATTGGTCAGATCGTTCTTAGCGCCAGCTGCCCGACAGCCGTGCGTTCTTTTTAAAAGCTTTTCATTGGCTGCATTCCTTTAAAGCAAACGCTTTTTATTGGCTGCATCCCTTTATGCCAGCTGTCCCAAACTTTGTCAACCATAGCCGTGCGTTTCTTTTAACGCTTTTGATTGGATGGAATTAGCTGCAATTCAGTTGTAACTTCCTTTGACACTTCGTAAACCATACTGGCGCTGTTAGGACATGGCCATGGACGTGGATAGCCACGGGAGTGGCTATCCATGGCTACTGCCATGTGGGCATCTCCATGGCTGCTGCTGCCACAGCTTGCTGAACCTTATCGGTGTATATATAGCTAGCCTGAGACGTTGGGAGCTTAGCTTTCTTTTTCTCTTCTATATATTGATTGACTGATTGACCTTTTGAGTCCCATCTCTTGCTACGGTTGGAAGACCTCCAACCCCCATACCATCCCGGTTCATCCGAAGGGTGAGCAATATGCTCTCCCAGAAAATCCTCAGACCTTTTGGTTGTTGAAGGGTTAATCAACAACCGTCCTATTCTTATCCATTGCCCATATCCTTATTGATTGCCCAACCATGGACCCCATCCTTATTCATTGATCAACCATGGATCCCATCCTTATTCATTGACCATATCCCTATATATCAGCAGAGCCGCAAGAGCCTCAACGCACAGGCCATCGGCAGAGCCTCAGGCAACCCAACCACTAAGACCACATGTATCCCGCTAGGAGGACTGTCTGGAGTTATTTCAATTATTGAAGCAGCACGGGTCTGCTTAGAGATTCGTATCAGGGATCAACACACATGTGTGTATATAGGTTATTGGACTTGGATAGCCACTCCCGTGGCTATCCATGGCTACTGCCATGTGGGCATCTCCATGGCTGCTGCTGCCACAGCTTGCTAAACCTTATCCTCCGGATGGTTACGCCTTCCTTCCGTCACCCATTCCCGACTTTTAACCCCTTTTTGACTTTCTAAGATAGTCTTTTAATTGGACGAGCAAAATTTCTCCGGCCAGCGCAGCGGTTCCTGAAAAAAAAAATATCCAAAAGTGATTCGAAGGCCCGTCCCGGAGCTTGCGGAGGGCCACGGGCCGATGAATCATTTTTGGATATTTTTTTTTGAAGGAAGGCCGGAGAAATTTTACGGTAAAGGTTTATCCCATACAAACATTTAAAGCTAATTAATTGATTCATTTTTAGATATTTTAAATAACATATTTCTATTTAATAAAAGTGAAAATATTTAAATACTTATCTTATTTAATCTTCTTAAATTTCTTAAAAAAATAAATATAAATAAGCCATTCCTTAAAATATTTGCCTAATTTAATTATGTTTTATATAAATAAATTTCCATTCTTAAAATATATAATAGCCGGAAACGAGAAATTATAAATTAATATAATAATTTTCTTAATTTAAATATCTTACTTTATAATAAAACACTTTATTTAACTCTTAATAATAAACGTTAATATGTCCACTTTTTAGGTTATAAAATCGATCTTAAACCGTTTTAATAAATCGCTTAGTTATAACATAATCGTTTTAAATTTCTTATTATAATCGTATAATGATATTTTTTCTTAAAAATATAACCTTCTTAAATATAACTTTTTTAACTTTTTTATTATAATATTAAATAATAATTAAAATAAAAGATTTAATATTTTTCATTTAAAAGTTATTTTATTTAACTATAAAAAAATTAAAAAAGAAAAAAAAACATCTATTAAAATATTTTTATCTTTATATAATTTTCCATAATAAATACTTCAAATAATGTTTAAAACTTAAGAGGCAAATATAATTTTAAAGCCTTAAGCTCTAAGGATTATATCCATTATAATAATTATATTATATTTTAATAGTTAAATATTTATACGTTATTTATTTTATAAACCTTAACCCCGCATTACCTCGCGATAATGCGCGATTATATTATTAAAAAAATTTTATTAACCCATAATTACACTTTTTATACTTAAACCCATTATTTTAAATTATATTTTTTTTTATAAAGTTTTTTTTTTATAAAAAGTTTTTCTTAAAAATTTAAACTTATAAACATAAATTAAATTACATTAACATACACCCACATTTTTATAACATTTATATTTAATTTTTTATTATTACCTTAACTTTAAAATTAAACCCTTTAAAATTAAATCTTAAATAAAAATATAATCACTTAATCTATCCGGAGGATATTTTTATGCTAGAACTTTTTTAGAAAATTATTATGGGAAATTACTATGGGAAATTACTATGGGAAATTATTGAATTAATTACGTTATCAAATACTTCTGTAATTTTTAAAAATCCGTGCAGGAAAATTAGGATTGGTTAGATCGTTTTTAGCGTTAGTTGCCTGATAACCGTGCGTTTTTTTTAAAAGTTTTTTATTGGTTGCATTTCTTTAAAACAAACGCTTTTTATTGGCTGTATCTTTTTATGCTAGCTGTCCTAAACTTTGTTAACCATAGTTGCGTTTTTTTTAACGTTTTTTGTTAGGACATGGCTATGGACGTGGATAGGTGGATAGCTACTTTTATGGCTATCTATTGCTGCCGCTGTATGGGCATATTTCTATTGTTATTGCCGTATGGGCATATTTCTATTGCTGTTGCCGTATGGGCATATCTCTATTGTTGTTGCTATAGTTTGCTGAATTTTATCGGTGTATATATAGTTAGTTTGAGACGTTGGGAGTTTAGCTTTTTTTTTCTTTTTTATATATTGATTGATTGATTAACCTTTTAAGTCTTATCTTTTGCTACGGTTGGAAGACTTCTAATCCTTATATTATCTCGGTTTATCTGAAAGGTGAGTAATATGCTTACCTAGAAAATCCTTAGACCTTTTGGTTGTTGAATGGTTAATTAACAACCGTCCTATCTTTATCTATTACTTAACTATAGACCTTATTTTTATTTATTGATTAACTATGGATCCCATCCTTATCCATTGACCATATCTTTATTTATGTCTTATCCTTATTTATTGACTATATCTTTATTTGCCTATCCTTATTTATTGATCCTATCTTTATCTATTGACCCTATCTTTATTTATTAACTATATCCCTATATATCAGCAGAGCTGTAAGAGCCTTAACGCATAGGCTATCGGTAGAGTCTTAGGCAACCTAACCATTAAAACCATATGTATCCTGTTAGGAGGACTGTTTGGAGTTATTTTAATTATTGAAGCAGCACGGGTTTGTTTAGAGATTTGTATCAGGGATCAATACACATATATGTATATAGGTTATTGGATTTGGATAATGTGGACGTTATCTTTTTTATTGAAAGGGGGGTGATATTAGGATATGGCTATGGACGTGGATGTGGCCATGGACGTGGATGTGGCTATGGATGTGGATAGCCATTCCTGTGGCTATCTATGGTTACTGCTATGTGGGCATTTCTATGGCTGTTGCTGCCATAGCTTGTTAAACCTTATCCTCCAAATGGTTACGCTTTTTTTCTGTTACCTATTCTTAACTTTTAATCTTTTTTTGACTTTCTAAGATAGTCTTTTAATTGGACGAGCAAAATTTTTACGGCTAGCGCAGCGGTTCTTGAAAAAAAAAATATCTAAAAGTGATTCGAAGGCCCGTTCCGGAGCTTGCGGAGGGCTACGGGCTGATGAATCATTTTTGGATATTTTTTTTTGAAGGAAGGCCGGAGAAATTTTATAAAATATATATATTAAAGATAAATATAATAATAAAAAGATAAACTTAAAAAATATCGATAAATTAAATGCTTTAACATTAAATATATATTATATATGTTAGTCTTGGTACGGGTATTATGAGATTAGATCAAAGAAGCTTATATTATAAAGGTTAGCTAAGATTTAAAGACTTTAGCTATCTATTTATATATTTAGTTACTTCTAATAGAAGGTGCGTTTAAGGGTATGTGATAGGTGGCCCTATTACTACCCTTACGCCTTTTTTTTTTTTTTTTTTTTTTTATATGTTTGTAATTAAGAATTATTACGATCTAACCAAAACTATCGATCCAGATATTCATCTAATTTACTTAGCCTTTCTCAGCCTCTTTCATCCTTTTTTAATAATATGGATTACCTTCCAATTAGCCTACTAACCGTTTAGAAGGATTACGATAAAAATATCTTATAATCCTTTAAAACTAAATTATCTATTCTTATAATAAGTTTTTTCATATATAGGCTGATGGGCTTAGCTAGTTCTTATATCGGCCAATTAATAAGCTTAGGTATAATAATCTTAACCTATCTAATTAACTTTTTTTCTTATATATAAATAAGTTAATTACCCAGCTAATTACTTAACCTATTTAAAAGCCTCTCTTTCTTATATATAAGCCAGCAAGCGGCCAGGCTCCTATAAAAGCTAGGTATCTCGTATCAAATATTTAAATAATAGGAGGGTTTAACAAGGTTTAAAATTTATCGATTAAGGCTTAATAAATAAAGAAATCATAAAATAAGGTTTGGTGGTTAGGGTTGTGGGTAAAATTTTTTTTTAATTTTTCTAATAAATTCCTAATTTACTTATCAGCTAAACTAACTAATATATCAAACCAACTCTTAATTATCGATTAAACTAATAATATATCTAATAACTTAACTAAAAGCCCTAAGATATTGATAATGTAGCAGACTCTTCTCTTAATGACTTAATTCTATTTACCTTTATTATAAAAAGACCTTAATTTCCAGATCCAGCCAGCACACCCACTAAGAAGATAATAATAATAGAATAAGTAATAATAACAATAAACCAAGAGACCCCTCTTCGGCATATGGCTGGTAGGGTAAAATTTTAATAGGAGAAAGGTGGGTAGGCAGAAAAAATAATAAAATAGGAGGGGGTTACAGACCCTCCAAGAAATTCACTAACCCCTTTACAACAACTAGGGTCGCCAACAAGGTGAAAACAAATTTAAAGGGAGTAAAGCAAAGCTACCAAATATTAGTCTTAGTATAGGTATCATAAGATCAAATTAAAGAAGCTTATATTATAAAGGTTAGCTAAAATTTAAAGACCTCAGCTATCTACTTATATATCTAGCTACTTCTAATAGAAGGCACGTTCAAGGGCATGTGACAGGTGGCCCTATCAATATAAAAACATTCTTAATATATAATAATAACCTTTATAATAAAGATTTTTAAAAAAAAATTTAAGTTAATTTTAACGGTTAAAAAATAAAACATTTTAAAAAATTAAATTAAATATTAAAGTTAAAAATATTTAATCATTTTTTTAAACATAATATATAAATTTTTAATTATATTTTTATTAAGAAATTTAAAAGAATTATTAATATAAAAAAATTTCTTACATTAATGAAAAATAAAATTATAAACATAAATAAAATTTCTCCGGCTTTCCTTTAAAAAAAAATATCTAAAAGTGATTTATCGGCTTGTGGCCCTTTATAAACTCTGGGATAAGCTTTTAAATCACTTTTGGATATTTTTTTTTTAGGAATTGTTGTGTTAGCCGAAGAAATTTTGCTCGTTTAACTAAAAAACTATCTTAAAAAGTCAATTTTAAAAAGTTAATTTTAAAAAGTTAAAAAAAGATTAAAAGTTAGGAATAAGTGATAAAAGGAAGGTATAACCATTTAGAGAATAAGGTTTAATAAGCTGTAATAACAGCAGTTATAGAGATGCTTATATAATAATAGCCATAAATAACCACGGGAATGGCTATCCACGTCTATAGCCACATCCATCCATGTCTTAACATCACCTCCTTTTTAATGAAAAGGATAACGTTTACATTATCCAAATCCAATACATACATATCTAATATATATATATTTAATACATACACATTTAATACATACACATTTAATATATACACATTTAATACATATACATTTAATACATATATATATGTGTATTAATACTTAATATAAATCTTTAAATAAACCCATGTTACTTTAATAATTAAAATAACTTTAAATAATCCTTTTAACGGGATATATGTGGTTTTAATGGTTAAGTTACTTAAGACTTTACCAATAACTTATGCGTTAAAACTTTTATAACTTTGTTAATATATAAGGATATAATTAATAAATAAAAGTAAAATTAATAAATAATAATATAATTAATAAATAAGGATAAAATATAAATAAGGATATAGTTAATAAATAAAAATAAAATCCATAATTAAATAATAAATAAAAATAAAACAATTATTAATTAACCCTTTAATAATTAAAAGGTTTAAAGATTTTCCAAATAAACATATTACTCACTTTTTAAATAAACCGAAATAATATAAAAATTAAAGGTTTTTTAATCGTAATAAAAAATACCATTATATAATAAGACGTAAAAAATTAATTAATTAATTAATATATAAAAAAAAAAGTTAAACTTTTAACATTTTAAATTAATTATATATACATTAATAAAATTTAATAAATTATAATAATAGCAATAAAAATATGCTTATATAATAATAATAATAAAAATATACTTATATAATAATAATTATATTATTCACTTATCCATATTTATAACTATATTTTAATAAAAAACGTTAAAAAAACGTATAACTATAATTAATAAAGTTTAAAATAGTTAACATAAAAAGATATAATTAATAAAAAACGTTTACTTTAAAAAAATATAATTAATAAAAAACTTTTAAAAAAAACGCATAATTATCGGATAATTAACATTAAAAACGATTTAATTAATCCTAATTTTCCTATATAAGTTTTTAAAAATTACAAAAATATTTAATAACATAATTAATTTAATAATTTCCTATAATAATTTCTTATAATAATTTTTTAAAAAAATTCTAACATAAAAATATCCTTTAAATAAATAAGATATTTTATAATATTTATTTTTATAAGAAATTTTAATTATTAAGAAAAGTTATAATAAAATGCGAAAAATATAAATAATATCGATTTAAAATAATTTTTTAAAAAAATAATTAAAATGAAGTTTTAAAAACTTATAAATAATAACTTATAAAATTAAATTAAGGCATTTTAAAAGTTAAAATAATCGTTATTATTTTAATTTTTAATATAAATAAATAAGTTAATTTAAATAACTTAAATAGTTTATTTGTTTTAAGTAATTAAGTTAAATAAAATCTAAGTTTAATTTTAATTTTAAATTTAAGATTAGGTTTAAGTTTAAGCTAAAGTTAAAAACTTATTATATTTAATTAATTTTTTAATTATAACGATAATTATTTTTTATTTAATAATATAATTACTTTTTAATAAAAATTAATTATAAGTTTTTTAATTTTATAATATAACTTATGATTTTTTGATTTTTTAAATATAAATTTAAGTTTTTAATTAAAAATAATTAATTAAGTTTAAGATAATTAAAACGATTAAGGATAAAATAATTAAAGGAATTAAGGTAATAATTAATTAGTAATTTTTTTTAAATAAAGATTTATAAAAGTAAGATTAAGTAAAGTTAATATATTAATAAAAATGTATTTAATTTAAAGCTTAAGAAGTGAAAAAAGTTATTCTTATTTGCTAACACTTAGTAATCTTATATCTTATAAAGGGGGATTACGTAACATTTAAAACATTAAGGCTTATAAAGCTTATAAAGCTTTAAAGGCTTTATAAGGTTTTAAAGCTTTATAAGATTATTATATAAACTATAACTATTATATGAATTATAATACTTATAAACGATTATTAATTAAAATATATAATAATAATAAAATTAAATTTAATAATAATAAGTATAATATCTTTAATAAAAAGATAAAAATCGTTAAAAATATATGTAATAAAATTAGAATTTTATCTTTAAATTACATTATTATTTATTTAATTATATTAAAAAATTACATTTTATAATATTATTATAACTAAATTATTTAAAAAGGATTTATTTAAAAGTAAATAATTATTAAAATTAAAAGTTTTTTTATATTATTAAAAATTAATAAATATATATATATAAATAAAAAATAATTATAATTTATATTATAATAAATATAATCCTTAAAGCTTAAAGCTTTAAAATCGCACTTATTTTTTAAGCCTTAAGTATTATTTAAGGTATCCATTATAGAAAACTATATAAAAATAAAAATATCTTAATAAATATTTCTTTTTTCTCTTTTTTAACTTTTTTATAATTAAATAAAATAACTTTTAAATGAAAAACATTAAATTTTTTATCTTAATTATTATTTAACGTTATAATTTATATTATAATAAAAAAAATCTTAATAAAAATTTACTTATTTATTTTAATATATTAATTAAATATATTTAATGTTTTTAAAAAAAATTATTAATTAATTATATAAAAGATATTAACTTAAAAAATGATATAATTAATATTATTTAAAGTTATTTAATTTTTAATATTATTATTTTAAAATTATTTATTATATTTAAAAATATTTATTTTAACCTTTATAATATAATTAAAATTACTTATTATTATAATATTTATAATTTTAATAAAGCCAGCTATCACATATCTTTAAACGCTCCTTTTATTAAAAATAATTAAATATATAAATAAATAATTAAAATTTTTAAATCTTAACTTATCTTTTTAATATAAGTTTTTTTAATTTAATCTTATAATACCTGTATTAAAACTAACACTTAATAACTTTACTTTATTCCCTTTAAATTCATTTTCACTTTATTAATAATTTTAATCGTTGTAAAGGGGTTAATAAATTCCTCAAAGGGCTCGTAACCCCCTTTTATTTTATCATTTTTCTTGTCTACCTATTTTTTTCTTATTAGAATTTTACCCTACCAGTTATATGCCGAAAAGGGGTTTCTTAGTTTATTGCTATTATTACCCATTCTATTATTATTATTTTTTCTTATGGCGATTTTAGATTATTAGAACCTTTATTAAGTCGCGGCTTTTATCGCCAAAAATAGGGACTTATTATGAATATGCTGGTTAGATCCAGAAATTATAAATCGCATATTTTTTAAGGCTATTAACTTATCGTTTTATATCAAATAAAAATTCCAAACGCCCCTACCTTCCTAACGCCGTATTATCTAAAACTAAAACCAAAACATAAACGCGTTATTATTCCTTAACAAATAACGCGTTAACCAGTTTAAAGCTAAATAAGTAATTATTCACGCTAATAAATTAACTTTTAACGTTGCCTAATTTAACCGCCTAAGATTTTTAACGCTAATATAATAAGAACCCCCTCAAAAAACCCCCCCACCTTTTAAACCTAAACGTTTTAAATATAAATTTATAGGGTTTATACCCTTAACAACGGCAAGAACCCCGTAGACTTTAAAAGCCGCGCCGTAAATTTCAGAAAACACATCGTTTTTTAGCATTAAGATCCCTACACCACAACCAAAGGCAATTTCCTAATTTACCAAGTCACAATTATTTTAACGTATCTTTTAATATAATCTAAGAAATAATCAAATAATTATACTTTTTTTTTTAATAATTATAACTTACCAAATCTAAATAATACCCTTATTAAAACAAATATTAACATTTTTAACTTTTCCGATATAAATTTTAATTTTAAAAGAAAAAACAAAAAACATATCTACTTTTTTAAGGAACCAAGCTATTTGTGGCGGAGCTTATCAAATTTATTACTTTCTTAATCTCTTAATTTAACTTTATCTTTTCCTTTTTTTGTTAAACTTTTTAATAAACTTTTGAAGCCATTTACATTTAACTTTATAATAATTACTTGCAGAATCTTATAAGATATTAGATTATTACCTTTAAATTTTCTTAAATTATAATTATTATTCCTACTTTTACTATTATATACCCATTTATCATTTTTATCCCATTTATTACTACCACTATTATTATTATTATTAACAATATTATTAACAATATTATTGCTGTAACTACTATTAATAACCTTCTTTATACCATCCTAATTATTATTATTATTAATAACCTTTTTTATATTATAATTATAACTATAATTAATAACTTCCTTAATAATATCACCTCCATTTATAAAACCTCCCCTACCATCTTAATAACCCTTATATTTACCACCTTTATTATTGCCTAAAAAGCCATCTCATTTTTTTTTATTAAAAATAGATATTATTTATATTAACGCATAAAAACTTTTTAAATCTATAATAAATAAAAACCAACAAAAATATATTATAAAATTAACTATTATAATTAAAATTATTTTTTAAAATAACATTATTTAAAAAATTTTAAGGAGTATTAGTATTGCCGTAAATGTTATTTTTAAAAAAGGTAAAAATCTTTACGGCTAGAAATTATAATATATAAAATATTTCTATTTTAACGTTTTTATATTTGTTAGCGTTGGAAATTGTGTAATTATTGGATTTAATATACATTGATATAATATTAGCTTATTTTATAATATATGCCATAATTATTTTCTTTATCTGGTTAAAGTTAATATCATCCTTACTAATTTTACTTAATTATTTTAAAATGATATATTTATTTAATTTTAAATTTGTTTTATGTTAAACGAATAAGCCTTTTGCCGTAATAATTTTAAGTTTGTCTTAATTAAGATTACTTAAACTTATAAACTCGATTTTATTAACGTCTTTAAAAAAATATAAATAATAATATATGATAAAATAAAACTTATCCAAAATATAGATATAATATCTTAAGTTATAAAACTTATAAGATATATTAAGAATTGTAGGCTTATTATTGCTAATTAATAAACCGCTTAAATATATAATTTTTTAATAATTAACCTTTGTAAATTTATTAATAAGCTAAAGGATAAGATTATTTTAAATAATTATTTATAATATATTTAGGAAAAGTAACGTTTTTATCGAAATAAGATTATATCGGCTGGATTATATTGTTAAGTTTTTAATTTGTTTATTATTTTTGTAACTTTTGTCATTAAAATTAACTAAAAATTAATTATTATTAATGTTGTTTTTAGCGAGGAGGATGTTAATTAAAACGTAAAACCATATTTTTTAAATAATTAACACGGATATGCCGATTATAGATATAGTTATGTTATATGAGGTTATATTAGCTAAAACTACTGTAGCAGTTTTGCTTCATAAAATAATTATTATCGTTTAAACTATTCTTTAAATCTTAATTATTTGGCTAGATTTTAAAGCCGCAACAACCAACCGGTTAATATTTAAAAAAACCCTTACAATCATAGTTAAGGATTTAATTTTTGTTTTAAATAAAGTTTTTATCATAATTAAAAACTGTAAATTTAATGTTTTTAATATTAAGTTTATCTTATTAAATATGTTAATAAATATGCCAGGATTTAAGATAAAGTTTGAATTAAAATTAACGATTTAAATATAAAAGCAACTAAATATAAACTATAAAAAATCGGATATATTATATTTAAAAAAAAATAAAAAAAAAGGTTACGAGGAGGTGTATATAGAATTTAATAATAAAATTAAAAAAACCATTAACGCTTATTTAAATTATAAAAGTAATTTTTCTATTAAAGATGTAATTTCTTATATGTATAATATTTTTTTTAAAATATTTTAAAACGTTATTAATTTTTTTATATATATTATTGGTTATATTTATAGAAACCATCTAATCCCATAAGCCATTAATCCTTAAACCTATACTAATAATAAAAATATATTTATAGTAGATAATTTTTTTGATATAATTATAGCCTAGTTATTAAAAGGATATTTAAACGTTGGTAATAAATTAATACCATATATATATGTAATTCCTTATAACTTTTAAGGATTTTAAAGAAACAACAATATATACTAATATTGGTTACTTAAACGTAATGATATTTAAAGATTAGTTTATTATTTATGCATTTAACGTATAGATTATTATAGTATTATTAATTAACGTTAAGGAAATTGATGGCATAATTAAAATAATAAAAAGAGTTATTTTTAATTTTATAATTAATAATTTGTGTGATAATAAAAGTAAGTAAAAGATTTTTATTGTCGATGTATAAGTTAATTTTAATTTGTTAAAATTAAATTTTCTTTTAGGAATATTCTTTTTATATTTTTATAAAGTTAATATAAATTACTCCAAACCTATTATAACCTTTATTTCTTATGTTAATATTACGATGTTTATTATAATATCTTATAAATAAAATTTTATATATAAAAGGATATTAAGCGTTGTAAAAACGGTTATCTTGCTTAAAACATTTGTATAAATTTTTGTGTTATATGTTGAATTATTATTTTTAGATAGCTTTAATTTTATTTGGGATTATGTCTTTATGGGGATATATAATAAAACGATTAACGTATTTATTAGTGTAAATATCGTTAAAATTATCTTTTATTTAAATATAATAAATAATATTGTAACGATATTTAAACGTCTCTTTTTGGAATATTTATACAATTATATTAATGATAATATAATTTAAACTTCTTAAGAAAAGGTTTCCTTTACTTAAATAGCTGTAGCGTTGGTTAAAAAGGATAAATATGACATTTATTATGTTGGTTTATGGTTTAATGCCGATATAATTATTTTTAATGAATTAGTTTGTAAGGCCCTAAGACCTCATGAGGCCCTCTGGGCCTCGTGGGCCTCACGAGCCCTAATGTCTCAGATGTCACGTGATCCCCCTTTGTAGGATATGAGATTGCCAGGCGTTGGCAAACGGGAATAGCTTCTCTTTCACTCCTTAAGCTTTAGACTGAATACACTCCTATCAGCATACTGACTCTACCTGGTCCCACTCTTACATAGTATATGCTTTTATTATTTAGTAAACCATTCTTTAAAACATTTAAGTTGTATTTAAAATTAAGGAAATTTTTATTATCTTTTCTTTTAAAATCTAATGGCCTGATTTATTATTTGTTAAGATTAAATAAAGAGCCTTCGTATGTAAAAGAAATTTGGATATTAGGTTTATTAAAAAAGTTAAAAAGTTTATTAAACGTTATAATATCTAGGATTAGTCTGGCTGTGTTAATATATAAGAGGATAAAATAATAAAAATCCCTTTTATTAAAAGCTAGTAGAATTAAATCGGTCTAACCATAAAAGTTTATTTATTTGGTATTAAGGATAAAAAAATGGTCGATAAAATTTTTAATAATATATATCGAAACGGAAAAATCGATTAAATAAAGGATCTTATATCGTTTAGTTATCTTATTTTTGTTTTATAAAAAAATATTAACGGATAGTATAAAAGCTGTGTGGTGGTGGATTTTAAGGCTTTAAATAAAATCGTTATATTAGATTTTTATTTGTTATTTTTTTAAGACGAGATAATAAATAAGATATATGGTAAGAAATATATTATTATTATTAATAAATTAAAATTTTTTTATTAACTTTAAATTTAGTTTTTACATTAAAACTAAATGGTAATTATATTATTAAGGGGGTTAGAGGTGTTAAAAGTTGCTTTTATAGGTTTTTGTAATAATGTATTTTTTGCGTAAAAGTTTATAAACTGGAAATTATAAACGTTTTAAGATTTTGTTTATATATATATAAACGATATTACGGTCGGTTTTATTTTTATGGATGCTTATTTAAAATATTTAAATAAGTTATTTATTTGTTTTTAAAATTTAAATTTATAATTAATTGTGGTAAAGTCTTTTATTAAAGAGTTTTGCTATCCGCACCCCATAAAATTGCTATCGGAGCTTATTCGCACCCCAGTACATAAGAGATTAGCGTTTAAGGGCCGTTGGTCCGAGCTCCCTAGCTAGCCTCAAGCACATAACCCTGAATAACTTTCCATCCAAAAACCGCAGCATAGTGCATCCAAATCCATTAAATCCGTCTCAATTAGACGGTCCAAACGATATATGTTTCAGACTGATGCGACAGGTTGCTGGGAAGTTATTCAGAAAAGAGTGAAATAGACGCTTTGCCGCTAGCGTAGCGCTAGCCGGCACTACGTGATGCACGGACCACTTCAAGCTGTGCCATTTTCAAGGTGGTTCTTGATCTTTAAATTCAAATAACTTTGTAACCACCGATCGCATCAATTTGAAACATATATCATTTGGACCGTCTAATTGAGCTGATTCGAATGATACAGGATGCACTTCAATCAAAGTCTTAGATTGGAAGTTGTGTTGGATCTTTTGATTGAAGCTAGGTGGAGAGCTTGGACCAACGGCGTTTGAACGCTAGTTCCAGATGTACTGGGGTGCGAATAAGCCTCCGATAGTAATTTTATGGGGTGCGGATAGCAAGACTCTTATTAAATATCTGATTATTTAGTTATTTAAATTTATAGTTAATAGTATTAGCATAAATTTAACGTAAGGCCGGATAGACGCTTTATAAAAAATTGCTTAATTTATAAATTTTTATGATTTAGAAACGTATATTAAAATAATTGGATTTTTAAAGCGTTATATTACCTGGTATAATTAAAAGGTTAAATTGTTGTAAAAGTAAAAAACGAAATTAATTATTAAATGTTAAAATAATATTAAGGGCGTTTTAAAGATATCGATAACCAAAAAACGATGGGCGAAGAACGTTATATTTAAATTTATAGTAGTAAAGAGGGAAGTTTTTTGTTTTTTTTAGGCTTAATTTATAGATCCAATTTATTTGGTGTATTAAAATTATGGCGTGACTATATTTTTTAAAATAAATATCTTTTTGGAATGGGGTTATGGCGTTATAATTTTTTATTATGAGGATGGATAAAATGGTAATATATTAGATGTCGATAGTATATATCCAATCTAATTCTTTAATAAGATATTTATTAAAGTGGAAACTAATTATTAAATTATAGAATTGGAAATATTTTATTTGGTGTGGATTTGTTGGTATTTTTAGGTGTAAGTTTAATTGTGTAAATACCTTGTAATAATTTTAATAAATTATAAATCCATCCATGGTGTGGTGAATTAAAGTTTTTTATGCTTTGTTAATTTAGTTAAATTAAATATACGGCTTATGTTAGTTTTAATATATTTATTTTAATTTTTTTTAAATATTTAATATATTTTTGGTTAACTAAATTTAATATTAAACACCTTGTCCCACCTGCCAACACTACCTAGCCCCAACGATAAAAAGGAGGTTGTTAAGGAGATGGAGAATGTTTTAGACGACATTATCGACGATTTTGGTTATATTTCTTAATACCATACATCCCTTATCCCCAATCCAAAACCTTTTATACCTTTCTGCCTAATATTTAATGACGCTAAATAGTATAATTATAGCTTTAATGTAAAGAATAATAATTGTAATAAATATTCCTTACCTTTACCGTTAGATTTTAGCTATATAATAGAAATATATGTATAAATGGATAATGTTAAAAAGCAAGTTATAATGGTTGAGTATGTTAATAACTCTTATTTTGTTAAGATTATTGTTAAGTTAAAAGTTTAAAAATAAACGTAACGTTTAGCCTGGAATTTTATATATATATTTAAAAACGACGGCTTTTTTTAAACGAAGGGGCGGGATGGTTGTTAAAGGCTATATATTTTTGAAGGCTAAGTATAAGTATTTTTTGAGGTGGTTTATAATAGAAAATATCATTTTAAATTACGTTATATGGTATATAACTTAGATAATTTTAATATTTAATATTTGGCAAAGAAATTATGCTAATATTTTGCTTATTATCTGTATTGTTAATTTAATTAAATAGATTGTTAAAAGGTTTTAAGGGAATGAAAATTAATTATGGAATTTAATATCCTTTATTATATAATTTATATAGATTTTATAGTTGGTTTATTTAAAATTAATGTTAAGGGGATTATATGGTATATATTAAGCTATAATTATTATAATTCCTTTATAATAGTTATTAATAAATTTAGTAAGAAGATTTTGTTAATTCTTAAATATTTAACATATATTGTTAAGGATTAGGCTAAAATGTTTTATAAGATACTTATTGCGGCAGATTAGGATTTTTTAGTAAAAATAATTATAGATAAAGATTAAAAGTTTATCGGTGAAGTATAATAGATGTTTTAACGTTATAACGATATTAAGATTGTTATAATAATAAGCTATTATATTTAAATAAATGATGCGAGTGAAAGGCGTAATTAGGACGTTAAAATTATAATAAGATTTTAATATATTACTTTTTTTAACATTTTTTGGGATAAAATATTAAACGTTTTTTAATATAATCTTAATAATTTTTATTATTTGGTATTTAGAAGGTTGTTAAATGAGGTTGTATTAAGTTTTAAGTTTTATATCTTATTATTTATTTTGAAAATAGATATCGGCATAATAGATTTTAAGGTTTGGAGGGATGTATATTAGTAGGAAGCTTGGGTTGTTATTAATTATGCTGTAGTTAATGTTAAGATTTGCTATAATATTAAATAAAACTTTTAATAATTTAATGTTAGGAAAAAGATTTTTTTTAGGTTTTATAAGGGTTATTATTTGTTTGGGAAATCGGAATAGAAATGGTCTAAATAACATGCAAGTCTTTTTATGGTTATAAAAAAGGTTGGAAATTTAGCTTATAAGTTAAATTTTCCATGGCATTAGTGGATTTATTATATTGTTTTAATTGTTTATTTTACTTCCATATTTACTGATATAAACCTTTAATTAAAATATAAGTTAAAACCAGGCTAAATTTTTGTTAACAGGGATAACGATAATTTAATTTTGTATAAGATCGAAAAATTTAAAAAATGTTAAGTTAATTGCGTTAAAAAATGCTTCATATTAAAATATTTAATATTTTGGAAAGGCTATGATTTGGAATTTGATAAATAATATTTAAAACTACTTTTAATATAAAATGCTGCATAGTTTATCAAAAAGTTTGACAAGAATTACCGATTTATTTTTGATAAACTAAAATTAATTAAAAAATTGGATTTAATCGATAAATTAATCTTTACGTACGATATTAATATCCTTATTATAGTTTTTCCAAATAGTTAATAAGCCGATTAAAAAATAATCTATGTCGTTAAAAGAGGATAAAAAAAACCAAAAAAGGCTAAATAAATTGGATAAATGTTTGAATCGATAGTTTTAATTAGACTGTAATAATTCTTAATTGCAGGCATACACAAAAAAAATAAATAAAAGGCGTGGAGGTAGTAATAAAGCCACTTATCATATACCCTTAAACGCTTCTTTTATTAGAAATAGCTAAATATATAAATAGATAATTAAGATCTTTAGATTTTAACTTATTTTTTTAATATAAGCTTCTTTAATTTAATCTCATAATACCTATACCAAGACTAACAAATTTATAATATTATATATTTAATAATTAATATTAAATTAATTAAATATATAAAAATAATAATAAATTTTAAAAGAATTATCGTTTTAAAAATACTTAATTTAAACGTTATTATAATAATTAATAAAATAAGAAAAATAAAAGATACTTTATTTATAATAAATTTAATTATTAATTAATAAAGTATTTAATAAATAAACGTAAAGTTAAAAAAAATAAATGATATTATTATATTTAAAAAGTTAAAAAAAAAGATATAAATAAAGATTTTATTATTTTTTTCTTAAATTATAAAAGAATTAACATTATTATAAACGATAATAAAAAGCAAAATTAAATTAACTTTAACTTATAATATATAATTTATAAAAATTAAAACGATATTTATAATAAGTTTTGTTATCCACACCCCCCTTTTTTAATAAAAGAGCTTTATTCGCACCCCGGTACATGGAAAAAAAGTGAAAAAAATGCCGGTCGTCCAAGCGCTCCAACTAGCTTTAAACACACAACCCTGAATAACTTCTAATCCAGGAATCGGATTAAAGTGCATCTAACTTTATTAGAACCGTCTTAACCTGACAATCCAAATGATATATGTTTCAGCTTAATCCGACAAGTGGTTGTAAAGTTATTTAGAAAAGAGTGAAATAGACGCTTTGCCGCTAGCTTGGCGCTCGCCGAGGGGCATCACGTAATGCACGGACCACTTCAACTTGTACCATTTTCAAGGTAGATTATAATTTCTTAAGTTAAATAACTTTATGGTTATAAGTCGCGTTAATTTAAAACATATATCGTTTAAAAGCTTTAATTAAACTAAATTAAATAATATAAAATGCACTTTAATCCGATTTTTAAATTAGAGGTTATATTAGATCTTTTAATGGAAGTTAGCCTTAAAGCTTAAACCTTTTATGCTGCGATTTTAATATATCGAGGTGCGAATAAAGCCTATTTATTAAAAAAAGGGGGTGCGAATAATAAAACTTTTTATAATAATAATAAATACGAATTAATTTTCTTAACGTAATATTTAATTTAATATAATATTATTAAAAGAGAAAATATTATTAATATTTTTATAAATTAAATAATAATATATATTTTTATTAAAATTAATTTATTTAATAATAATAATTTAAAAAAATAATAGTTATAATTTTTTATAAATTTTTTAAAATATTAATTATATTTTATTTAAAAAACCGATATATTAATATTTTTTAAAATATATTTTTTAATATAAAAATAACTAAGATATTATTAAATAACAAACCTTAATTAAAAATTTTATAATAAACTTATTTAAGTATTTAATTTAAAGTAATATTAAATTTATAATAAAAGTACTTAGTTTTTTATCCGTAATATAACGTTAGTAGCGCAGCTCTGGTGGCTTTAATACACATTAAATACCTAATTAATTACAACTTATTTAAATTATCTTTAAATTTTTAATTAAAGGTGTTAATTTAAAGCTTTTAATTTAAAGACTAAATTAGTTTTAACTGCACTCTTTTAAGAGCCGTATTAAAAAAGTTATTTAAGGTTGAAATTACGACTAATATCGTGCATAAGTCACCTGTATTACCACCTTAATTTAAGACATTATATAATAAAGTTTAATGAGATTAATTAATTGTTAATTTTAATATAAGTATCGTGAGATTAGATTAAAAAAGCTTATATTAAAAAGGTTAATTAAAATTTAAAAATCTTAATTGTTTACTTATATATTAAGCTACTTTAATGAAAGGAGCGTTTAAAGGCATGTGACAAGTGGCTTTATCACTACCCCCACGCCTTTTTTTTTATTTTTTTTTTTTTTTTATGTGCTCGTAACTAAGAATTATCACGATCCAATTAAAACTATTAATTCAAGCATTTATTTAATTTACTTAGCCTTTCTTAACCTTCCCCGCCCTTTTTTAACGACATAAACCACTTTTTAATTAACTTATTAACCGTTTAAAAAGACTATAATAAAAGTATTAATGTTATATGTAAAGGTTAATTTATTAATTAAATTTAATTTTTTAACTAACTTTAATTTATTAAAAATAAATTAATAACTTTTATTAAATTCTTTAATAAATTATATAACGTTTTACATTAAAAATAATCTTAAATATTATTTATTAAATTTTAAATTATAACTTTTTTAAAACATTAAATATTTTAATATAAGGCATCCTTTAACGTAATTAACTTAACATTTTTTAAGTTTTTTAATTTTATATAAAACTAAATCGTTATTATCTTTATTAATAAAAACCTAACCCAACTTTAGCTAACGTTTTAATTAAAGATTTATACTAATAAATATAAAAGTAAAATAAGCGATTAAAACAACATAATAAATCCGTTAATGTCGTAGAAAATTTAACTTATAAACTAAATTTTTAACCTTTTTTACGATTATAAAAAAATCCACACATTATTTAAACCACTTTTATTCTAATTTCCCAAGTAAATAATAACCCTTATAAAACTTAAAAAAGATTTTTTCTTTAACGTTAAATTATTAAAGGTTTCGTTTAACATCGTAGTAAATTTTAACATTAGCTGCGGTATAATTAATAATAACCTAAGTTTTTTATTAATATATATCCCTTTAAATTTTAAAATTTATTATACCGGTATTTATTTTTAAAATAAATGATGAGATATAAGACTTAAAACCTAATACGATTTTATTTAATAACCTTTTAAATACTAAATAATAAGAATTATTAAAATTATATTAAAAAACATTTAACATTTTATCTTAAAGAATGTTAAAAAAAATAACACATTAAAACCTTATTATAATTTTAACGTCTTAATTATACCTTTCGCTTACGTTATTTGTTTAAGCATAATAACCTATTATTATAATAATTTTAATGCTATTATAACGTTAAAGCATTTACCATATTTTATTAATAAACTTCCAATTTTTATTTATAATTATTTTTATTAAAAAGCCTTAATTTATTGTAATAAACATCCTATAAAACACCTTAGTTTAATCCTTAATAATATACATTAAATATCTAAAAATTAATAAAATCTTTTTATTAAACTTATTAATAACCGTTATAAAGGAATTATAATAATCGTAACCTAATATATACCATATAATCCCCTTAACATTAACCTTAAATAAGTTAACTATAAAATCCATATAAATTATATAATAAGAAATACTAAGCTTTATAATCGATTTTAATTCCTTTAAGGCTTTTTAACAGTTTATTTAATTAAATTAATAATGTAAATAATAAATAAAATATTGGCATAATTTTTTTGTTAAATATTAAACGTTAAAGCCGTTTAAGTTATATATTATACGACATAATTTAAAATGATATTTTCTATTATAAACCGCCTTAAAAAATGCTTATATTTAACTTTTAAAAATATATAACCTTCGATAACTATTTTACCTCTTTATTTAAAAAAAACTATCGTTTTTAAATATATATATAAAATTACAGGCTAAACGTTTGTTGGAACAAATAAGGTGGTTTCGTGATCACGGTGGGTTATAAATAAAAGGTTAAAATCATGAATGTAGTTAAAGTTGTTAAATAGGATGGAAAAGATCGAAGATCCTTTCCTAATTGAAGTAAGCTACAAAGATGGGCACGGGCCATGTGGGTCACGTGACTGTTCCCCACAATTCCCACATTTAGGAATTATAAGGGTATTTAATAACGTAATTAATTCAATAATTTCCCATAATAATTTCCCATAATAATTTCCCATAATAATTTCTTATAATAATTTTCTAAAAAAGTTTTAACATAAAAATATCCTTTAAATAAATAATAAGTAAAAAATAAATAAACAAGAAAAATAATGGAAAAAAATTATAAACTTTTTAAAAAATTATAAACTTTTTAAAAAATTTATAAACTTTATTAAAATAAACGTGATTATATGACTTAATAAGTGGTTTATACGTTAATATAAATATTATATATATATTATATTAATTAACCACTTTTCCCACTTTTTTATATAATAATAATAATAATAATAATAATATAGGAATTGTGGGGAACAGTCATATAACCCATATGGCCTGTGCCTATCTTTATAGCTTATTTTAATTGGGAAAGGATTTTTAATCTTTTCCATCCTATTTAATAACTTTAATTATATTTATGATTCTAACTTTTTATTTACAACCTATCGTGATTACAAAACCATTTTATTTGTTTTAATATTGATTAGTGGTTGATAAAATAAGTTAATTATAGATAGTAAGGAGATTTATATTAAATAATATTGTTGATAATATTAGGATAAGAAAAGACGGAGATTTGTAACTTTAAATTTAATTAGAAATTCCTGGATAAAAAATTCTATTTAGAATTTTTGAATTAAAACTTTTCGAAATTTATAACCATTATAAGTATAAAAATCTTATATTAATTTGAAAATTTTAGGGCGTTGTATTATATCCACATTTATAAATTTGTATTTATTATATATGAAAAGATTAGATTAAGATTTATTAATAAATATTTAAGGTGTCGTATATATTTATGCTAATAATACCTAAGAATATCATAAGAAACCCTTTTATATAAATAATCTAATTAATAATCCCTTCACTAAGCTATAAGACAACGTTTGCTTTAACAAGATTTGGCTCATTCCTTTATCTAAGCCAAAAACCTACTTGAGTTAATACCCATCCGAGCCGATCTGTTTGGAAAATATAGTTGGGAATAGACCTTCAAGATGACTATGTCATATTTTGACAGCTGAGTATTTATGCGCTATTTATGCGCTATCTATTTTATATGGACCTTTAACCCCACGTTACCTCGCGTTAGTGCGCGATTACATTATTAAAAAAAAAAATTTTTGTTAACCTGCGATTACATTTTTTATACTTAAACCCACTATCTTAGGTTATACTTTTTTTTACTACCCACAAAATTTTTTTTTTTTGCAAAAGTTTTTTTTAAAAACCTAAATCTATAAATATAAATTTAATTATATTAACGTTTATCTACTTTTTTATAATATCTATACCTAATTTTTTATTATCACCATATCTAATATTTATTTATTATAATAAGTTTTATACGTTTATTATTTTGTATTTGTATAAATAATCGTTAAAATAGTGGGCTTTTTTTTAAAAAAAAAAGAAAGAATCATTATTTTGATTTTAAAGCTGGATTTTAAACGAAGATATGGCTGTCCGATATAGGATATATATATTAAAAACAAATATAATAGTAAAGAGGTGAATTTGGAAGGTATCGATAAGTTAAATGCCTTAGCGTTGGATATATATTATGTGGAGATATTTTTGATATATAACGATAACCTTTATAATAAAAACTTCTAAAAAAAATACCAAATCAACTTTAACGGTTAAGAAGTAAGATATTTCAACAAATTAAACCAAATATTGAAATTAAAAATAATTAACTATCTTTTTAAGTATAGCATACAAATTTTTAATTGCATTTTTACCAAAAAATTTGAAAAGGTTGTTAATGTAGAAGAATTTTTTGTATTAATAAAAAACAAGGTTATAAATGTAAATATGAAATACCTTATAATATTTATTTCCATAAAAAACCCTAATTACCAAAAAAAGTTATAATAAGATGTGAAAAACATAAATAATATCAACTTAAAACAATTTTTTAGAGGAGACGATTAAAATGAAGTTTCAAAAACCTATAAATAATAACCTATAAGATTAAATTAAAACATTCTAAAAATTAAAGTAATTATTACTATTTTAACCCTTAATACAAATAAATGAATTAGTTTAAATAAACCAGATAATCTATTTACCTTAAGTAATTAAATTAGATAAAATCTAACTTTAACTCTAATTTTAGGTTTAAGATTAGGTCTAGGTTTAGGCTAAAGCCAAAGATCTATTATATCTAGTCGATTTTTTGGTTATAATAATAATTACCCTTCATTTAATAATATAATTATTTTTTAATAAAAACCAATTATAAACCCTTCAATTTTATAATATAATTCACAACCTTTTAACCCTCCAAATATAAATTTAAATTTTCGGTTAGGAATAACCAATTAAACCTAAAATAATTAAAATAATAAAAGATAAGATAACTAAGGAAATTAAAGTAATAATTAATTAATAATCTCTTTTAAATAAAAACTATTGTATAAATAATAATTATTATATAAACTATAATATTTGTAAATAATTATTAATCTTATTAAAATATATAATAACGATAAAATTAAATTTAATAATAATAAATATAATATCTTTAATAAAAAAATAAAGATTTTTAAAGATATATATGGCAAAACTAAGATCTTACCTTTAGATTATATTACTATTTATTTAACCATACTAAAGAATCATATCTTATAATATTATTATAACTAGATTATTTAGAAAAAACTTATTTAGGAGTAAATAATTGCTAAAACCAAAAATTTCTTCTATATTATTAAAAACTAATAAATATATATATACAAGTAGAGAATAATTATAATCCATATTATAATAAAGGAAAATCTTAATAAAGATTTGCCTACTTGTTTTAATATATTAATTAAACATATCTAACATTTCTAAAAAGGATTATTAATTAATTATATAGAAGATATTAGCTTAAAAAATAGTATGATTAGCATTATTTAAGGCTATTTAACTTTTAATATTATTATTCTAAAACTATCTGTTATATTTAAAAATATTTACTCTAACCTCTACAATACAACCAGAATTATCTACTGTTGTAATATTTATAATTTATAATATTATATACCTAACAATCAATATTAGACCAATTAAACATATAGAAATAATAATAAGTCTTAAAAGAATTATCGTTTTAAAATACTTAATTTAAACGTTGTTATAATAATTAATAAGGTAAGAAAGATAAAAGATGCTTTATTTATAATAAGTTTAATTATTAATTAACAAAATATCTAATAAGTGAACGTAAAGCTAAAAAAAACAAATGGCATTGTTACGTTTAAAAAATCAAAAAAAGAAATACAAATGAAGATTTTATTACCTTCCTCTTAAATTATAAGGGAATTAATATTACCATAAATAATAATAAAAAATAAGATTAAGCTAATTTTAACTTATAATATATAATTTATAAAGACTAAAACAATATTTACAATAATGGTAAATAAAAACTGACTTTTTTAACATAGTATTTAACTTAATATGGTGTTATTAATAACGAAAACATTACCAACATTTTTATAAATTAAGTAATAATATATGTTTTTATTAGAATTAATTTATTCGATAATAATAATCTAGAAAAGGTAACAGCTATAACCCCTTATAAAACTTTTAAAGTATTAACCATATTTTATTTAGAAAATTGATATGTTAATATCTTTTAAGGTATACTCCTTAATACAAGAATAACTAAGATATTATTAAGTAGTAAACCTTAATTAAAAATTTTATAATAAACCTATCTAAATATTTAACTTAATATAACCATTGCTAGCTAATATATAGTTTGTTTTAGGAATAACCTAAAATAGTAGAACTTAAGCACAATATAAATCCTAATATTATTTAGAATAATCTTATTCCAAATTATACCTATAAACACCTTTTTCTTACTTTACTTAAAAGATATGGATTAGTTAGGGATATATTTTAACAATATAAAGAATATATTTATTTATAAAAATAAAGATTATTTTATTATCTGTAAATAAAGTTATCCATAATTTTTAATAGAATAAAAACGTTTTATCGCTTATTACCATTTGATAAAAAAGGAACTATGCTAAATATATTAACAATTTAACCATTTAATAACCAAACGTCTTCATAATATCCTTATAAAAGCCAGATATAATAATATTAACCCTAAAATTATTAAAGAAATTATTAAGTATTATTACTAATATTAACTACACAATAATATATTAAAAAGATTTAAATTTATTATTAAAGATAATATTAATTTCAACCATATAATATATATTAACGTTATATACATTAATAGTCAACTAATACTTCACGCTATCGACAAGGTAACCTCATTCCAAGCTACCAAATTTTTAAAAAATATATTTATAAAACAAGCCTAAGATATTTTAAGAATAATTTAAATCGATATCTATTTAAGATCACCTAACAACCTAATATTTGATGTAGGTACAAATTTTATAGTAAATAAATTTAAAATAAATATAAAGGTTTTTGCCATTTCGATAGAAGAAATTCTTGTGGAGGTATATAATTTTATCGGCAAATTAAAACGATATTATAGACCGTTAAGACGTGCTTACAAAATTATTTTTAAAAATATGAAAGAGTATTATATGGAATTATCTTACATTCTATAAATAACTGTGAAAGCTATTAATGACATAGCAGGACCTAATAATTTAATTTTGATATTACTTGTTTTTGGGGTATATCCATGATTGGTTAAAAGCTTATTATTTATACCATTATTACACCAACAAGCTACTGCTATTAAAAAGGTTATAATGGAAGTTTAAAAATTAAAAATATAATAATAAGTGAATAAGATGTTTGATATATAAAACGACTTAAATACATTAAACATTCTTAACCTCCCCTTATAATCAGAAATTCAAATATTTCAAAAAAACAAAAGCTAAAAAGAATCCTACAAATTAATAACATAAGACAGCAAAACATACACTGTCTAAATCAATAATAAACCTATCAAATTTAAGATAATTGTTATAAAACCCTATCATTGCGATAAGATTATATACATCTTAATTAAATCTAAATCTAAAAATAAACTAGAGGATAAAAACGATTTAAACAAATATATTTTAGAGCAAATATTAAAATAAGATCTGGAATTATATATATTTAAAAGAGGATAAGGATATTCTTATAATAATAAAAATAAATTAAAGGAAAATGTTATTAATATAATTTAAAAAGAAGTTATTAATAAATAACTATTGATATAATTATGTAATAAAGGTAAGATTATTATGCTAAAATAATTATTTAAAGTTTCCAATATTTAAGAAATTAAAAACTTAATTGGACAAAATATATTTTCATTTAAAAAATATAATTATATTAAGTATAACAATATCTAAATATTTAATTTATAAATCATCCATAAAATTAAAAATAAAATAACAGATAACTTATATAAGAAATCAAAACTTATTATCCAAGGATATAATGACATGAGAAAATAAATGATATTAACCCAATCACCAATAATCTAATAAACAAATTAATAAGTTATTATAGTTTTTATTTTTACGTTATTATAAGAAAATATAATTATCTAATTATATAACATTACATAAACATATACATAATTTAATACGCCTTTTAATCGTAAACTTCTAATATAATTACCTATTAAACTTATTTTAAAATATTTAAAAAATACTATTATAATAATTTTTAAATTGGTTTATAAGATTACCAAAATTAAAACATATTAATAGGCTACTTATTTTAAGTATTATTAAAAATAATTTAATATAAAAACCTTAATTTATGATTTTTATTTATTTGTCATAAAATCAAACAAACGTTTTAACTTAATTGGTATATAAATCGATGATATTTTTGGTGTTTTTGATAAATAGTTTAACCGTTTTAAAAATAAAAAACTAAAAAAAACTAAGTTTTTGGTTAAGTTTAAAACTTATCTTACCAACAAAAAACCTTTGATTTTTAATAGTTATATTTTATTTAAAAATATAAATAAATTATTATATTTATGTTAAAAAGAGTAGAAAAAGAAAATTACTTTTATTAAAAAATCTACTAACGATATTATTTAACAATATATCTAACAAAAAGTCTGTAACATTTATATTGTTACTATATGTTAATTAGAAGTAATTTATAATATGTTTGAGGTAGTATAATATAAGGAGTCTGGGAAGGATGAGATTACCTAACTAAATAATAAATTTTAATAATAATTTAAAAATTTAGATAAAGGATTTTAATATGTTTCCTTTAATTTCTTAAATGTTAAATTGTTTTTATTTATGGATGGATTTTTTGTGAATAATAAAGATTTAAGCTTATAAATAGGTTATATAATTGTTTTTGGAAATGAATTGACGAATAATAACGACGTAATAAATGATAAATTCTTTAAGGTAAAGGGTAATTTTATATATTGGAGTTTGATAAAATATCAAAAAGTTACCAAAAATATCTTTACTAATAAAATATATACAATAATCTATAATATTAATATAGGAATTACCTTTGGTAAAATTTTTATAATAATTTTAAACCAATAAGACATCCCGTCAATGGTTTTAGTTGTAATTTGTACTAATTTTTTCTCTTTATATAAATATTTAATTAAATTGGGTATTATTAAAAAAAAAAATTAATAATTAACATTATATCACTACGCCAATCATACAAATGCTGGGAAATTGTGGAAATCTGATAGATCTAAAAAAAAAATAATCTGACTAATGCTATAACTAAAATAAAAGTTAATAAAATATTAAAAATATTTATCGATATTAACTACCTTACACTATAATTATAGGGATAGGTTAAAAAAAGTTAATATATTAAAATAAAAATAAGAATAAAATAATAAATAAAAGCAATAAGCACAAAAAAAAAAGATAACCAATATAAAAATTATAGGGAATAATTATGTAACCCATATAACCTATACCCATCTTTATAACTTACTTCAATTAGGAAAAAATCTTTGATCCTTTCCATCCTACTTAACAACTTCAATTATATTCATAATTCTAATCTTTTATTTACAACCTATTATGATTATAAAACCACCTTATCTATTCCAACAAATAATTATTTTATAAATTAATTTAAAAGAAAGAAATATAATAACTAATATTAAATTTAAACTTAATTTTAATTTAATTAATAAACTTTTTTATAATAATTAAAATTATTAATAAAATAAAAATAAATTTTATAAAAATAAAATAAAGTTATTAAATGTTAATTTTAATTAAATATCGTAAAAGTAAATTAAAAAAGCTTATATTAAAAAAATTAATTAAAATTTAAAAATTTTAATAATTTAATTATATATTTAAAGTTTTATTATCCGTATTTTATAAAATTACTATTAAAGCTTATTCGTACTTTAATATATAAAAAATTAACGTTTAAAGGTTATTAATTTAATCTTTTTAATTAACTTTAATTAAAAAATTTAATATAACTTTTAATAACTTTTAATTAAAGACTTAAATTAAAATATATTTAATATTATTAAAGCCGTTTTAATTAAAGCTTTTAAACGATATAAGTTTTAAATTAATGCGATTAATAATTAAAAAGTTATTTAAAAAAAATAAAATAAACGCTTTATTATTAATATAACGTTAGCCGGCACTACGCGATGTAAAGACCACTTTAACTTATATTATTTTTAAAATACTTTTTAATTTTTAAATTTAAATAACTTTATAACCACTGATCGTATTAATTTAAAACATATATTATTTAAATCGTTTAATTAAATTAATAATAAAGCCATTTATTATATACCTTTAAACGTTCCTTTTATTAAAAATAACTAAATATATAAATAAATAGTTAAGATCTTTAAATCTTAATTAATTTTTTTAATATAAGCTTTTTTAATTTAATCTTATGATATTTATATTAAAACTAACATTTAATAACTTTACTTTATTTTTTTTAAATTTGTTTTTATTTTATTAACGACTTTAATCGTTATAAAAAGGTTTTTAAATTTTTTAAAAAGCTTATAACCCCTTCCGTTATTTTTCCCACTTATTTACCTTTTATTTATTAAGATTTTACCCTACCAGCTTTATGTTAAAAAAAGATCTCCTAATTTATTATTATTATTATTTATTTATATCGTTATTATTATATATTTTATTATTATTATTTTCTTTCATAACAATCTTAAATTATTAAAACCTTTATTAAGTAATAACCTTTATTATTAAGAATAGGGATTTATTATAAATATATTAGTTAGATTTAAATATTATAAATCACATATTTTTTAAGGCTATTAATTTATTATTTTATATTAAATAAAAGTTTCAAATGCCTTTACCCTCCTAACATTATATTACTTAAAACTAAAATATAAATGCGTTATTATTTCTTAATAAATGACACGTTAACTAATTTAAGGTTAAATAAGTGATTACTTATATTAATAAATTAGTTTTTAATGTTACCTAATTTAACTACTTAAAACTTTTAACATTAACACGGTAGAAACCTTTTTAGAAAACCCCTTTACCCCTTAAATCCGAGCGTTTTAAATATGAATTTATGGGGTTTATATTTTTAATAATGGCAGGAATCTTGTAAACCTTGCAGATTTTAAAAGCCGTGTTGTAAATTTTGAAAAACGTATCGCTCCTTAACATTAAGATCCCTATATTATAACCAAAGGTAATTTTTTGGTTTACCAAGTTATAATTACTTTAATATATTTTTTAATATAATTTAAGAAATAACTAAATAACTATACTTTCTTTCTTTAATAGTTATAACTTATAAAATCTTTTTAATAACTTATTAAACTTAAATAATACCTTTGTTAAAATAAATATTAATATTTTTAATTTTTTCGATATAAACTTTATTGGAATGGATGTGATCACATGACTTGATAAGTGGTTTGTGCGCCAGTATAGATATTATATGTATATTATATTAACTAACCACTCCTCTTACCTTTTTATATAATAATAATAATAATAATAACCATTTATAGATTAATTTAAGAAAAAGAGAGAAATATAATAACTAGTATTAGATTTGGATTTGGTTTTAATCCGATCGATATTAATTAATGATTATGGAATTGATTATAGATAATTAAACTTGACTAAAAGAGATAGAAACTTGTAATTTAAGATTTAATTAGAAATTCCTAAATTAAAAATTCCTGGATTAAAATTTTTAAATTGAAACTCCTAAATTAAAACTTTTAGGTTGAAATTTATAGAAATTTATGGAAATTTGTAATTATTATAAGTATAGGATTTTTGTGTTAATTTAAAAATCTTGGGGCGTTATATTATATCTATATCTATAAATTTATATTTATTACATATAAAGAGACTTGATAAAATCTTTTATATAAACGATTTAATTGATAATTCTTTTATTAGGTTATAAGATAACATTTGTAATAAACGATCTAATTAATAATCTTTTTATTAGGCTATAAAAAAATATTTATTTAAAAATTCTTATTACAATAATGGCTATTAATATTAAAAGCTTCCTTTAATTAAGAGCTAATAATAGTCAATAATTTTTTGGGGCGTTGTATTAAATCTGTGTTTATATATTTTAAAATTGTTAAAAGCCTTTTTTATAATAGAAAGGTAAATAATATTAAGAATTAAGGTATTATTATTATAAACTTCTTTTAAATAGGAGTTAATAGTAATTAATAATCTTTTAGGATATTGTATTGAATTTGCGTTAATATATTTTAAAACTGTTAAAAATCTTTTTATAATAAAGAAATAAATAATATTAAGTTATTAAAAAAAAAATTTGTTATTAATATCCCAAAGCTTTTAATTAAATTATTAAATATATTATCATTAGTTTAACTGATAATTAAGAGTTAATTTAAACCTTATTAACTAGTTTAGCCGATAAGTAAATTAGGAATTTACCAGAAAAATCAAAAATTTTTTTTTTTTCACCTATAACCCTAACCACCAAACCTTATTTTATAACTTCTCTATTTATTAAACCCTAACCAACAAATTTTAAAACCTAACCGATACGAGTTACCCAATTTTTATAAAAGCCTAGCCGCTTGCTGGCCTATATATAAGAAAGAGAAGCTTTTAGACGGGTTGAGTAACTAGTTAAGTAATAGGCCCACTTACGTACAAAAAAGAGAATTAATTAAATAAGCTAAGATCACTATATCCAAACTTATTAACCGGTTAATAAAAGAATTAGCCAAGCTTATTAGCCTATATAAGAGAGAATTTACCATAAAAATGGATAATTTAATTTTAAAAGATTATAAAAAGAAAAAGAAAGCTATCGGATAGATTAATTGTCCAATTTATCTATTTATAACCCAACTTAGTTTGAGTTAACCTAAACTAATTATTAGCTAACCAAGCCATCGACCTGCGTATAAAATAAGTTGCTTGCCAGAACTATTAAATTACAATTACGTTATAGGAGGATTTAAAAGATTTAAAGGATTTGAGAATAGCAGAGAAAAGTTGTTAATTTAAAATTAATTAATTGATTGATTTAAAGGTAGATTTATATTATACATAATTAGAAGAGAAAAAAAAAATTGCTAATATTAGAATGAATATAATCATATAACCTAATAAATGATCTATACATTAATATAAACATTATATGTATATTACATCAACTAACCACTCCTCCCACCTTCTTACACAATAACAATAATAATAATAATTATTTACAAATTAATTTAAGAGAGAAAGAGAGATATAATAACTAATACTGGATCTAAACCTGGTTTTAATCCAACCAACAAACTTTAATCTTAAAAAAAAAGATAAAAAATACATTTATTTTTTTAAGAAATTAAATTATTCATAATAAAACCCATTAAATTTATTATTTTTTTAATCTTTTAATTTAACCTTATTTTCTCCTTTTTCTATTAAATTTTTTAATAAACTTTTAAGGCCACTTATATTTAACCCTGCAATAATTATTTGTAGAATTTTATAAGATATTAAATTATTATTTTTAAACTCCCTTAAATTATAATTATTATTCTCGCCTTTATTATTACATACCTATCCACCACCTTTATTTTATTTATTATTATTATTACCATTATTATTAATAACGCTATTAATAATATTATTACCGTAATTATTATTAATAGCTTTTTTTATATTATTTTAATTATTATTACTAATATTATTAGTAATATTATTGTTGCAATTATTTTTAATAACCTCCTTAATATTACCTTAATTATTATTACCATTAATAACCCCTTTTATATTATAATTATAATTATAATTAATAGCTTTTTTAATAATATTATTTTTACTTATAAAATGTTTTTTATTATTTTATTAACTTTTACGTTTACCACCTTTATTATTACTTAAAAAATTACCTTATTTTTCTCCGTTAAAAGCAAACATTATTTACGTTAACGTATAAAAACTTTTTAAATTTATAATAAATAAAAACCAATAAAAGCATATTACGGAGCTAGCTGTTGTAATTAAAGTTATTCTTTAAAATAATATTATTTAAGAGATCTTAAAAAGTATTAATATTATTGTAAACGTTATTTTTAAAAGAGGCGAGAATTTCTACGACTAGAAGTTATAATATATAAGATATTTCTATTTCGATGTTTTTATATTTATTAGCGTTAGAGATTGCGTAACTATTAAATTTAATATATATTAACGTAACGTTAATTTATTTTACGATATATATTATAACCATTCCTTTTATTTAGTTAAGGCTAGCATTATTTTTATTAATTTTATTTAATTACTTTAAAATAACGCATTTATTTGGTTTTAAACTTATTTTATATCGGATAAGTAAACCTTTTATTATAATAATCTTAAATTTATTTTAACTAAGATTATTTAAGTTTATAAACTTAATTTTATTAACATTTTTAAAAGGATATAAGCAATGGTATACGATAAAATAAAGTTTATTTAAAACGCAGATATAATATTTTAAGCTATAAAACTTATAAAATATATTAAAAGTTATAAACTTATTACTACTAATTAATAAGCTGCTTAAATATATAATTCTTTAATAGCTAATTTTTGTAAATTTATTAATAAATTAAAAGATAAAATTATCTTAGATAATTATTTATAATATATTTAAAAGAAGTAGCGTTTTTATTAGGATAAGGTTATATTAATTAAATTATATCGCTAAATTTTTAACTTCTTTATTATCTTTATGATTTTTGTTATTAAAACTAATTAAAAATTGATTATTATTAATACCGTTTTTAATAAGGAAGACGTTAATTAAAACGTAAGATCTTACTTTTTAAATAATTAATGCGGATGTGTTAATTATGGATGTGGTTATTTTATATAAGGTTATATTAGCTAAGGTTATTTATTAGTTTTAATATAAATATCGTAAGATTAGATTAAAGAAGCTTATATTAAAAAAATTAATTAAAATCCAAAAACCTTAACTATTTATTTATATATTTAGCTATTTCCAGTAGAAGATATATTTAAAAGCATATAATAGGTGGTTTTGTTATTACCCCCGCGCCTTTTTTTTTTTATTTTTTTATTTTTTTTTATATATATTCGTAACCAAAAATTATCACAATCCAACCAAAACTATTAATCTAGGCATTTATTTAATTTGCTTAGCCTTTCTTGGCCTCCCCCACTTTTTTTAACGACATAGACTATTTTTTAATTAGTTTATTAACCGTTTAGAAGAATTATAATAAAAATATTAATATTATATGTAAAGATCGATTTGTCGGTTAAATTTAATTCCTTAGCCAACTTTAGTTTGTTAAGGGTAAGTTGGTAATTCTTATTAAACTCCTCAATAAACTATACGACATTTTATATTAAGAATAATCTTGGATACCACTCGTTAAATTTTAAATTGTAGCCTTTTTAAAATACCAAATATTTTAATATAAAACGTCTTCTAATATGGTTAATTTGATATTTTTTAAATTTTTTAATCTTGTATAAAACTAAATTATTGTTGTTTTTGTTAATAAAAACCTAGCTTGGTTTTAGCCAATGCTTTAACTAAAGGTCCATATTAATAAATATAAAAGCAAAATAAACAATTAAAACGACGTAATAAATCTGTTAATATTGTAGAAAATTTAATTCATAAGTTAAATCCCTAACCTTTTTTATAACTGTAAAAAAATTTGCGCGTTGTTTAGACCATTTTCGTTTTAATTTCCCAGGCAAATAATAACCCTTATAAAGCCTAAAAAAAGATTTTCTTTTCGATGTTAAATTATTAAAAATTCCGTTTAATATTGTAATAAATTTTAACATTAGCTACGACATAATTAATGGCAGCCTAAACTTCCTATTAATATACGTCCCTTTAAACCTTAAAATCTATTATACCAATATCTATTTTTAAGATAAATAATGGGATACAAAACTTAAAGCTTAATATAACCTTATTTGGTAATTTTTTAAATATTAAATAATAGGAATTATTAAGGTTATGTTAAAGGATATTTAGCATTTTATCCCAAAAAATGTTAAAGAAGGTAATGTATTAAAACCTTATTACGATTTTAACG
Source organism: Hypoxylon fragiforme (assembly GCF_022984875.1). Classification (NCBI taxonomy): domain Eukaryota; kingdom Fungi; phylum Ascomycota; class Sordariomycetes; order Xylariales; family Hypoxylaceae; genus Hypoxylon; species Hypoxylon fragiforme. The sequence goes on along the minus strand of NW_026054756.1, from coordinate 4,335,725 downwards.
TTTTAATTGTATCGTTCATTTATATTATTTGTTTAGGCATGGTAATCTGTTATTATAACGGTTTTAATATTGTTATAATACTAAAGTATTTGTTATATTTTGTTGGTAAATTTCTAATCTTTATCTATAATTATTTTTATCGGAAAGTCTTAATCTGCTGTAATAAATATTTTATAAAACATTTTAACCCAATCCTTAATAATATATGTTAAATGTTTGAAAATTAATAAAATTTTTTTATTAAACTTATTAATAATTGTTATAAAAGAATTATAATAATTGTAATTTGGTATATATTATATGGTCCCCCTAGCGTTAACCTTAGATAAGTTAATTATAAAATTTATATAGATCGTATGGTAAGGGATATTAAGTTTTATAATCGATTTTAATTCCCTTAAAACCTTTTGGTAATTTATTTAGTTAAGTTAGTAATATAGATAATAGGCGAGATATTAGTATAATTTCTTTGCTAAATATTAAACGTTAAAGCCGTCTAAATTATATATTATATAACGTAATCTAAAATAATACTTTTTATTGTAAACCGCCTCAAAAAATACCTATACTTAACCTTTAAAAATGTATAGTTTTTGGTAGCCATCTTATCTTTCTATTTAGAAAAGGCTATTATCTTTAAATATGTATGTAAAATTCTAGGTTAAACGTTACGCTTATTTTTAAACCTTTAGTTTAGTAATGATTTTAATGAAATAAAAATCGTTAGCGTATTTAGCTATTATAGTTTATTTTTTAACGTTATCTATTTAAATGTATATTTTTATTATATAACTAAAATCTAACGGTATAGGTAAGGAATATTTATTGTAATTATTATCCTTTATGTTAAAACTATAATTATATTATCCAACATCGTTAAATATTAGGCGGGAAGATATAAAAAATTTTAGATTAGAAATAAAAAATATATAATATTAAGAAATATAATTAAAATTATTAATAATATTATCTAAAACATTTTCCATCTCCTTGGTAACCTCCTTTTTATCGTTAGGGTTAAATAATATCGACAGATAGGATAAAATATCTAACATTAAATTTAACCAATTGGGGATGTACCAAATATCTAAAAAAAATTAAAATAAATATATTAAGGCTAATATAAGCTGCATATTTAATTTAACTAAATTAATAAAACATAAAAAACTTTGATTTATTATGCCACAAATGGACTTATAATCTGTTAAAACCATTATAAAATATTCATACAATTAAATTTATACCTAGAAATACTAATAAATCCATACCAGGTAAAACATTTTTAATTTTATAATTTAGTAATTAATCTCCACCTTAGTAAATATTTTACTTAAGAATTAAATTAAATGTATGTTGTTTACGTTAAATATATTACTATTCCATTTATCCTTATAATAAAAAACTATGACATTATAACCCCATTCTAAGGAGGCATTTATTTTGAAAAATGTAATCATATTATAATTCTAATGTACCAAATAAATTAGATCTGTAAATTAAGCCTAAAAAAGGTAAAAAACTTCCCTTTCTATTGTTATAAATTTGAATATAACGTTTTTTACCTATCGTTTTCTGGTTGTTGGCATTTTTAGGACATTTTTAGCATTGTTTCGATAATTAATAATTAATTTCATTTTCCACTTCTAAAACGGTTTAACCTTTTGGTTATACCAAGCAATATAGTGCCTTAAGAATCTGGTTATTCTAATATACATTTCTAAATTATAAAAGTTTATAAGTTGGGCAATTTTTTATAAGACGTTTATCTAACCTTACGTTAAGCTTATACTAACGCCATTAATTATAAATTTAAGTAACTAGATGATTAAGTATCTAATAAAGGATTTTACCGTAATTAATTATAGATTTAAATTTTGAAAATAAATAAATAACTTATTTAAATATTCCAAATAAACGTTTGTAAAAATAAAATTAATTATAATATTGTTTATATATACATAAATAAAATCTTAGAACGCCTATAATTTCTAATTTATAAATTTTTACACAAAAGATACACTATTAGAAAAATTTATAAAAGTAATTTTTAATATTTTTAATTTTTTTGGTAATATAATTACCATTTAGTCCCAATATGGAGGTTAGATTTAAAGTTAGTGAAAGAATTTCAATCTATTAATAATAATAATATATTTCTTACCGCATATCTTATTTATTATCTTGTTTTAGAAAAATAACGAATAAAAATCCGATATAATAATCTTATTTAAAATTTTAAGATCCATTACTATATAATTTTTATATTATCCGTTAATATTCTTTTATAAGATAAAGATAAGATAATTAAATGGTATAAAATCCTTTATCTAATCGACCTTTCCATTTTGGTATATATTATTAAAAACTTTATTAATTATTTTTTTATTTTTAATATCAAATAAATAGATTTTTGTAATTAAATTAATTTAATTTTACTAACCTTTAATAAGGGGGATTTTTATTATCTTATCTTCTTATATATTAACATAATTAAATTAATCCTAGATATTATAATATTTAATAAATTTATAAGGCCCTAAGACCTTATAAGGCCTTTTAGGTCTTGTAGGCTTCACAAACCCTAATATCTTAAATATTACATAATCTCCCTTTATAAGATATAAAATTGCCAAGCATTAACAAATAAAAATAACTTTTTTTTTATTTCTTAAACTTTAAACTAAATATACTTTTATCAACATATTAACTTTATTTGGTCTTACTTTTATATTTTTAAAACTTTCTTAAATTGATTATTTAGTAATTATTATATTATTTAAGAAAAAGATTCTAGCCGTTAATTTAACACGATAATATTATAATCTTTATTATAAAGAGGATATTGACGAATTGTAAGACGAAGGTGTAGAATTTACATACCAAATTTGTATTAAAAGTATTAGACGTTAAATAAATATTTTTTTTGAAAATCCTTTTTTTTTTTTTTCCTTTTTTATTTGTTTTGATTCTTTATTTTTTATTTACTTTTTTGATTAATTTGATAATGGAAACGGAGATAATAATAATGATGATAATTAAAAAATGTAACGAGTATTAGAGGTATTAGCGGATAAGGAATTATTGAAAGATAAATTAATTAATAAAAAGACTTTTTAACAGCTTAAAACTCATATTAAAAAACTAAAAAAACTTAAAAAAATATATGTATAAGTAAAAATCTTTAAAACAAAAATAACAAACGAATTATTCTTTTTGAGAAGTTGCAAATTAAGTAACACTTATTACCAAAAATCCCAAATATCTAAAAATAACAAATGTAAGATCGATATTAAAACTAGCTTTATAATTATATTCCAGATGGAATAATCCTTCTAAAAATATAAAAAATGGTTGGCTAATTTAGATTTAGCCTTTAAATAAGCCTTTAAAAAACTTGGCAAGTCAAAGAAACATATCTTATATACTTTTAATCATATAAAAAAACCTTACAAAATATAATAGAAACGTTATATGGATAGTAAGTTTGAAGAAGAGTAAGTTAATATATATAATAATTATATTAAGTTTAAAAATTAGATATTTACATTTTTAAAAAATATTAAAAATTAAGAATTCCAAATTACCAAAATGATTAAACAAGTAGAACAATTCTATCGATAACCTCTTAAAAATTTTAATATTTATTTTAATTTATTCAAACGTTAAATTAAACCTAAGATAAATAAAACCAAAACCTTTTAATTTTTTTTTAAATTAAAACTAAACTTTAAATAATATTTTAATAGATTTGGAAGTGTGAAGCCAATTTTAAGAATAACGATGGTTAATTAAGTTTAAGGAAAATAAGACTCCTATTTAGTAATAATCCTTAAATGTTAATGTAATGATTTAGATAATAATATATATGCTAATAAGCGATGATAAAACGATTGTTATAGATTAGAGAAATAAGACAATTAAGATAAGAAGGACGGTTTAAGTAAGGAAGGAAGAAAGAATCTATGAGATTGTAAGATTGGATAGCGTATTAAATGTTATATTTGTGATAGTGAAGAATATTTGGTTAATAATTATTTTGAAAAAAAGAAATAAAAATTAAAATCTTTAGAATAAAAAAAAAATTCTTTAATTAAAGAAAAAAAAGGCAAAAATGATAAATTATTTAATAAACCATAAGATAAGGGAAAAACCCCCGTTTTATAGAAGCTTTAATTGCGAAGTATGATACCCAATTAAAAGTAAGATTACGTTTTTATGTGTAAGTTATAATTGATGTATAAATAAGGATCAACATATATACGGATATGGATAATTATGCTAAAACTGATTATATTAGTTATAAATTTGCTAAAACTGTTAAACTCTAATAAGCTAAATATATAATGTTTATTCTATATGGTATAGGAGAGATGTGATGTTTAACCTATAACGTTTATAAGGTTTTAATAATTATAACAAATAGCTGTGGCATAATGTGCAGTTTTGAATGTTTATGTATAACAATTGATTAAGACCTTTGTATTAGTGGTAGTCTAATATTATTATCCATAACAATGTTTTAAACTAAACAGATTATCTTGGATCCTGAAGATAATCGTTAATAGTTTAAAGTAAATACACCCTTATATAAAATTCTTACCTTTTATAAGTTTGTAAAATATTCTTTTAAGAATGAAGCCCATATTTTTGTTATTATTAGCCTCACAAAGGTACCCCTTATTTTTATTGATAAAAAAAATAATATAATCTTAGACCCTAATAGAAAAATTAATACCTCCTTAGAATTAAATGAATTTCTAAACATATTTAAGTATAAACATACCAATAACATCCCACCTTATAAAAACATAAACCATCCCATTAAAATATTGCCTAAATAAATACCCCCTTATAACCTAATCTACCCCTTAATAAGAAATAAATTAGAATTATTGCAAAAATACATTAAAAAAAATATTAAATATAAAAGAATATAAGAGTCTAAGAGCCCAACAAATACACCTATCTTTTTTATATTTAAGAAGGATGGAGGATTATAATTTTACGTCGACTATTACGGTTTAAATAAAGTAACCAAAAAAAATCAATATTTTTTATTTCTTATCTTAAAGATTTTTAATAAAATTAATAAATCCAAAATCTTTTCCAAAATTGATCTTAAAGATATCTATTATTAAATATAAATTAAAAAAAGAAATAAATAGAAAACAGCATTCTAAACATGATATGGTCAATATGAATATCTAATAATACCATTCAGGCTAACTAATACCCTAACAATCTTTCAAAATTACATTTATAAAACACTACATAAATATATTAACATATTTTATATTATATATTTAGATAATATTCTAATCTTTTCAAAAGATTGTGTAGAATATATAAAATATTTATGCAAAATTATATAAAGATTATACAAAAATAGTCTCTATGCCAAACCAACCAAATATATATTCTACATAATAAAAATTAAATTTTTTGGATACATTATTTCCGCAAAAAAAATAAATATAGATCTTAATAAGGTTGTAATTATTTAAGAATAGCCAATACCTATATTGTATTACAAAATTTAACAATTTCTAGGATTTTATAATTTCTATAAACGATTTATTAAAGGTTATTTATAAATAACAAGATTTTTAAATAATCTATTAATTAGAAACGTTAATAATAAGAAATTAAGAAAAATTAAACTCAATAATAATATATAAATAACATTTTATAAATTGTGTAATATTTTTATAAAAAGCCCTCTCCTTCATCATTTTAATCTAGAACTTCCCATAAAACTTAAAACAAATGTTTTAGACTTTACCATATCTGGTATCTTATCCCAACCTAATAAAAAAAGAAATTATCATCCTATCACTTTCTAATCCCAAAAATTTAAAAAAATTGAATTATGATATAACATGTTTAATCAAAAAATGATAATTATTGTAAAATCATTCAAACATTGGTAATACTACTTCCAAAATAGTAAACACCTTATTGAAATATTATCTAATCATAAAAACCTTAAGAACTTCATACAATAACTAAAGTTCAACAATAGATAAATATAATAGTACATATTCCTTGCCTTATATGATTTTAAAATCATTTATTAAAATGGTAAAACCAACCTAGCCGATATACCATCCTAACGCCTTAATTATCAGAAGTAAAATAAGATCGATTGGAGAATCCTTATATTTAAATCGAAGATAACATTAATATAAGCATTTACAGCTAAACATAAAATATTTACAAATATATACAATATATAAACATTCTACCATAATAAAAAATATTCACTTAATAAAATAGATTTAGATAATCCCAACAATTTTAAAGATAATAACCAATATAATTTTAATTCAAACAATACAAAACTTATCGATATAAACACATCAAATTTCAATAATTTAAATCTAAAAAATCTTACAAACAATAAAAACACACAGGGTAGTAATTTGAATATTAAGAAGTTTAAAGTAAAAATATAAATGTTCCCAAAAACGATTGCTTAAGTATTTGTTATAAAAGAAAAACCCTATACCAATTAAAGCTTAGATAATTTTAAAAAGCTATTGAAAAGTGTATAAAATATCGATCCAAATATTTAATAAAAGAAAACCACCTTGTAAACCTTAACAAACAAAATCTCCCGTTATTAAAACATTAACAATAACAGCCTGATCAAATATTAAAACCAAATTTAAATTTCTAATGAGTAAAGTATTAAGAAAGAAATAATATCGTAATATTATAATAATTTACTTGTAAGATATTTCTGTATTAAATGTATATATAAACTCCTTACAAAAAAATATTATTAAAGAAATATAAAAATCAAAATTTAAAAATAAATCAAAAATTATAAGATTTATTAAAGCTCCAAAACATCCAAACATAAACCCTATAAAGATCTTAAATTATTCCTTTTATTTTAAAGGCTTTTGGAAGGAATTGAGCATAGATTTTATTACCAGACTTCCGATAGTATAATATAAAAAAAAAAAGATTAACGTAATATTCGTTGTAATAAACAAATATACGAAAATAATAAAATTTATATCTATAAGTATAGATATTATAGCAGTTGATTTAGTCGAATTGTTAGAAGAATATATCTTCTTTAGATACAATACACCAAACAACATTATTACCGATAGAAGTTCCGTTTTTATAAGTGATTATTGGTTAAGGTTATATTTTTATTTTCGAATAAAACGTTGATTATCCACTATATTTTATCCCTAAATAAACGGTTAAATAGAAAGAGTTAATTAAATTATTAAAAATTATTTACGTTGTTTTGTTGGAAACAAATAAGCCAATTAGCCAACACTACTACCACAAACACAATTTGCATACAACAATACAAATAACGTAACAATAAACATATCACCTTTTATAACATTTATAAGTTACCATCTAATAATTTAAGTTAACATCAATAATAATATTTAAAAAGGAGACATACCAACAACACGCAATTAAGTAATTAAGTTAAAAATAATTTGTAAGAAGGTAGAGGATTATTAAAAATATGTAATTGAATATTAAGTTAAATATTATAATAAATATTATAAGCTATTTATATTTAACATAAGATCTTTAATGGGATTTTCCACTAAAAATATTAAGCTTAAAAAGATTAAGCCGAAACTTATATTTAAGTTTATTAAATCTTTAAAAATATTAAAACCAATAGGCCTTTTTGTATACCGATTTATACTTTCCAATAAATATATAAAATTATATAATATATTCCCCATTTTATTATTGGAATCTTGGTATATAAAAAGAAGGAAGTAAACTATTAGATTTTTTATAAATATTAAAATTGGAAGATGACGACGAGGAATGGGAAATAAAGAAAATTATTAAAAAAAAAAATATTAAAGATAAACGTTATATTTAATTAAATAAATTAAATAACTATTAGAGTATAATTAATAAATAAATAAAGATAATATAAAAAACGCATAAAAAAAGATTCAACTTTTTAAAAAAAAATAAAAAAAAAAAAAATAAAAAAAACGTAGGATAGAATTGGAGGATATATAAGATAGCAATCGGGACGATCACATTTAAAAAAAAGAGATAATTATAAAGCCTTGAAACCTTATAAGATCTTCTAGGTCTTATAAGCCTTATAAGCCTTAATATCTTAAATATTATATAATCTCCTTTTATAAAATATAAAATTACTAAACATTAACAAATGGGAATAGCTTCTTTTTTATTCCTTAAGTTTTAGATTAAATACATTCTTATTAGTATATTAACTCTACCTGGTCTTATTCTTATAAAATTTTTTAACCTTTTTAATAAACTTAATATCTAGGTTTTTTTCATATATAAAAACTCCTTATCTAATTTTAATAAATAGTAAATTAAGCTATTAAGCTTTGAGAAAAGGGGTAGTAAAGATCTCCCTAACTTTAAACATAGCCTAAACATTCTAAAAAATAATTTACTAAATAGCAAAAATATACACCAATTTATTAAAAATAATTATATCGGCATTAAATTATAAACTAATATAGTAAATGTTATATTTATCTTTCTTAATTAACACTATAACTATTTAAATAAAAGAAACCTTTTCCTAAAAAATCTAGATTACGTTATTATTAATATAATTATATAAATGCCCTAAAAAATACGTTTAAATATCGTTACGATATTATCCGTTATATTTAAGTAAGGGATAACTTTAACAATATTTACATTAATAAATACGTTAATTATTCTATTATATATCCTTATAAAAATATAATCCTAAATAAAATTAAAACTATCTAAAAATGATAATTTAATGTATAACATAGAGATTTATACAAACGTCTTAAATAAAATAACCGTTTTTACAACGTTTAATACCCTTTTATATATAGAATTTTATTTATAAAATATTATAATAAACATTATAATATTAACATAAAAAATAAAAATTATAATAAATCTAAAATAATCTATATTAATTTTATAAAAATATAAAAAAAATATTCCTAAAAAAAAATTTAATTTTAATAAATTAAAGTTAACCCATATATTAACGATAAAAATCCCTTACTTACTTTTACTATTATATAAACCATTAACTATAAAATTAAAAATGGCTTTTTTTATTATCTTAATTATATTACTAATTCCCTTAACACTAATTAATAATATTATAATAATTTATACGTTAAACGCATAAATAGCAAACTAATCTTTAAACATTATTACGCTTAAATAACTAATATTAGCATATATTATCGTTTTTTTAAAATCTTTAAGGATTATAAAAAACTATATATACATATATAATACTAACTTATTACTAATATTTAAATATCTTTTTAATAATTAAGCTATAATTATATTAAAAAAATTATTTACTATAAATATATCTTTATTATTAATATAAATTTAAAGATTAATAACCTATAAAACTAAATAATTCTCGTAAATATAATTAATAATATACATAAAAAAATTAATAACATTTTAAAATATTTTAAAATAGGTATCATACATATGGGAAATTATATTTTTAATAAAAAAATTATTTTTATAATTTAAATAAATATTAATAATCTCCTTAATTTTATTATTAAATTCTATATATACTTTTTTATAACTTTTCTTTTATTTTTCCTTAAATATAACATATTTAACTTCTTATAACTTATATTTAACTACTTTTATATCCAGGTCGTTAACTTTAATTTAAACCTTATCTTAAATCTTAATATATTTATTAGCATATTTGGTAAAATAAATTTAATATCGAAAATGTTAAATTTATAATCTTTAACCACAATAAAAACCATATTTAAAATAAGAATTAAATCTTTAATTATAACTATAAGGGCTTTTTTAAATATTAACTAGTTAGTTATTATAACTTTAAGATTTAATTAAATAATTAAAATTTAAAAAATAACTTAAATAATAATAATTATTTTATAAAATAAAACTATTATCCATTTAAAAGATATTTTTATGTTAGAACTTTTTTAGAAAATTACTATAGGAAATTACTATAAGAAATTATTAAATTAATTACGTTATTAAATACCCCTGTAATTCCTAAAAACCTGTGTAGAAAAATCAAGATTAGTTAAATCGTTTTTAGCGCTAGTTGTTTAATAGCCATACGTTCTTTTTAAAAGCTTTTTATTAGTTATATTCTTTTAAAATAAACATTTTTTATTAGTTATATCTTTTTATACTAGTTGTCCTAAATTTTATTAACTATAGCCATATATTTCTTTTAACGCTTTTAATTATTAACGCTTTTAATTATTAAAAAATTAATTAATAACCGTCTTATCCTTATTTATTACTTATATCGTTATTCATTCATAAACCCCATCCTTATTCATTAATTAACCATGGATCTTATCTTTATTTATTACTTATATCGTTATTTATTTATGGACCTCATCTTTATTCATTGATTAATTATAGATCCCATCCTTATCTATTAATTATATCCTTATTTACCCATTTTTATTTATTAATCATATCCTTATTTATTAATTATATCTAATATTTATTATTATATTAATACCTTTTTTTTACCTTTTTTCAATCCAACCAACCTTTATAAATATATTAATCTATTTTAGTATATCTAATGCCAGTTTAATACCCATTAAGCCATATCTTAACATCACCTCCCTTTTAATGAAAAGGATAATATCTACGTTATCTAAGTCTAATATATATATATATGTGTTAATTTTTAATATTAATCTTTAAGTTAACCTATGCTACTTTAATTAAAACAACTCTAAACAATCCTTTTAACAAGATATATATAATCTTAATAATTAAGTTGCCTAAGGCTTTGCCGATGGTTTATACGTTAAAACTTTTACGGTTTTACTAATATATAAGGATAAAGATATAAGGGGAATAATGTTTCTAAGATAACCATATTAAATAATTATAAGATAACTAAGAATTAAAAAATCTTATCGGTTAAAGGGACTAAAAATTAAATATCCTAGCCACGTGTCTTTTAACTAAAACGTGGATAGCCACTCCCGTAACTATTTATGGCTATTGTTATATAAACATCTCTATAATTGTTACTACCATAGCTATCCATGGCTACTACCATGTGGGTATTTTTATGGCTACTATTATATAGGCATTTCTATGGCTGTTATTGCCATAACTTGCTAAACTATATCCTCCAAATGGTTACGCCTTTCTTCCATTACCTATTCCTAACTTTTAACCCCTTTTTAACTTTTTAAAATAATCTTTTAATTAAACAAGCAAAATTTCTCCGGCCAGCATAACGATTCCTAAAAAAAAAATATCCAAAAGTAATTTAAAAACCCATCCCGGAGCTTACGGAAGGCCACAAGCCAATAAATCACTTTTGGATATTTTTTTTTAAAGGAAGGCTGGAGAAATTTTAATAACCTTAGCTAATATAGTTTTATATGGCATAACTATATTTATAATTAATATATCCACATTAATTATTTAAAAAATAAAATTTTACATTTTAATTAACATTTTCTTTGTTAAAAATAGCGTTAATAATAATTAACTTCTAACTAATTTTAATAACAAAAATTATAAAAATAATAGGAAAATTAGGAATTTAACAATATAATTTAACTAATATAACCTTATTTTAATAAAAACGTTATTTTTCCTAAATATATTATAAATAATCATTTAAAATAATCCTATCCTTTAATTTATTAATAAATTTATAAAAATTAACTATTAAAGAATTATATATTTAAACAACTTATTAATTAATAATAATAAACCCGTAACTTTTAATATATCTTATAAACTCTATAGCTTAAAATATTATATCTGTATTTTAAATAAGCTTTATTTTATTATATACTATTATTTATGAGTTTTGCTATTCGCACCCCATAAAATTGTTATCGGAGCTTATCCGCACCCCAGTACATTGAAAGCTTAGCGTTTAAGGGCCGTTGGTCCGAGCTCTCCAGCTAGCTTCAATCAAAAGATCCAACACAACTTCTAATAACTTCTAACTGAAGAATCGGATTGAAGTGCATCTAGTACCATTAGAACCGTCTCAATTAGACAATCCAAATGATATATGTTTCAAATTGACGCGACCGGTGGTTACGAAGTTATTCAGAAAAGAGTGAAATAGACGCTGTGCCGCTAGTGTAGCGCTAGCCGGCACTACCTGATGCACGGACCACTTCAACCTGTACCATTTTCAAGGTGCTTCTTGATCTTTGAATTCAAATAACTTCGCAACCACCGGTCGCATCAATTTGAAACATATATCATTTGGACCGTCTAATTGAGCTGATCCGAATGATACAGGATGCACTTCAATCAGGGTCTTGGATTGGAAGTTGTGCTGGATCTTTTGATTGAAGCTAGGTGGAGAGCTTGGACCAACGGCGTTTAAACGCTAGTTTCAAATGTACTGGGGTGCGAATAAGCCTCCGATAGCAATTTTATGGGGTGCGAATAGCAAGACTCTTATTTATATCCTTTTAAAAATATTAATAAAATTAAATTTATAAGCCTAAATAATCTTAATTAAAATAAACTTAAAATTATTATAACAAAAAACCTACTCATCTAATATAAAACAAACCTAAAACTAAATAAATATATTATTTTAAAATAATTAAATAAAATTAATAAAGATAATATTAATTTTAATTAAATAAAAGGAATAATTATAATATATATTATAAAATAAGTTAACGTTATATTAATATATATTAAATCTAATAATTATATAATCTTTAACATTAATAAATATAAAAACATTAAAATAAAAATATTTTATATATTATAACTTTTAATTATAAAAATTTTTACCTCTTTTAAAAATAACATTTATAACGATATTAATATTTTTTAAAATTTCCTAAATAATATTATCCTAAAAAATAACTTTAATTATAATAACTAACTTTATAATATGCCTTTATTAATTTTTATTTATTATAAATTTAAAAAATTTCTATACGTTAATATAAATAATATTTACTTTTAACAAAAAAAAATAAGATAATTTTTTAGACAATAATAAAAATAATAAATATAAAAATTAATAAAATAATAAAAAAGATTTTATAAATAAAAATAATATTATTAAAAAAACTACTAATTATAATTATAATTATAATATAAAAAAAACTATTAATAATAATAATAATTAAGATAATATTAAAGAAATTATTAAAAATAACTACAGCAATAATATTATTAATAATATTAATAATAATAATTAAAATAATATAAAAGAAGCTATTAATAATAATTATAACAATAATATTATTAATAGCATTATTAATAATAATAATTAAGATGGTATAAAAAGGGCTATTAATAATAATTACGGCAATAATATTATTAGTAACGTTATTAGTAATAATGGTAATAATGATAATAAATAAGGTAAAGATGGTGGATAAATATATAATAACAAAGATGGGAATAATAATTATAATTTAAGGAAGTTTGAAAACAATAACCTAATATCTTATAAGATTTTATAAATAATTATTACAAAAAACTTATTAAAAGGTTTAATGAAAAAAAGAAAGAATAAGGTTGAATTATTAATAAAAGATTAGGAAAATAATAAATTTAATAAACTTTACCATAAATAACTTAATTCCTTAAAAAAATAAATATACTTTTTATCCCTTTTTTTAAGATTAAAATTTATATTAAAAAAATTAAAAATATTAATATTTATTTTAATAGGGGTATTATTTAGATTTAATAAATTATTAAAAAGGTTTTATAAATTATAACTATTAAAAAGGGAAAGTATAATTGCTTAATTATTTTCTAAATTATGTTAAAAAATATATTAAAATAATTATAATTTAATAAACCAAAAAATTACTTTTAATTATAATATAAAAATCTTAATATTAAAAAACGACACGTTTTTTAAAATTTATAATATAATTTTTAAAACCTATAAAATTCCTATTATTATTAAAGGTATAAATTTTATAAATTTATATTTAAAACATTTAAATTTAAAAGGTAAAAAAGTTTTTTAAAAAGGTTCTTATTATATTAACGTTAAAAATCCTAAACGATTAAATTAAATAACGTTAAAAGTTAATTTATTAGCGTAAGTAATTACTTATTTAACCTAAAATTAATTAACATGCCATTTGTTAAAGAATGGTAATATTTTTATATTTTAATTTTGGATAATATAGTATTAAAAGGGTGGGGGCGTTTAGAATTCCTGTTTAATATGGGGCAATAAATTAATAACTTTAAAGAATATTTAATTTATAATATCGGGATTTAATTAATGCATCTATAATAAGTCTTTATTTTTAATAATAAAGGCTATTATTTAATAGAGGTTTTAGTAGTTTAAGGTTATTATAAAAGAAGATAGTAATAGTAAAATGGATAATAATATAATAGCGGTATGAATGGATAATAATAATAATAAATTAGAAGACCTTTTTTTAGTGTAAAGCTGGCAGGGCAAAATTTTAGTGAATAAAAGATAGGTAAGCAGGAAAAATAATAGGAGGGGTTATGGATTTTTTAAAAAATTTAAAAACCTTTTTATAATAATTAAAGTTACTAGTAAAATAAAAATAAATTTAAAAGAAGTAAAATAAAACTACCAAATATTAGTTTTAATATGGATATCGTAAGATTAAATTAAAGAAGCTTATATTAAAAAGGTTAGTTAAGATTTAAAGACTTTAATTATCTATTTATATATTTAGCTACTTTTAATAGAAAGCACATTCAAGGGTATATAACAAGTAGCTTTATTATTACTATGGTAATTTTATCTTATAAGGTGATTATTATTGTTTAAGTTATTTTTCAGGTTTTAATTATTTAGCTAGATTTTAAAACTGCGGTAATTAACTAATTGGTATTTGAGAAGGCTTTTATAATTATAGTTAAGGATTTAATTCTTATTTTAAATGTGGTTTTTATCGTGGTTGGAAATTGTAAACTTAACGTTTTTAACGTTAGGTTTACCTTATTAGATATATTAGTAAATATGCCGGGATTTAAGATAAAATCTAAGTTAAAATTAACGACTTAAATATGGAAATAATTAAATATAAGTTATAAAAAACCAGATATATTATATTTAAAAAAGAATAAAAGGAAGGTTGCGAGGAAATATATATAAAATTTAATAATAAAATTAAGGAAATTATTAATGCTTATTTAAGTTATAAAAGTGATTTTTTTATTAAAGATATAATTTTTTATGCGTGTGATATTTGTTTTAAAATATTTTAAGACGTTATTAGTTTTTTTATATACGTTATTAATTATATTTATAAGAATTATCTAATTTTATAAGCTATTAATCTTTAAATTTATATTAATAATAAAAATATATTCATAGTAAATAACTTTTTCGATATAATTATAACCTAATTATTAGAAGGGTATTTAAGCGTTAGTAATAAGTTGGTATTATATATATATATATAATTCTTTATAACCTTTGAAAATTTTAAGGAAACGATAATATGTGCTAATATTAATTATTTAAACGTGATGGTGTTTAAAGATTAATTTATTATTTATGCGTTTAGCGTATAAATTATTATAATATTATTAATTAATGTTAAAAGAATTAATGGCATAATTAAAATAATAAAAAAAATTATTTTTAATTTTATAATTAATGATTTATGTAATGACAAAAGTAAGCAAAAGATTTTTATTATTAATATATAGGTTAATTTTAATTTATTAAAACCAATTTTTTTTTTAAGAATATTTTTTTTATATTTTTATAAAGTTAATATAAATTACTTTAAATTTATTATAACCTTTATTTTTTATGTTAATATTATAATATTTATTATAATATTTTATAAGTAAAATTTTATATATAAGAGGGTATTAAGCGTTGTGAAAACGGTTATCTTATTTAAAATATTTGTATAAATCTTTATATTATATATTAAATTATTATTTTTAAATAATTTTAACTTTATCTAAAATTATGTTTTTATAGAAATATATAATGGAACGATTAATGTATTTGTTAATATAAATATTATTAAAGTTATTTTTTATTTAAATATAATGGATAATATCGTGACGATATTTAAACATATTTTTTTAAGGCATTTATACGATTATATTAACGATAACATAATTTAGATTTTTTAAAAAAAAGCTTTTTTTATTTAAATAATTATAACGTTAATTAAAAAAGACAAATATAATATTTATTATATTAGTTTATAGTTTAATGTCGATATAATTATTTTTAATAAATTAATATATATTTTTATTATTTAATAAAATATTTTTTAAAATATTTAAGCTGTGTTTAAAATTGAAAAAAATTTTATAACCCTTTTTTTTAAAGTTTAATGGTTTAATTTATCATTTATTAAGATTAAATAAGGGGGTTTTTGTATGTGAAAGGGACTTAAATATTAGATTTATTAAAAAGGTTAAAAAATTAATTAAACGTTATAATATTTAGGATTAGCTTGGTTGCGTTAATATGTAGAAGGACGAGATAATAAAAGTTTTTTTATTAAAAATTAATAGAATTAAATCAGTTTAATTATAAAAGTTTATTCATTCGATATCGAGGATAGAAAAATAATTAATAAGGTTTTTAACGATATATATTAAAACGGAAAAATTAATTAAATAAAGGATCTTATATCGTTTAATTATCTTATTTTTATATTATGGAAAAATATTAATGAATAATGTAAAGGTTGTATAATAGTAAATTTTAAGGCTTTAAATAAAATTATAATATTAGATTTTTATTTGTTATTTTTTTAAAACGAAATAATAAATAAGATATGCGGTAAGAAATATATTATTATTATCGATGGATTAAAATTTTTTTATTAGTTTTAAATCTAACCTTTATACTAGGATTAAATGATGATTATATTATTAAAAAAGTTAAAAATATTAAAAATTGCTTTTATAAGTTTTTATAATAATGTATTTTTTACGTAGAGGTTTATAAATTAGAAATTATAGACGTTTTAAAACTTTATTTATATATATATAAACGATGTTATAGTTGGTTTTATTTTTGCAGATGTTTATTTAAAATATTTAAATAAGTTATTTATCCATTTTTAGGATTTGAATTTATAATTAATTACGATAAAATCTTTTATTAAATATTTAATTATTTAGTTATTTAAGTTTATGGTTAATAATGTCGGTATAAACTTAACGTAAGGTTGGATAAACATTTTACGAAAAATCACTTAACTTATAAACCTTTATAATTTAAAAATATATATTAGAATAATTAGGTTTTTAAGGCATTATATTATTTCGTATAATTAAAAGGCTAAATCGTTGTAGAAACGAAAAATAAAATTAATTATTAATTGTTAAGATAATGTTAAAGGCGTTTTAAAGATGTTAATAATTAAAAAATAATGGGTAAAAAACGTTATATTTGAACTTACGATAATAAAGAGGGAAGCCTTTTACCTCTTTTAAGCTTAACTTACGGATCTAATTTATTTAGTACATTAAAATTATAACGTGATTATATTTTTTAAAATAGATGTTTTTTTAAAACGGGGTTATAACGTTATAGTTTTTTATTATAAGAACGGATAAAATAATAATATATTTAACGTAAATAATATATATTTAATTTAATTCTTAAGTAAGATATTTATTAAGGCTGATAGGGCCATTTATCACATGCCCTCGAACGCTCCTTTTATTAGAAGTAGTTAGATATATAAGTAGATAGTTAAGATCTTTAAATTTTAATTAACCTTTTTAATATAAGCTTTTTTAATCTGATTTTATAATATCTGTATTAAGATTAACATTTGGTAATTTTGTTTTATTCTTTTTAATTTATTTTTATTTTATTAGCAACTTAATCGTCGTAGAGGGGTTTTCGAATTTTTTGGAGGGCTTGTAACTTTTTTTTATTTTATTATTTTCCCGTTTATCTATTTTTATTTATTGAGATTTTGCTTTGTTAGTTATATGTCGAAGAGGGGTCTCTTGGTTTATCGTTATTATTACCGCTATTATTATTGTTATTATTATTTATTTTATTATTATTATCTTTTTTTATATTATTTTCTTTTATAACGACCTCGGATTATTAGAATTTTTGTTGGGTAGTAGCTTTTATTATCGAAAATGGGGACTTATTATAGGTGCGCCGGTTGGATTTAAAGATTATAAATTATATACTTTTTAAGGCTATTAATTTGCTGCCTTATATAAAACAGGAATTTTAAATGTCCTTATTTTCTTAATGTTATATTATCTAGAGCTAGAGCATAAACGTTTTATTATTTTTTGACGAATGGTGCGTTAACTAGTTTAAGGTTAAATAAGTAATTACTTGCGTTAATAGGCTAGTTTTTAGCGTTGCTTGATCCTGTTTAAAACTTTTGATGCTAGTATAGCAGGAACTTTTTTAGGAAACCTTTTTATTTTTTAAACCTAAACGTTTTAAATATAAATTTATAAGTCTTATATTTTTGGTAACGGTAGGAATCTTGCAGACTTTAGAAGCTGCGTTATAGATTTTAAAAAACGTGTCATTTTTTAATATTAAGATCCTTATATTATAGTTAGAAGTAATTTTTTAGTTTATTAAATTACAATTACTTTAATATATCTTTTAATATAATTTAAGAAATAATTGGGTAATTATATTTTTTCTTTTTAATAATTATAACTTATAAGACTTTTTTAATAACTTATTAGACTTAAATGATGCCTTTGTTAAGATAAATATTAACATTTTTAACTTTTTTAATATAAACCTTAATTTTAAGAGGAAAGACGAGAAGTATGTCTACTTTTTTAAGGAGTTAAGCTATCTGTGGCGAAGCCTATTAAACTTATTACCTTCTTAATCTTTTAATTTAATTTTATTTTTTTCTTTTTCTATTAGATTCTTTAATAAGCTTTTAAGGTTATTTATATTTAGCTTTACGATAATTATTTGTGGAATTTTATAGGATATTGGGTTGTTGTTTTTAAAATTATCATTTCCGCTTTTACCATCGCATACCTATCTATTATCTTTATCTCGTTTATTACTACCGTTACTATTATTATTATTAATAGCATTGCTATTAATAACCTTTTTTATATTATCCTAATTATTATTACTAATAGCGCTATTAATAATATTATTGCTGCAGTTATTATTAATAGCTTCTTTTATATTACCTTAATTATTATTGTTAACATTATTAATAATATTATTGCCGTAATTATCTTTAACAGCCTTTTCGGTATTATCTTAATTATTATTATTATTAACAGCTTTTTCTATACTATAATTATAACCACAATTAATAACCTCCTTAATAATATTACGTCTATTTATAGAACTTTTCTTATTATTTTAATAACCTTCATATTTATTATTTTTATTATTGCTTAAAAGGTTATCTCATTTTTTTCTGTTAAAAGCAGATATTATTTACGTTAACGTATAGAAATTTTCTAAATTTATAATAGACGGAGACTAACAAAGATATATTATAAAATTAGTTGTCGTAATTAAAATTATCTTTTAAAATAACATTATTTAAGAAACCTTAAGGAATATTAATATTGCTATAAATGCTATCTCTAAAAAAAGCAAAAATCTCTACGGCTAAAAGCTATAATATGTGAGGTATTTTCATCCTAACGCCCCCGTATTTGTTAATATTAAAAATTATATAATTATTAGATTTGATATACATTAACGTAACGTCAACCTATTTTACGATATGTGTTGTAACTATTCTTTTTATCTAGTTAAGGCTAATATTATCTTTATTAATTTTATTTAATTATTTTAAGGTAATATACTTATTTGGTTCTAAGCTTATCTTATGTTAAATAAACAAACCTTTTGCCGTAATAATCTTAAGTTTACTTTAATTAAGATTATTTAGGCTTATAAGCTTAATCTTATCGATGTCTTTAAAAAAATATAAATAATAATCTACAATAAGATAAAACTTATCTAAAATATAAATATAATCTCTTAAGCTATAAAGCTTATAAAATATGTTAAAAGTTATAGGCTTATTATCGCTAATTAATAAACCACTTAAATATATAATTCTTTAATAATTAATCTTTATAAATTTATTAACAAATTAAAGGATAAAATTATCTTAGATAATTATTTATAATATATTTAAGAAAAGTAACGTTTTTATTAAAATAAAATTATATCGATTAAATTATACTGTTAAATTCCTAATTTCCTTATTATCCTTATAACTCTTGTTATTAAAATTAATTAAAAATTAATTACTATTAACGCCGCCTTTAATAAAAAAAACGCCAATTAAAACGTAAAACCTTGTTTTTTAAATAATTAACGTAAATATGTTAATTACGGATGTAACTACGCCATACAAGATTACATCGGTTAAGACTATTGTAGTAATTTTGCCCCATAAAATAACTACTATCGTTTAAACTACTTTTTAAGTCCCAACTATTTAACTAGATCTTAAGGCTATAACAATTAATTAATTAACATTTAAAAAAGCTTTTACAATTATGGTTAAGGATTTAATTCTTGTTTTAAACGTAGTTTTTGCCGTGGTTAAAAATTGTAAACTTAATATTTTCGACATTAGGTTTGCCCCACTAAATACACTAACAGATATATTAAAATTTAAAATAAGGTTTAAGTCGAAATTAACGACTTAAATATGAAAGCAGTTAAATATAAATTATAAAAAGCCAGATATATTATATTTAAAAAAAAATAAAAGGAAAATTGCAAAAAAATATATATAAAACTTAAAAACGAAATTAAAAAAATCATTAATACTTATTTAAATTATAAAAATAACCTTCTTATTAAAGATATAATTTTTTACGTATATAATACTTATTTTAAAACGTTTTAAAACGTTATTAACTTTTTTATACACACTATTAGCTATGTTTATAAAAACCGCCTGATTTTATAAGTTATTAATCCTTAAACCCATGCTAATAATAAAAATATATTTATGGTAAATAACTTTTTTAATATAATTATAACCCAGCTATTAAAAGAACACTTAAATATTAATAATAAATTAATATTATATACGTACATATAATTCCTTATAACCTTTAAAAACTTTAAAAAAATAATAATATATATAAACATTAATTACTTAAACGTAATAATATCTAAAAATTAACTTACCATTTATATATTTAACGTATAAATTATTATAATATTATTAATTAACGTTAAAAGAATTAATAATATAATTAAAATAATAAAAAAAGCTATTTTTAATTTTATAATTAATGATTTATATAATAATAAAAATAAATAAAAGATTTTTATTATTAACGTATAAATTAACTTTAATCCGTTAAGATTAAACCTTCTCTTAAAAATATTTTTTTTATATCTTTATAAAGCTAATATAAATTATTTCAAACCTATTATAACCTTTGCTTCTTATATTAATATTATAATACCTATTATAATATCCTATAAATAAAACCCCATATGCAAAAAAATACTAAGCGCCGCAAAAATAATTATCCCGCTTAAAACGCTTATATAAATCTTTATATTATATATTAAACTACCACCCTTAAATAACTTTAACTTTATCCGAAACTACACCTTTATAAAAATATACAATGGAACGATTAACATATTTATTAATATAAGCATTGTTAAAGTTATCCCTTACTTAAATATAATGGATAATATCGTAATAATACTTAAACACACCCTTTTAAGGCACTTACACAATTATATTAATAATAACATAATTTAAACTTCTTAAGAAAAAGCCTCTTTTACTTAAATAATTATAATGTTAATTAAAAAGGATAAACACGACGCTTACCACGTTAGTTTATAATTTAACGCTAATATAACCATTTTTAATAAACTGATACACGTTTTTACTACTTAATAAACCACTCCTTAAGACGTTTAAGCCGTGCTTAAAGTTAGGGAAATCTTTATAACCCCCTCTTTTAAAGCTTAACGACTTAATTTATCATTTATTAAAACTAGACAAGGGGCCTTCATATACAAAAAAGACTTAAATACCAAATTCACTAAAAAGGTTAAAAAATTAGTTAAACGTTATAATATTTAGGACCAACCCAATTACATTAATATATAAAAAGATAAAATAATGAAAATCCCCCTTATTAAAGACTAATAAAACTAAATTAATCCAGCCACAAAGGTTTATTCACTTAATATTAAAGATAAAAAAATAATCGATAAAATCTTCAACGATATATACTAAAACGGAAAAATCGATTAGATAAAAAATCCCACACCATTTAATTATCCTATCTTTATCTTATGGAAAAATATTAACAAATAACGTAAAAGCCATATGGTGGTGGATTTTAAAGCTTTAAACAAAATTATAATATTAAATTCCTACTTATTACCTTCTTAAAACGAAATAATAAATAAAATACACAATAAGAAATATATCATTATTATTAATAAATTAAAATTCTTTTACCAACTTTAAATCTAACCCCTATACCGGGACCGAATGGTAATTATATTATTAAAAAAGTTAGAAATATTAAAAATCGCCTTTATAAGTTTTTATAATAATACATTTTTCGTATAAAGGTTTATAAACTAAAAATTATAAACGTTTTAAAACTTTATTCATACATATATAAATAATATCACAGTCAGTTTTATTTCTGCAAACACTTATTTAAAATACCTAAATAAGCTATTTATTTATTTTTAAAACTTAAACTTATAATTAATTATAGCAAAATCTTTTATTAAATACTTAATCATTTAATTACTTAAGTTTATAATTAACAGCATTAATATAAGCTTAACGTAAGGCCAGATAAACGTTTTATAAAAAATCACTTAACTTATAAACCTTTATAATTTAAAAACGTATATTAAAATAACCAGATTTTTAAAACGTTATATTACTTAATACAATTAAAAGGTTAAACCGTTATAAAAGCAGAAAACAAAATTAATTACCAATTGCTAAGATAATATTAAAAACGTCCTAAAAACGCCGACAGCTAAAAAACGATAGGCGAAGAATATTATATTTAAACTTATAATAATAAAGAAAAAAACTTTTACCCTCCTTTAAACCTAACTCACAAATCCAATTTATTTAATACACTAAAATTACAACATAACTACATTTTTTAAAATAAATACCTCCTTAAAATAAAATTACGACGTCATAATTTTTTATTATAAAAATAAATAAAACGATAATATATTTAACATAAATAACATACATCCGATTTAATTCCTAAATAAAATACTTATTAAGGCAGAGACTAATTACTAAACTATAAAATTAAAAATATTTTACTTAATATAAACTTGCCGGCATTTTTAAATATAAGTTTAATCGTATAAATACCCTATAATAATCTTAATAAATTATAAGTCCACCCGTGGCATAATAAATTAAAATTCTTTATGCTTTATTAACTTAATTAAATTAAATATATAACTTATACTAACCTTAACATATTTATTTTAATTTTCCTTAGATATTTAATATATCCCTAATCGGTTAAATTTAATACTAAATACCTTATCCCATCTACCAACATTACCTAATCTTAACGATAAAAAAAAAATTATTAAAGAAACAAAAAACGTTTTAAACGATATTATTAACAATTTTAATTACATTTTTTAACACCATATATTCCTTATCTTTAATTTAAAACCTTTTATACCTTCCCACTTAATACCTAACAACGTTAAACAATATAATTATAATTTTAATATAAAAGATAATAATTATAATAAACATTCCTCGCCCTTACCGCTAAATTTTAATTATATAACAGAAATATACGTTTAAATAAATAACGTTAAAAAGCAAGTTATAATAACTAAATATGCTAATAACCCTTATCTTACTAAGATTATTACTAAACTAAAAATTTATAAATAAACGTAACGTTTAGCCTAGAATTTTATATATATACTTAAAAACGATAGCCTCCTTTAAACAAAAAAACGGAATAACCGCTAAAAATTATACATTCTTAAAAACTAAATATAAATATTCTTTAAAACGGTTCATAATAAAAAACATTATTTTAAATTACGTCGTATAACATACAACTTAAACGGCTTTAACGTTTAACACTTAATAAAAAAACTACACTAATATCTCGCTTATTATCCGCATTACCAACTTAATTAAACAAACCGTTAAAAAGCTTTAAAGGAATTAAAACCAATCGTAAAGCCTAACATCCCTTATTATACGATTTATATAAACTTTATAATCGACTTACCTAAAATCGACATTAAAGGAATTATATAACATATACTAAATTACGATTATTATAATTCCTTTATAACAATCATTAATAAATTTAATAAAAAAACCTTATTAATTCCTAAACACTTAACATACACCGCTAAAATTTAAACTAAAATATTTTATAAAATGTTTATCGCAACAAACTAAAACCTCTTAACAAAAATAATTATAAACCAAAATTAAAAATTCACCAATAAAATATAATAAATACTTTAACATTATAACGACATTAAAACTGCCATAACAATAAATTACCATACTTAAATAAACGGCACAAATAAAAAACACAATTAAAACGTTAAAATCGTAATAAAATTTTAATACATCGCTTTTCTTAACATTCCTTAAAATAAAATATTAAACGCCCTTTAATATAATTTTAATAATTTTTATTACTTAATATTTAAAAAATTACCAAACAAGGTTATATTAAGCTTTAAGCCTTATATCTTATTATTTATTTTAAAAATAAATATTAACATAATAGATTTTAAGATTTAAAAAAACATATATTAATAAAAAATTTAGACTATTATTAATTACGCCGTAACCAACGTTAAAATCCGCTATAATATCAAATAAAACCCTTAATAATTTAACGTCGAAAAAGAAATCTTCCTTAAACTCCATAAAAATTACCATTTATTTAAGAAACCGGAACAAAAATGGTTTAAATAATACGCAGGTTTTTTTACAATTATAAAAAAAATTAAAAACTTAACTTATAAACTAAATTTTCCATAGCATTAACAAATTTACCGCATCGTTTTAATCGCTTATCTTACTCTTACACCTATTAATACAAACCTTTAATTAAGACGCCGGTTAAAGCCAGGCTAGGTTTTTGTTAACAAAAACAACAACAACTTAGTTTTATACGAAATTAAAAAACTTAAAAAACATTAAGTTAATCACATTAAAAGGCGCCCCATATTAAAATATTTAATATCTTAAAAAAGCTACGGTTTAAAATTCGACAAATAATATTTAAAACCATTCCTAATATAAAACGCCGCATAACTTATTAAAAAGTTTAATAAGAATCACCAACTCACCCTTAATAAATTAAAACTAATTAAAAAATTAAACTTAATTAACAAACCGATCTTTACGTATAACATTAATACCTTTATCGTAATCCTTTCAAACGGCTAATAAGCCGATTAAAAAATAATTCATATCGTTAAAAAAGGGCAGGGGAGACTAAAAAAGGCCAAATAAATCAGATGAATGCTTAGATCGACAGTTTTAGTTAAATTATGATGATTCTTAGTTGCAGGCATACATAAAAAAAAAAAAAAAAAAAGGCGCGGGGGTAGTGACAAGGCCACCTATCACATGCCCTCAAACGCTCCTTCTATTGGAAATAGCTAAATATATAAATAAACAGTTAAGATCTTTAAATCTTAACTAATCTTTCTAATACAAGCTTCTTTAATCTAATCTCATAATACCTATACTAAGACTAATAAAAGTAAAGATTAATTATTAAGTTATAAAATTAAAAATATTTTATTTAGTATAAATTTACCAACATCTTTAAGTGTAAATTTAATCATATAAATATTTTATAATAGTTTTAACAAATTATAAATCCACTTATGGCGTGATAAATTAGAATTTTTTACATTTCGTTAACTTAATTAAGTTAAATATATAGTTTATATTAACTTTAATATATTTATTTTAATTCTTTTTAAATATTTGGTATATTTTTAATTAATTAAATTTAATGTTAAACGCTTTATTTCGTTTGTTAACGCTATTTAATCTTAATAATGAAAAAAAGATTATTAAAGAAACGGAAAACATTTTAAATAATATTATCGATAATTTTAATTATATTTCTTAATATTATATATTTTTTATCTTTAATTTAAAACCTTTTATATTTTCTTATTTAATATTTAATAATATTGAATAATATGGTTATAATTTTAATATAAAAAATAATAATTATAATAAATTGTTAAAATAAATAAGGTGGTTCCGTAATCACGGTGAGTTACAAATAAAAGGTCAAAATTATAAATGTAATTAAAGTTGTTAAGTAGAATGGAAAGGATTGAAAATCCTTTCCTAATTTAAAGTAAGCTATAAAGATGGGCATAAACCATGTGGGTTACGTAACTGTTCCCCACAATTCCTATACTAGCTATCTTTTCTTTTTTCGTACCTATTGCTTTAATTCATTACTTTAATCTATTACTTTATATATTTCCATTTTTATCCTAATATATTAACCTTTCTTAACCTATCTTTGTAATTGTAGCATAAAACAGTTAATATCGACAAATGTTTTTAGTGTTTTATTAGCCTTCGTTTTAATTATAGCATTAGCCGGATTATCTTTTCCCTAAATCTATTAGATTTCCGCGATTTCCCGGCGTTTATATAATTAGCGTAATGATATAATGTCAATTATTAACTTTTTTTTTTTAATAATACCCAGTTTAACTAAACATTTATATAAGGAAAAAGAGTTAGTATAAATTACGACTGGAATTATTGGTAAAATGTCTTATTAATTTAAAATTATTATAAGGGTTTTGTTAAGGGTAATTCCTATATTAATATTATGGATTATCGCATATATCTTACTAGTAAGGACATTTTTAATAATTTTTTAACATTTTGTTAAGCTTTAATATATGAGATTACTTTTTATCCTAAAGAATTTATCGTTTATTGCGTTGTTATTATTTGTTAATTTATTTTTGAAAGCAATTATATAATTTATTTATAAGCTTAAATCTTTATTATTCGCAAAAGATCCATCCACAAATAAGAATAGTTTAGCATCTAAGAAATTAAGGGGAACATATCGAAATTTTTTATTTAAATTTTTGAGTTACTATTAAAGTTTATTATTTAATTAGGCAATTTTATCCTTTCTAGGCTTTTTATATTATATTACCTTAAACATATTATAAGTTACTTCCAGTTAATATATGGTGGCAATATAAACGCTATAAGCTTTTTATTAGATATACTACTAGGCAATATCGTTAATAGACTTTTTAATAAAGATAATTTTCTTTCTTTGTTTTTTTTAACGTAAATATAGTAATCTATCTATATTTTTAAATAAAATATAATTATTAAAAATTAAAGGTTCTTTATCAATAAGATAAGTCTTAAGTTTAGTTAAAAGCTTAGCTTTTTTTAGTTTTTTGTTTTTAAAATAGTCGAATTGTTTGTTAAAGATATCGAAAGTGTCATTAGTTTATATATCGACTAAATCAAAACGTTTATTTGATTTTGTAACGAATAAATAAAGATTATAAGTTAAGGTTTTTATATTAAGTCGTTCTTAATAATACTTAAAATAAATAACCTACCAATATGTTCCAACTTTGGCAATCCTATAAACCAGTTTGAAAATTACTATAATAATATTTTCTAGATATTTCGGAACAAATTTGATAGGTAGTTATGCTAGAAGTTTACGATTAAAAGGCGTATTAGATTGTGTATATATTTGCGTAACGTTACGTAGCTAGATAATCATGCTTTTTTATAATAGCGTAAGGGTAAAAACTGCAATAACTTATTAGCTTACTTATTAAATCGTTAATAATTGGGTTAGTATTACTCGTTTTCCCATGTTACTATGTCCTTAAATAACAAATCTTAATTTCTTATATAAGTTATCTGTTACTTTACCCTTGATTTCTTAGACGATTCGTGAATTAAATATTTAGATGTTGCCATACTTAGTATAGTTGTATTTTTTAAATAAAAATACGCCTTATCCGATTAAGCTTTCAATTTCTTAGGCATTAGAGGCTTCAAATGGTTATCCCGGCGTGGTAATCTTGCCTTTATTACATAGTTATATCAATAGCTATCTATTGATAACTTCTTTTTAGGTTATATTAACAACATTCTCCTTTAGCTTATTCTTACTACCACAAGGATATCCTTATCCTCTTTTAGATATACGTGGCTTTGGATCTTATTCCGATACTTGCTCTAGAACATATTCGTTTAGATTGTCTTCATCCTTCAGTTTACTTTCAAATTTGGATTTAATCGAAATATGTATAATCTTATCGCAATAATAAGGCTTTACAACAATTATCCTAAATTTAACAAGTCTATTATTAATCTAAACAATGCATATTTTACCGTCTCGTACTACCAACTTATAGGATCCTTTCTAGCCTTTATTTTCCCAAAACATTTAAACTTTTAATTACAAAGAAAAGTTGAAGATACTTAACATATTTAAGCCGTTTTGCATATCAAACGCCTCGCTCACCTATCGTCATGCCTTCAATTTTTAGACTTCCACCATAACCTTCTTAATGGCGGCAGCTTACTGGTACAGCGATAGCATAGGTGGTAAGCTTTCAACCAATCGTAGATATGCCCCAAAAACAAGCAATGTCGGAACCAAACCATTGGGTTTTGCTATGTCGTTAACAGCTTTCACAGTTATTTATAGAATATAAGATGGTTTTATGCGATATTTTTTTATATTTTCGGAAATAATTTTGTAGATGCGTTTCAACGGTCTATAATATCATTCCAATTTGCCGATAAAATTATATACTTCTACAAAAACTTCCTCCACCAAAATGGCAAAGGCCTTTACGTTTATTTTAAACTTATTTGCTATAAAGTTTATATCTATATTAAATATTAAGTTATCAGATGATTTTAAATAGGTATCGATCTAAATTATTTTTAAGATGTCTTAAACTTATCTTATAGACATGTTTTTTAAAAATTTAACGGTTTAAAATAAGATTACCTTATCGATAACATGAAGTACCAGTTAATTATTAATATATATAACGTTAATATATATCGTATAGTTAAAATCGATGTCATCCTTAACAATAAATTTAAATCTTTCTAATATACTACCGTATAATTAACATTAATAACAATATTTAATGATTTTCTTAATAATTTTAAGATTAACATCGTTATATCCAACTTTTATAAAGACATTATAAAGGCGTTTAATCGTTAGATAACTAAATTGTCGATATATTTAACGTAATTCCTTTTTTATTAAATAACAATAAGTAATAAAACGTTTTCGTTCCATTAAGAATTATAAATAACCTTATTTACAAATAATAAAATAATTTTTATTTTTATAAATAAAGACGTTTTTCATATTGTTAAGGTATATCCTTAACCGGTCCATATTTTTTAAGTAAAGTAAGAAAGGGGTATTTATAAGTATAATTTAAAACGGGATTATTCCAAATAATATTAAGACTCATATTATTCCTAGGTTTTATTATTTTAGATTATTTCCAAAACAAATTATATGTTAACTGGTAATGATTGTATCGAATTAAATACTTAGATAGATTCGTTACAAAACTTTTAATTAAGATTTATTACTTAATAATATCCCAGTTACTCCCATATCGAAGAATATGCCTTGAAAAGCATTAATATATCAGTTTTTTAAGTAAAACGCAATCGGTATTTTAGAAGTTTCGTAAGGATTTACAACTATTACCTTTTTTAAATCGTCATTATCAAATAAATTAATTCTAGTGAAAACATGTATTATTACCTAATTTATAAAAATGTTAGCAATATTTTTGCCATTAATAACATTATATTAAATCAAATATTATGTTAAAAAGGTTGGTTTTTATTCACCATTATCGTAAATATCATCTTAATCTTTGTGAGTTATATACCATAAGTTAAAATCAACTTAGTTTTACTTTTTATCATTACTTATAGCGACGTTAATTCCCTTATAATCTAAAAAAAAGGCAGTAAAATCTTTATTTATATTTCTTTTTCCGACTTTTTAAACATAACAACGCCATTTATTTTTCTTGGCTTTACGTTTACTTATTGGATACTTTATTAACTAATAATTAAACTTACCGTAAATAAAACATTTCTTATCTTTCTTACCTTATCGATTATTATAACAGCGTTTAAATTAAGCACTTCTAAGATAATAATTCCCTTAAAACTTATTATTATTCCTATACATTTAATCAATCTAATATTAATCGTTAAATACATGGTATTATAAGTTATAGGTATTATAACAGTAAATAATTCCAGCTACACTACGTAGATTAAAGCAAATACTTTTAAATATAATAAATAATTTTAAAATAATAATGTTAAAAATTAAATAACCTTAAATAACATTAATTATACCATCCTTTAAATTAACATTTTTCATATAATTAATTAATAATCCTTTTTAAAGATGTTGGATATATTTAATTAATATATCGAGACAAATAAACAAATCCTTATTAAGATTTTCCTTTATCGTAATATAAATCATAATTGTTTTTCATTTATGTATATATATTTATTAATTTTTAATAATATGGAAGAAACTTTTAATTTTAATAACCATTTGCTCTTAAATAAGTCCTTTCTAAGCAATTTAATTATAATAATATTATAAAACGTAATCCTTTAACATAATTAAATAAATAATAACGTAACCTAAAAATAAAACCCCAGCTTTACCACATATATTTTTAAAGATCTTTATCTTCTCGTTAAGGATATTATACTTATTACCATTGAATTTAATTTTATCGTTATTATACATCTTAACAAGGTCGGTAATCGCCCACGAGTATTATGGTTCGTACGACAGTCGTGGTTCATATAACAGTCTTTATTTAAAAGGGGTTATTGATTAGTTATTACCTCAATTCCTTTAATTATCCCATCCTTAATCGTCCTAATTATCTTAAGCTTGGTTAACTATTCTTAACCGGAAGTTTAAGTTTATATTTAAAAGGTTAAGGGGTTATAAGTTATGTTATAAAATCAAAAAGCCTATAATTAATCTTTATTAAAAAGCAATTATATTATTAAATAAAAGGTAATTATCATTATAACCGAAGAATCAGCCAAATATAATAGGTTTTTAGCCTCGGCTTAAACTTAAACCTAGTCCCGAACCTAAAGCTAAAGTTGGAGCTGGATTTTATCTAATTTAATTATTTAGGGCAAACAAATTACCTGGTTTATTCAAGCCAACCCGTTTATTCGTATTAGGGGTTGGAGTGGTAACGATCACCTTAACTTTTAAAATGCCTTAATTTAATCCCATAAGTTATCATTTATAAGTTTCTAAAACTTTATTTTAATTATCTTTTTTAAAAGATCGTTTTAAGTTGATACCATTTATATTCTTCGCATCTTATTATAGTTTCCTCCGGTAATTAAGGTTTTTTATAAAAACAAATATTATAAAATACTTCGTACTTACATTTGCAACCTCATCTTCTAATAATATAAAAAATTCTTTTACATTAATAACTTTCTTAAGTTTCTTAATAAAAACACAACCAAAAATTCATATACCATGCTTAAAAAAATAATTAATTATCTTCGACTTTAATATTCGATTTAATTTGTCAAAATATCTTACTTCCCAACCGTTAAAATTAACTTGGTATTTCTCCTAAAAATCTTTATCACAAAAATCATCATCGTACATTAAAAATATCTCCACATAATATATATCTAACACCAAAGCATTTAACTCATCGATATTTTCTAAATTTACCTCCTTACCGCTATATTCGTTTTTAATATACATATCCCATATCAGATAGCCATATTTTCGTTTAAAATCTAACTTTAAAGTTAAAATAATAATTAATCCCTTTCCTTTCTTAAAAAGGCCCGCCATTTTAATGGTTACTTATATAAATATAAAATAATAAACGTATAAAGCTTATTATAATAAATAAATATCAAATATAATAATAATAAAAAATTAAATATAAATATTATAAAAAAATAAATAAACATTAATATAATTAAATTTATATTTATAAGTTTAAATTTTTAAAAAAAACTTCTTACAGAAAAAAACTTTATAAATAATAAAAAAAAAATATAACCTAAAATAATAAATCCAAACATAAAAAATGTAGTTGTAAGTTAAAAAAAAATTTTTTAATAATATAATCGCACACTAACGTAAGATAACGCAAAGCTAAAGTCTATAAAATAAATAGCATATAAATACTTAACTATCAAAATATAACATAATTATCTTAAAAGTCTATTCCTAATTATATTTTCTAAACAAATCGGTCCAAATAAGTATTAACTTGGATAAGCTTTTTGGTTTAAATAGGTTTTTAGCTTAGATAAAAGAATCGGCTAAATTTTATTAAAGCAAATATCGTCTTATAGCTTAGTAAAGGGATTGTTAGTTGGATTGTTTATATAAAAAGCTTTCTCGTGATATTCTCAGGTATTATTAGCACAAACATATGCGGCGCCTCGAATATTTACCAATAAATCTCGGTCTAATCTCTTCATATATAATAGACGTAAACTTATAAACGCAAACATAATACGACGCCTCGAAGTTTTTAAATTAATATAAAATTCTTGTATTTATAATAATTATAAATTTCAAAAAGTTTTAATCCAGAAATTCCAAATAAAATTTCTTATCTAAAAATTTCCAATTAAATCTAAAATTACAAATCTTTATTTCTTCTTATCCTAATACTATCAATAATATTATTCGATATAAATCTCCTTATTATTTATAATTAATTTATTTTATCAACCACTAATCAATATTAGAATAAATAAGATAATTCCATAATTATAATAAATTATAAATAAAAGATTAAAATCATAAATATAATTAAAGTTGTTAAATAAGATAAAAAGGATTGAAGATTCTTTCCCAATTTAAAATAAATTATAAAGATGGGTACGGACCATGTGGGTCACGTGACTGTTCCCCACAATTCCCACAAAATATTCCTTACTTTTATTATTAAATTTTAGTTATACGATAAAAATATACGTTTAAATAAATAACGTTGAAAAGTAAATTATAATGGCCGAGTATATTAACGATTTTTATTTTATTAAGATTATCGTTAAGTTAAAAGCTTGGAAATAAGCGTAACGTTTAGCTTAGAATTTTATATATATACTTAAAAATAATAGCTTTTTTTAAATAAAAAAACGAAACAATTATTAAAGATTATATATTCTTAAAAATTAAATATAAACACTTTTTAAGGCAGTTTATAATAAAAACCATTATTTTAAACTATATTATATAACATATAACTTAAATAATTTTAACGTTTAATATTTAATAAAGAAATTACGTTAATATTTTATTTATTATTTGCATTATTAATTTAATTAAATAAATTATTAAAAGGCTTTAAAGAAATTAAAATTAATTATAAAGCTTAGTATTTTTTATTATACGATTTATATAAACTTTATAATTAACTTATTTAAAATTAATATTAAAGGGATTATATAACATATATTAAGCTACGATTATTATAATTCTTTTATAATAATTATTAACAAATTTAATAAAAAGATTTTATTAATTTTTAAATATTTAATGTATATTATTAAGGATTAGGCTAAAATATTTTATAAGATATTTATCGTGGCAAATTAAGGCTTTTTAGCAAAAATAATTATAAATAAGGATTAAAAGTTTATTAATAAAATATAGCAAACATTTTAACGTTATAATAATATTAAAACCGTTATAATAACGGGCTATTATGCTTAAATAAATAATATAAATAAAAGGCATAATTAGGATATTAAAATTATAATAAGATTTTAATATAAAATCTTTTTTAACATTTTTTAAAATAAGATATTAAATGTTTTTTAATATAATTTTAATAACTTTTATTACTTAATATTTAAAAGGTTATTAAATAAGGTTATATTAAACTTTAAACTTTATATCTTATTATTTATCTTAAAAATAAATACCGGCGTAGTAAACTTTAAAATTTAAAAAAATATATATTAATAAGAAGTTTAAGCCGTTATTAATTACGTTACGATTAATGTTAAAATTTACTATAATATTAAATAAAATCTCTAATAATTTAACGTTAGGAAGGAGGTTTTTCTTAAGCTTTATAAAGGTTATTATTTATTTAAAAAATTAAAACAAAAGTGGTTTAAATAACGTATAAGTTTTTTTACGGTTATAAAAAAGATTAAAAATTTAACTTATAAATTAAATTTTTTACGATATTAGCGGATTTATTACATCGTTTTAATTATTCACCTTACTTTTATATTTATTAATGCAAATCTTTAATTAAAGTGTTAATTAAAGTTAAGTTAAGTTTTTATTAATAAAAACGATAATAATTTAATTTTATATAAAATTAAAAGATTTAAAAAACGTCGAATTAACCGTGTTAAAAAGCGTCTTATATTAAAGTATTTAATGTTTTAAAAAAGTTATAATTTGGAATTTAACAAGTGATATTTAAGATTATTCCTAATGTAAAACGTTATATAACTTATCGAAAAATTTAATAAAAATTATCAATTTATTCTTAATAAGTTAAAACTAATTAAGGAATTAAATTTAATTAACGAATTAACCCTTATATATAATATTAATACCTTTATTATAATCTTTCCAAACAGTTAATAAGCTAATTAAAAAATAGTTTATGTTATTAAAAAAAAACAAGGGAGGTTAAAAAAGGCTAAATAAATTAAATAAATGCTTAGATCGATAGTTTTAGTCGGATCGTAATAATTCTTAGTTGCGGACATATACAAAAAAAAAAAAAAAAAAAAAAAAAAAAAAAAAAAGGCGCGGGGGTAATAATAATGCTATTTATTATATACCTTCGAACGTTTCTTTTATTAAAAGTAGCTAAATATATAAGTAAATAATTAAGATTTTTAGATTTTAATTAACTTTTCTAATATAAGCTTTTTTAATTTAATCTTATAATACTTATATTAAAATTAACATTTAATTTAAATAATATATAATATATTTTAATTTAAGTTTTAAATTAAAAATTATATTAAATCTTTTAATTAAAGCTAGGTGGAAAACTTAAACTAACGGCATTTAAACGCTAATTTTAAATATATTAAAGTGCGAATAAGCTTTTAATAATAATTTTATAAGGTGCGAATAATAAAACTTTATATTTAATTAATTTTAACAAAAAAAACGTTTAAAGGCATATAATAAATAACTTTATTAAAATAACATTTTTATTTTTTTAAAATAGAAAAAACTTCTTATTTAAGCTTAATATGTTTGCTTAATAAGTTAAATCTTTTTAAAAAAAACCATATATGTTAAGACATAACCATGGACGTGGATAGCCACTCCCGTGGCTATCCATGGCTACTGCTATATGGGCATCTCCATGGCTGCCGCTGCCACAGCTTGCTGAACCTTATCGGTGTATATATAGCTAGTTTCAAACGTTAGGAGCTCAGCTCTCTTCTTCTCTTCTATATACTTCATTGACTGATTGACCTCTTAAGTCCCATCAATATAATAACCCTCGAAAACTTAGGCATAATATTCATGATTTTAACCTTTATTTGCAACTACCCGTGATCACGGAACCACCTTATCTGTTCCAACAGGCCTCGTGGGCCTCATGAACCCTAATGTCTCAGATGTTACGTAATCCCCCTTTATAGGATATAAGATTGCCAGGCATTGGCAAACGGGAATAGCTTCTCTTTCACTCCTTAAGCTTTAGATTAAATACACTCCTATCAGCATACTGACTCTACCTGATCCCACTCTTACATCTAGTCTAAGCTTGCTGATAAAAGCAGATGCGTTAGTAATTAACCTTATTAAACAATGTAGCGACCGATGCATATATACGGGGATTTTGTTCAGATAAACCCAATCGTTGACATCAAAGTCTAAAGACTCAAATACAATCTAGCATAAGAATTGGAGATGTCATCATAACAATTGCCACCGTATTTTATTGATAGTGAAGGGGCTAAAGAAGAAGGAGGAAAAAGAAGACTCACGTACTAATTATTAGGACTCATGCGCTGCTCTTCGAGAACTTGCTTAGTGATATATCATCCAAAGTTAAATCATGAACTGCCCAATCTATATGGCATTCACGTATATTCGGATGTGGACATACCTTACAAGGATCAGTTTTAATCCACGGGGTTTTTGATGGGAGGTAACTTACGACTCGCTAAGCTCATTTCGTCAACTTCTAACGTACATAGCGTTCATATATACAACATCATTCATTATCTTATTACAACACTAATCCACAGCGGACTCAGAAGCGATCCTCGGGCTTCTTCCACCCTGCTAGGCGCGTAACCTCTCCAATAACCGAGAGTATATTCTCCACGATTAGTTTGACCATGCCCTGCCGTTTATTCTTCCCATCGGCATCGCGCGAGGGCTGTTCGGTGCCAATCGTAGGCAGGACATTATCGCTGGCGGACAGGCTGACAAATAGAGCGAAAGGGATGAGCCACACGCATAAGCCAAAATAGGAGGCGATTTCGGTAAAACTTGGAACGTCCGGCTGATCGTACATCGAGGTCATACGCGAGTATGAGCGCTGCTGGGCCTCGGAGAAGTGTTGGAACCAGAAATAGTGATTAACAAGAACCAACACTACGTCACCGTTAGCTAAAACCCACAGACTGTTTACTGTATAATATTTGGTAGTGCGCGGTTGAGTGCAACGTACCACATGAGGCGATGAATAACGGGTCAGACAACTTGACGAAAGGGAAGCGTCGCATATTGCCGAGGTACACAACGTGAGAAGTCACACCCATGAGTGTCAAGAGAAGGGGAAATCCATCGACTAGGCATAGTAGTAACTGAAGGCCAATTATAGAATATATAAGCTTGGTGAGAAATCGTTTTGCGATGACAGTATGCTCCTCGACAAGTTCAGAGAGATAATAAAGACCGGAAGCTGTTTAGTAGTTCAGCATCGATATATAGGTAAGAATTGTCGGGATTGATGCCTACCGATGGCAAGGGTTAAGAAACAGAAGCCGACGATAGAGCCTAGATAGCCGACAAGAGGTAAAATCCACATGTTTACGGGACAACTATGACGATCTCATAGTATAAAAACGGTGTTTATAAATAATTGAGGTATTGGAACCAGCGAGCATGACGGAGGTTCTTATAAAAGACCGTGCAATGTGCAATTGTGCAACTTGCAACGTTCCTGATATATGCTAACCTTTAGGTGGTACTACTGTGAAGGTATGTACGTATATGAAAGTTGCAGCTTCAATGTTCAATGTTGGATCTTTAGAGTTGGAACTTCATAGTTGGAACTGTCAGGAACGCGACTAACCTTAGAAGAATTGAGCCCTATCAAAGTGCCGAAGATTTTCCATAAACGTATTATGTCATGATATGTATATAAACATAGTTAGTGTGCATCCACTGGCCTTTCATTGACGAGATAACGATAACGATTGGTTCCCAAGTCTGTTGCTCCACAGAAAAGTTATACCATAGTATATCCTGAATCTCTGACCAAGCATACGAGTTCGATGTAGTAAGGTC
Organism: Hypoxylon fragiforme; assembly: GCF_022984875.1. Classification (NCBI taxonomy): domain Eukaryota; kingdom Fungi; phylum Ascomycota; class Sordariomycetes; order Xylariales; family Hypoxylaceae; genus Hypoxylon; species Hypoxylon fragiforme. The sequence continues at coordinate 4,298,120 of NW_026054756.1, read as the reverse complement.
CAAATAAATCAAAAGAACAAAAAATAGAATTGACTTATAACAAAACATGTCGCGACCAGAGGATACTCTGTAAGTATTCTCATCTCTCAGCTCCCCCCTCTTGCCCCTCTTCTCTCTGCCCCCACCATCACCATCACCATCACCATCACCATCACCACCAAAACACGGATATATCGTCAAATCTAACCTACTTTCTGCCCAAAAGATCCGCCGATGTTCACTACAATGACTCCGAAGCACGCAAATATACCACCTCTTCTCGTATACAGAACATTCAAGCTTCTATGACACATCGGGCTCTGGAACTCCTCGATCTCTCGTCGCCTTCTTTTATTCTAGATGTTGGCTGTGGAAGCGGCTTGTCGGGTGAAATACTCTCCTCGATACCCCCTAACGAAGGTGGCCCACATGTATGGGTGGGTATGGACGTGTCGGCTTCCATGCTTGACGTCGCTCTACAACGAGACGTGGAAGGCGACCTGTTGTTGGCAGATATTGGACAAGGAGTGCCCTTTCGACCGGGAACGTTTGATGCCGCAATCAGTATCAGTGCCATACAATGGCTCTGCAATGCAGAGAGCAGCGATGTGTCACCCGCGGGGCGACTGTCGAGATTCTTCAATGGCCTATACTCAAGTCTGAAAAGGGGCGGACGGGCTGTCTGCCAGTTCTATCCCAAGAATGACGAGCAGAAGAAAATGATTACAACTGCAGCAGTAAAGGCAGGGTTTGGAGCTGGTCTACTCGAAGACGATCCCGAAACCAAAAACGTCAAGGTGTATTTAGTTCTCACGGTTGGTGGTGGTAACATTAACGGCAGCGGTGATATCACAGGGGTAATAAAGGGCATGGAAGATGTAGACGTGCTGGACTCAAGGCGCAACAATCGAAACGGCAAGGGCGAGATCAAGAAGGGAAGCAAGGCATGGATCGTCAAGAAGAAGGAGCAGATGGAACGAAAAGGAAAGGTTGTTAAGGCGACATCTAAATACACGGGGCGGAAGAGACGGGTTAATTTCTAGGTTATCGACCATGTCTTCTCTGCATCGCGCGGCGTTCTCGGAGTTCTAGGTTTTGTGGTTGGTCGAGAAGGGAAATCCCACTTCTCAATATCTATATTATGATCAATCTTGATTCATTGTTAATGACTTGCCAGCATCATTTCCACTTTGACTACCTTGCTAAAGGATACGAGCCCCGACCCGTCCAAGTGCATGCCTCTTGGTGAAGCTCACTATAGAACGAGCCCCTGAAATGCCTATATCATACAGGTCAGTAACAAGTGTTCAGTCGGACTTTGGGTCTGGAAATAGTGAAGGGTGTGTCTATGGGCTAACTAGAACCTGCGTCTTCTAGGTCTCGCCTCGTGACACATCTAACTCATGAACTTGCCATTATCTATAGCCAAACTCCAAGGATATATCTTTCTTCCAGCTTCGGACACATTCCTCGCGGCTGTTTGTCATTGGTATCAAGCCCCTCCCCATCAATACATGAAGCTAGTAAGTATTGGGTATGAAAGTTGGACCCTCGAATCCTACCAGGCAGCCTGGTACCGTGAGTAGTTACACCTCTATTTGTGGGTTTTGGGGTCCTGGTCGAGACTAAACCCGGGTGTTGGTGGTGATTTACATGGCCGAGATCAACCCCCAGTGATCTTAATAGGCAACGAGAAGGGCTTGTGTTCCAATTAGGAGATTAGGCAACCATTTTTGGAGGTGGATCCACGTGTTCTATTAAACCAGCTCATCTCCTACACAGTTATAAGCAGGTAATATTCTCATTTATGTATATAGTTCAACATCAGCAAGATGACAACAGAAGAAAAGCCAACCATCCTTCTCATCCATGGATCATGGCACACCCCACTACATTATCGTCACCTAATCGATGCGCTCCGAGCCCGGGGACATCCCGTTCTAGCACCTGTTCTGCCCACGACAGGACACGATGACTCCATAGATGGCAAAACATTCCTCGATGCTGCTTCCCAGGTTCGGGGGCTTTTGGTCCCGTATCTGGATCAGGACCGCAAAGTAGTCATAGTCGCACACAGCTTCGGTGGAATTGTTACTGCGCACATTGTGGCGGGCCTGTCGTTGGAGGAGCGCTCGGCTCAGGGGTTGAAAGGCGGCGTTACGAGTATTGTATACATTGCGGCACAGCTTTCACCAGAGAACCTACGCTTCAAACCCGGCAACGCACCACCGTTCTTCGAATGGATAGATGTAAGACTGATCTCCCCTTTTATACTCGTTATCCCACTCTTGGGATCAAGCAACTTAGGTCATGTCGTGCCTAAAACTTCCCCCGACTGGTACATAGTTTCAATGTATCAATTGATGTGGCTAATTTCTTCTCATAGCAAAACAAGCATTCCTTACCTGCTGATTTCGCCCGTTCAATACTCTACAATGATGTAGAGGAGCCATGGCTGGACGAGGCTCTGCGTCTGCTAGTCTGGCAAAGTTTAGCTAGCTGCGACCCTGACAATACGTACTCAGCCTCTGAGATCCGGGTCCCTAAAACGTACATCGTGTGTACAAACGACAAAATCGTGGAGCTAGAGTCACAACATAAGCTGGCTGAAATAGCAGGCGCAACTGTGGTGGAGCTGGAGTCTGGTCACAGCCCCTTTCTTGTTAAAAAGGCGATAGAGCCACTAGTTGACATCATTACCAAAGGCAGCCAGTAACGATCCTTACTGATGATATACGTATCAATCTAGAGGGTTTACACAATAATAACTACTTGTGACTTCCTCTGAGCCTTTAACTGCTTAACACATATATATTCTTCATTGACTATGAATTTGCCGAGCTAAGCTTATATGAAATCAGAAAGGTACGTGAGAGATCCGAGACCGAAGGAGTCCTTAGCCATATATAGCAATCTACCATGGCGCCTCCCAGAACATAAATCACATGCTTTCTTCTCATAGTTTAGGGTATCTACTTTCGAGTACATTCTTAGTAGGCCCTTATGAAAAGAAATGTTCGCCAACGTTATCTCGTCAAGCTTTGCAAGATCATGCGTGTAATATGCTAGCAACTGGAGACAAACCCCTATAAACCATTTTAGGGTTTTAGATAGCATTCTGACCTGGAAGACGTCCTGGGAGAATCTGACTATCCACCCCCCTCCCAAAAAGTTCAACGCTCATCTTCCACAGTTTCGGGTTGTACACACAGTGACTTCGTGGATGTAACGAATCTTCCCCCCTTCGACCCTTATGAAATTGGTGCTGGGTGTACCTTCGGGCTTCTTGGTATCAATGAAAGGGAAGTCGTTGAAGATATCAAGCCCGCCCACCTCCTCGTCTATGATGTAACGGCGATTCTTGATCTCGAACTTTTCTGGGAATTGGGGCATGAAGCACGTGTTAGTCGCTGGGTTGCTGGCCCCCGTGTACATGCCACCCTCAAGTCGTGCGCAGGGCGTGCCGTATGGGACCTTGACAGTACCGTCGCTCCAGCTGTCCAGGTATGAGTCGCCGGCCGCCTGAATCACGTCGCGAGCGTCTCGATTGGCCTCTGGAATAGGATCCCATTTCTCTTGTTTAGTCCAGTAAAGCTGCCCTGTTGCGTTGAATGCCCAGTCGCCGTCGTGTGCGACAACGGATTGGAGAGTGGTGAGCTTCTCATCGGTGAAGAGCATCCGTGTGTGGATGACATATGGCACTTTGTTCGTGGCCGCCGATATTTCGGTGAAGGTAGCACATTGGGTTGTGTCATGAAGACTACGGTTGAAGTCGATTGTGATCGCCTGCGACAGAATACCCTCCTTGACATCCTTGACCGCGTCGTTCTCTAGGTAGCTGATGTTACTGGCTAAGGCGGGCAGGCTATGATCTCCGGCAGCTTGCGCTTGAACGTAAGCCGCTGTGGCTCCCTGAAGAAATTCGCGACTGCATTCTGCGGAGGCTTTCGCGACCAGGGCGGCACAGGCCAATATAATTGAATAAACCATGGCTTCTTCTACTCACTTGAGCTGTAATCCCTCAAATGTTTAGACGATTCGTGTTTCCTGGAGCACCGCCCTGATAACACTGAGGTTCTTGCTTCATTTTGTATTCCACAGAAGCCGAAAAGGAGGGGCTCCGAGGTAACCCCCCAGCACGCTTCATTTTGGCTTATATACCCGGCTCAAAAGAATTATGGCAGTTGAGGAAGGGGGTATGGTTCTCTTTACACTCATCGAGCCTCGAGGGAACATGTCGCTATTATTATTATTATCATCCCAATAGGCACCGGCTTCCACTTGATAACCGCACTACCTATAATAATGATCTTTCTACTCTGCCACTCATCATCACAGGAGAGTATAAACCATACAGGAAAATTTTGGGCTGGACCTTTCTCCGCAGAGATTATTGTGCCTAGCCACGATAATTTAGCCGTAATATGAAGAGATTGCTGAAATAGCAGCGGACAGACTAAGGTAGTAATAACTTGAGAACCACCATAATCGGAAATGTCGGTAATTCACTGGCTCATCTGGTTCATCTGATTCATCTGATTTAAGTACACATCTTCGGTTAATGTCTCATGCAAACTGGTAACCTGAAATTATTCTGTAAGCACACTCTTGTTGATGTTTAAAAACCCCCTATTACATGTATGGACCTAAAGTTGTTAGGCACAGAATTCTGGTTCTAGACTCCTGAGAAGTCCTATGTAGCAGGTAACAGGTTAGTATACTTGAGACTCCTCTAGGTTAGACGTTGTGAAATTCACGTGATTTACTCAATACTATGCAGTACAAGCATAGTAGTAGATTCGTAATGACCGAAACTAGCCGTGTCAAGGAATATCTCAAGGTCCCGACTAAAGGATTCCCCATCAATATCACATTGGTACAAATTCTGACTAAAATACTTGACTGGCTGGTTGAGGTTTGGCGGGAGAAATAATGAATTTTATGCATGGCAATCATATCCTATTCTACGTACAGTACATTTATCTAGGTCTAGGATGTCTCCTAAACTTCACCTCCCGTGACTCCAATGTAACAGTCATGCGATCGTTTCGTTCCTCCTATCCTCTAGGTATCTATCAGAGCGACACATCGGAAGTGGGCCATAGTCTTAGGGTCGAATTAAAGGTTATGAGAGGGTTGGTTGATTTACAATGTCTCCATCTTCTTCAAAATCGCACGGGTGAATTCGTGCGTGGTGGAATCACCACCCATATCCCGAGTTCGGTACTTGCTATAATCATCGTTAGCTATAAAAACACAAGCAGTGATGTGAAATCAAATAAAAAGGCACAAAAAAAAAACGAGAAAAGGGGGGAGACATACCCTTCAGCGATGACGCCGTAGAGGGCCTGAGATATACGGTTGGCATGGTCATCTAGGCCAAGATGGCGGAGCAGCATAGTTCCAGAAAGAAGAAGAGCTGTGGGGTTGGCCTGATCTTTGCCCTTGATATCAAGACCAACGTGTCGGCAGCCGGGCTCGAATACGGCAACGTCACGACCCATGTTGCAACCCGGGACGATACCAGGGCCACCAACGAGAGCCGCGCCGATGTTGGAAAGGATTCCACCATACAAGTTGGGCATGACCATGACGTCAAATTGCTGGGGCCTGGATACACATTGCATGCTGGCATTGTCGACAATCATGTCGTTAGTCTCCAAAGTAGGATACTCTAGTGCTGTCTTCTGGAAAGTGCTTCGGAACAGACCGTCGGCCAGCTTCATGATGTTGGCCTTGTGGATACAAGTGACCTTCTTACGGTTGTTTGCTAGCGCAAATGAGAAGGCGAACTTGGCGATACGCTCTGACTTGGCCCGAGTGATGATCTTGAGGGACTCGACAACGCCTGGGACACTCTGGTGCTCCAGGCCGCTATATTCTCCTTCGGTGTTTTCTCGAATGATGCACAGATCGACATCTTTGTGGCGGGTGTTGTAACCAGGGATGTTCTTGATGAGGGAAATGGAGGCGTATATGTCAAGCTCTTGTCGCATGGCAACGTTGAAGCTCTGGTGTCCTGATCGGCTAATAGGCGTGTGCAGGATGCCCTTTAGTGCGAGCTTGTTCCTCTTGAGCGAGGCGACAGATTCTCGGAACATGTCCTCGAGACTACCAGGTGAGCCGCTTTCCACACCCGAGACATCAACCTGTTCCCAATCGATGGGGACACTGTCGGCTTTGAAGACAGTCTTGACACTCTCAGCTACCTCTGCTCCGATACCGTCACCAGGAATGAGAGTGACGGTATATTTGCCACCATACTTTGTAGGCTTGAATATATCAGACTGAATAGTTGCAAAGGATCGGGAGGCATTTTGGATGTGCGATTGTTGTCTCGCAGCGGTTCGCGCCAGGCGCTGTAGTAGAAGGAAGGGTTAGCCAACATTGCTCCTTGTATCCAGTCGAGAGAGAAAAGCATGTGATCAAGGGTAACTCAGCGATTGAGCTCAGTAGAATGAAAGACATAAAATGCAAATATATTACCTGGGCCGCTCTGGTGCAGTTTCGCGACAGCATGGTAGTTGAAGTGCTGTCTGTATGCCGTGCTAGGAAAGAATGCTTGCGTTCAAAAGGATGTTCGAGGAGCAAAGAATCGGCGATGAAAAGGGCTGGCAAATGGCGCAAACAGGGAAAAAGGTAAAAAAAATAAAAACCTCGGTGGATTTAGTTAGTTAGGTTAGTACTACGTAGGTAGACTATGGGTAGGTATGTAGGAGTCTCTAGGAGATACAGCAGCTACTGTACAAATTTGTTACATATACTGGCCTGGTTTAGGTGGGAGGGAACATTGAATTTCAGAAGTGAGGGACGGATTGGATTGGATTGGCTTGCTAGCCGTGACATTCCGATCGGGTGATCGGTTGAACGGGCGAGTGAAAGTGCGAGGTTATGTTTCTCGCTAGACCTTATTTGGCTTAGTCGCTGTTAGTCTTACATTGTGTTACATAGTAACTACTTCGTATGTCTTGTAACTACATGCCGCTTCAGCCACGACGTGAAAAATGTGGCGTCATGTACAACATTCAAGGTTTATTCAAGTTATCTTATCTGATCGATCAAAGCTGCATGGATGTTCTAAAGTTGTATCCACTTTCTTTACACTGGGGTAGTAAGTAAGTTGGTTAGGTAATCATACCATACAACTTCCCCCTTTTTGAGGTAATTCCTTGTTCCTACTATGCACATTTGGATAGGACCTAGGTAGGTGCTGTGTAGTTACTTACACACTCTAGGCAAGCTCAAAGATAAAGATGGGATATTGATGTCTAACGTCTCCCAAAACTTTGGTCTAACTTCCCTCTTACTCTTCTTTCTCACCTTACATAGGTATCCGGATATCTGTATTTTTACAACTACTATAGGTAATATGTAGTACTCAGTGGTATTATTTACTTCATACACAATAATTACCTACTATATGTACCTACTACCTAGTAGGTGTTCAAAGTGCTTACTTCGAGATATGCATTATTTTGACTCTACCCAGATGACCACCTTGAAAACTACCTACTAAGAACCTTGAATGGGCAAGAGCCAATGCTATGGAACCTACATAATTCATGTAAGATCTCCGTCAAATAATCGAGTCAATCGGCATCTTCCCTTCGTTATTATTCACACGTTTCACATCAGTCCTCTGGCTCATAGGTGGTTATCACACATCAACCATCATCCTTTACAACCTCCTATAAGAACCAGCAGGAATTCCGAATACACAACCTATCAGTATACATCACAAATTAAGTGTCTCGACAGGAAGAGGGCAGAGGACGAGGTATAAGATAGACATTAACTGAGTTTTGCCATCATTGACTTGCTCTCAGACGACATGCTACCCGTTCTCCTGTTATGATATCCAGATCACCTACTAGGACGTCCGTAAAGCACAGCGAAGTAATCATGGCCGACTACGCGATGGCAACCTTTACAGCTATGACGGCAGCCGCCGCCATCGCAAGCAACTCCGAGGTAGACTGGCACCAAGAACGAATATACCGGGCTTGCATTTCGGACGAGAACTCTCCATCTTGGCTTCAACAGCAACGACAGCGTGAACGGCCCCCGTTTGCAAGTTCTCGCCCCAGACACAACTATGGCTACTATGGCCAGCCACTGTACTACCCTCCTGGCTTACACGAGCACTACGTACACCATGCCGAGTGCCCAGGATCGCAATGCCATTATCGGGCCTTTGTGAGACAACCCCCTTTTTAGTTACTTCCCTCCTGTACTCGCCATTGCCAACTTGACTTGGCTGTGGGTGAAAGTACTTGCTGACAGCACACTCGCAGCTCACCGACTCGATACAGAGATACAACGAATCCCGCCTCGCGCTACGCCAAACATATGTAGCAAACTTGCGGGACCTGTCGCGCATGCATGGGAGACAGCCAAGGAAGCCCCCCAATGAAAAGCACGAAGAGCTGAGCAGGCTATATGCCTATTACGTCTCGCGCGTGCGCGAAGTTTTTGAAGAGCACCGTCGCGACCATCGTCGTCTCTTCGGCCAGGACTACCTATGCTGGGCACAGCCAGAGCGCGAGGATTTACTTCCCTCCTCCCAAGCCGTCTCGCACGGTCGTAGACGGCGTAGAAATACTAGCCATATGGACGGTACCGGGGATGACGATGAGGTCGTCGCACAGGGTAATGTTTCTACCATGATAATTAAGGAGGGAAGAGAAAATGACGGGGTGAATTGCGAGGCACAGGAGGGCTTATCAGGCGAAGGGGAGTCAGCTGCGGATTCGGAAAGTCGGCTGACGTAGTTTCTTCCTCTTCTTTTTTATTATTATCTTTGTTTAAGCAGTACCATATATGAATAGGCCCACCCTCAGGTTATTAAGAGGTGGAACTCTGACTATCCATTTCCAATGGACGAAAATGGGGTGGCATGGAATTTCTAGGAAAAAGAAAAACAAGAAGAACCCCTAAGAACATTAAAAAGAGCAAAGAATTAATGAATAGCTCTTAGCTCTATTGTCGAATGCGGCGGGAATCATTATTGATACAAGCAACGTGGACCATAGCCCAATCCTTAAAAGCCCCTTATTAAATATATACTTACACGGCTAGTAGCGATCCCCCTTCCGAATGCAAGTCTCCAGTAATGAACAAGTGTTACTATCGTGTAATCCTGCCAACTCACCCATATCAATCAAATATTAGGAAGCCGGCCTATTCAGGCGTCTTCCTCATCCAGAGGCTCCACTCGGACCAGGATTTCCTCGAGTAGACCCTCTAGGAACGTGCCAACTTCCTTGCCCATGCCGACAGGCTCGCTCTTGTCTAGGCGGTCGATCTCCTTGCATACGTTGGCCAGTTTGTAGACGTGTTTGCGGATTCTATCGTGTGCAGCTTCGGCGCGCTGTCTTTGTGGCGTGATGACTTTTTCGTGGCGATAAATTTGCTGCAGTCGGATTTGCCGTCTCTTGAGAGCCTCCTCGAGCGCAGGGAAGATGACATCATTCAGGGCATCAAGCTCGCCATTCGGGTTTACAGGACCGGGTGGCGGAAATGAGTCCGGGGCGAGGTGTATTTGTTTGGGCTGTGCCTTGGATGGGAAAGCTTGGGAGCTAGAACTGGACTGTTGATTAGTGGCTTTTTGCACGGGCTGATGCTGTGAACTGGGCCCGCGATACGGAGGGATTTCCGGTAGCTTGAATGGAGTTGGTCTAGGAATTCCTCGTGATTGTTGAAGCTGTGCCTGGGGACTCTTCGAGGATGAGGATTGCTGCGGATGCACAAGTTGCTGCGGAGGAGCAATACTGAGAGATTTCATATCCTGATGCATTTGTTCCTTCAATGCGCGGTCGTAGTCTGCCGATGTCATGGTAGGAATAATAGGCATCTGCTTGGACAGAGCTCGTGGTGTATTCGGATCCTGCGAGTGCTTGGGTGGCGAGGGTGGCAAGGGAACTTTAGAAGGTGATAAAGGTGCTACAGCTGGCACCGGCTTTCGCTGAGGCGACGACTGTCGGGGGGTTCCGAATCCTGGAGGGTTGGCTGCTTTCAGGGTGCTAGAGACGGAGGAGTTTCCAAAATCTTGAATCTGGACCTTAGTTGGTGATGATCCCCTAGGGCTCTCGCCGTAGTCTGCTTCCAAAGGCCTAGATGCCCTCGTGTTTCTAGCGGAATCGTCCATTGCGTTTAGACCAGGCCGGCTGATTACCCCCCCTCTGTCTCCAACGAGCCGGACGGTACCGAAATCCCACATATCTTCATTGACGCGCTCTGGTGCAACTCGAATATCCCCTTCATCTGCATTGTCGTCGTCGTCCGTTTTATGTGTTGCGCTCCATCGGCTAAAACGTTCAATCAGCTCCGTCAAGTAGGTTGTCTTCTTCGCTTTCCTGATAAAAGGGTGCTTGAGTAAATCTCTAGCTACTGGCCGTTCCTTGGGGTCTCTTTGTAGACAAAGCTCGATGAAGTCTTTGAATGCCTTGGTAAAATTCCCTTCTAATCTTGGGGGGGGATTCTTTGGAATTAAGAAGAGGACCTTCATTGGATGTATGTCGGCGTACGGCGGCTCTCCATTGGCAAGCTCCAAGGCTGTAATTCCCAGCGACCAGATATCTGCCTTGTGGTCGTATCCAGATTGCTTGATGACCTCGGGGGCCATCCAAAATGGAGTACCAACGAAGGTATTTTTCTTCGTCATAGTCGCCGAGAGCTGTCCGGAGACGCCAAAGTCGGCCAACTTCACCTGGCCATTGGAACTTAACAGGATGTTCGCCGCTACAGTATTACCTTGTTAGTAACCTTATTGACCGTAGCGCGTACTCGGATATGGATGATATACCCTTGATGTCACGGTGTAGCTTCTTGTCCGCATGCAGATAGTCTAAACCTAGGAGCAATTCTCTCATGATAATTGCTATGTAGTCCTCTCCAATCATACCGGGCTTCATGAGGTCGGCACAACTTCCACCAGAGCAGAACTCCATTACAATCCATAGCTCGGCGCCTTTTGCATATGAACCGTAGTATTTGGTAACATAGGGCGACTGAAGCTCTGAAAGAATAGCAATCTCCTGTATGATGTCTTCGACCTCGTCCTCGGCGCTTTCGATGTCGATGACCTTGATCGCTACGGCTTGCCCGCTTCGCTTCTCAACACTTGCCCCAATATTAGCTATTTATATTCCAGTAGCGCTTATGTGGCTAACACAAACCCCTTGTAAACTTTTCCGAAGCTGCCTCCGCCTAGAGTGCGATGAGTCAGTATAGATCGCCAACTGGTATTCCTATAGGAGGCTAACCAATGCAGAATTCTTTGGTATATAAAACTTCGGGGTCTAGAGCCTCATTGCTCTCATCGTAATCTCGTTCGGCCATGTTGATACGTAGTTCTCGTTAGTCGTGATAGATAGTTTCGTGAATCGTGACAGTGTGACGTCTGCATTTAAGTTCCTAAAGGGTTGAAGTTCGAGAACAAGCGGTAGTGGGACGCGATTGGTGGGTTTTAGAAAGGAGGTGAAGAATGTGATGATTGCCACTATTACGGTCTCACATAACAAAAGGCCAAATACCGGGCTTTTCCTAAGGATCAAAAGCCACAGTAACCATGAAACAGCTACACTGTTTGGTGGGAAAAGGAATGAATGTAGGGGTGCAGTACGGTCGCGTAATTCCAAAGAATGAAAATCTAACTAGAAGTCTAACTAGAAATCTAATTAGAAATCCAAGTAAAAGCTTGAAGGAAAGACGAAGGATAGCGAAGCTACCGAGACCACCCGCGACTTGGTAAATGTGAATGTGTGCCACCGATGACCGATGACAAACAAGCAGTGGAAATGGCAATCAATGCATTGCCCAGAAAAATCAGAAAAGTCAGAACAGCCAGAAACACCAGAAAAGGGTTATTGAGTGGGAGAAGATGCAAAAGAAAGATTTGTTGATGTGGGAGATGGGGAGATGGGAGGATGAGAGAATGGTAGAGCTGCAACACAAAGCTTGACAGGGCTGGATTTACCAGGTTGCCCGCCCTGCCAAACCGTGGGGTTGAAGAGGGATGGTTCAAGTTTAGTGTACTTGGTACTAACTAATACTAGGTACGGCGCATAGTATGCAGTCGATTGGATGAGAATTGATAAGTACGGTGAGTTTATTATCCCCAGATAGGTACCTCCATGTACCTACACAAATAGTTACCTAGGTATGTAACTTTGAAGTTAGTAACCCAGTAATTAGTTACATAACGTTAGACCCTAGTTGATTTGCTTTTGTTACGCGGTCACCACGTTACGTCGCTACGTCGCTATGTCATGTCGCTAAGAGCTCAAGGGTCAAGGGTCAAGGGTTAAGAGAGCCGTAATCCCTGAACGCCCCCTGATTTCAAGACTCTACTATGTAACCATTAAATTTAACTGGCTGTCGCAAAATAAAAGGTAAATATTTACATCAATTAGTAACTACATCATTGATAATATATATGCATACATAGTAGTCATGTACTACTATGTATCCACAGATCCAAGACTTCAAGGTGACTCATAGAGATGATGTACGAATGAATATAAAGCCACATCATCCCGGACAAGGATTGATAAAACAAACTGTCGGATCCCGAAATAAAAAACCCCCCCGAAAAAAAAAGAAGAAGAAAAAGAAAACTAACACACTTATGTAACTTAGATCAATGCAAAATCGATCTCTGGCTTTTCTCGTTTACGAATCAAGATTTTGGCTTTAGGATTCGGGATGAGTAACACTCCTACCGCCCTAGGATCTGGGTTTGTTTCTGGAGAAATAGTCCATTCGTATTTTACCAGCAAATGACAGAGAGTTACTTTAAGGTCGGTCACAGCGAAGAATCTACCAGGACAGACGTGGTTGCCATAACCGAATCCAAGATGGTTACGGTTTGGGCTTACCAGCTGCGCCGTCTTCGCTCCACCGGTCTGCGAGCGTAACTTGGCGAAACGGGCCGGGTCCCACTCGTTCGGGTTCTCGTACACGGTTGGATCTCTCATCCGGCACGGATCCACAACAGTCTGCACACCTTTCTTTAGTACAAGGCCGTTCGATAAACGCACATCTCCCTCCGCCCGGCGGCGCAACATTACTAGAAAAAGAAAGATATCATGTTAGTGGTTTCAAGTTGACAGCATTGTGAGCTAGCTATATCATTACAAGTACTTACACATTTCAACGGGCTTAAGACGCTGCGTCTCCTTGAGTGCACTATCCAGCAGTTTCATCTTGTAAAATGACGAGTTTGACATCCCCTCAACTTGAAGATGGTGGATGACCTCATTACGAATGAGCTGGGTAGCATCGGGGTGCCGTCCGAGGTCGATCATGAATTGTTCCAACAAATCAGTAGTTGTGTGAACCGCGCCTAGGGTCATGGCTATCTGGAAGTACGCGACTAAACTTTCGTCATAAACCAACCCTTTTGCTGCCGCTTCTTCCTCTAGCCATTCAAAGGCATCATCGAACCTAGGAATTTCGTGGCCGGCGTCAGCGGCAGCTTGCTTGATCTCACGACGTTTCGCAATTGTCGGTGCTAATAGTCGTGGTGCTTCTTTAGCTAGGGCCCGGAGCCTTCTACATTCGGGAAAGGCCCAATGTACAATCTTTCGAAGTGGCCGTGGGTACATATGCAGCTTTGGTGTCACGGTATACCAATTATGTACGTATTGCTGAGTGACCGTCATCCATTCTTGACTCCGGCATAGTTCTTCGCCAAGGAAGGTGCGTACCATTAGAGACGAGACGATTCCGAGGATAAGGGGTAACACTCTCATCTCACGCCATTCTTACTTTTGTCAGTTATTTGTTTTTTCTTGTTCCGATTCATAAGACTTGCGGGGCTAACCTGGATCGTTGCCTATGTCTCTGGAGAGAACGAATTCGGCTTCTTTCGACAACGCTTTTATTATGCTAGCTAAAAGATTTTCAGTTAACTCTCCTATTCTCTCATCTTCCAGGAGTGAATCGGTTATTATGAGTGCCCTTCGACATACCAGAGACCTTGGTCAGGTGTTTCTTGACTACGGCCTGCATTATCCCATCGTGATGAAACATCGCGAGTGGCTCAAACCCGGGTAGATGAGTATGATAGTCCTGTAAAAGAGTAGGTATTAGATACAATCCAAAACCCCATCGACTTGTTTGTCAACACCGACCTCTACGAAAGATCCCTCAAAGACCAAATTGGGCTCATTGCGGATCTCTTCAATAAATTCGGGGGGTAAGACAATTCTCTCTCCCATCTCCACATTGATTCGATACGGCTGGGTGGGATATCGCTCTCTAGCTTGGACCAGCATGCTTTCCCCGGATTCTTGGAACTTTCTCTAGGAAATGTTACCACCTATTATTTGCTTGATCGGCTTGATGCTTTAGCGCGAAGTTCACCAACCTTCGAACCAACCTTCGATTCAAAGCCTAAGAACCCCTTCGCAGGGTTTATACAAGGCAGCTCTTTGAGACTGTTGCGCGATGGTATCCACACATAAAGGATTATGGCAACTATTCCGCAGACGATGGAAATGGATGATGAGAATTGTATGGAGCCTAGAGGCCATTGAGCCCCCTCTTGCGTCGCCATTCGAAATCCTAATGGCGAGTTCATGCCAACTCAAGGTATTTGTGTTATAACACGGTGCTTAAGAAGTCATTCTCTCTTCACTTTTTTCAACAGAAATAGAGGGTATATAAGCTCCTTATTACTCTCGCTGAAAATTTCCGTAACATCCAGTATCTAACACGTGACGATATAATCCTTCACGCCGCAGTGCGACATAATCTATATCTCAATATTCATTGGTTCCGAACACGATTTGCGAGCAGCCATTTAGTAGGTTCCACGACCGCAAGGTCGCAAAATGCCACCATTGCTTAATTATTGTCATCGATGATTACTCGACTTGGCACTTTTGGCCTTTTGCTGATGCGTGTAAGATGCACTCGACTATATACGGTGTAAAGAAGGACGAGGGATTGCTATCAGTGCCAGCTTAATGGATAGAAGCGGTCACGCCCGATATATTCGGACGGGGTTCCGCGCAAAATCACTGGATTTGGTGAAGCTGTGTCACCGACCTTGTAAAGAATTTGTCAATAGAGTTATGCAGTTGTTTGATTTTTTCGTTGTTAGTGGTGTTCCTATCTATAGACCTGTAGTATAATGGGGTCATATTCGGAGTCTACTGATAAGGCTAGGAGGCACGAGACCCTTATAGTAGCTCGGGAGACCAACGCTAGGTAGACAGGCAGACAGACTAGGGTTGCGGAATGTATTATTCAAACGTATTATTCGCGTATTATTCAAATATAATATTGCATTTTATTATAAAATGCAGTGGGTCCGAAATGGAAAAGTGGATCGGTACATAAGTGGAGTAAATTTTGCACCAAAATTTGGTGATATTACCTAATTTTACAGGTAACTTATCTAAGGCGCGCAAATCTCGATATGTCGTTTAAGTGATCCGGCTGAACTAAGCTTTGAAAATTGCGTTGGACTTTGATTATAATGTGCTCGAAGAGCATGATCAAATGGGCGCCTCATTGCATAGGGAAAATGGTAAAATTTCCCATATATTGAAATTCAATTCGAAATATTTTTCCCATATTATTTTAAGTGTTGAAAGTTTGTTTACATGTAAGTATATATTAAGTGTATTAGGCTAGGGTGGTCACGTGACCCACTTTTGAATAATACGGTATAATACGCATTTTACAGGGGTTATGAATAATACGCGCATTTTATTTTATAATGCGCATTTTACGCAACCCTAAGACAGACATGTGAAATATCTTTAAAATCAACCACATCGTCTCTTCCTGAGACGCGATGGATAGTATGAGGGAATAAGAACTTTTACGCTTAGCAACTGCTAACGTTATGATACTTTGGAACCTACAAATATCTTGTTTGCGGCTATGTATTCCAAACTAAATCAGGCAGAGATTAGCTGGATCTAACGATCTAACGAGCTAACTCACCAGCCTTAAGCACCTCGACCCACGACGTTATTTTAGTTTTAGAGCTTGATTGTTTTCGCATCCACTCATAACCATTGCCTAGCTTTTAGAAAAAAAACCCTACTTAGGTACTGCTCAAATTAGGGGATGTTTGACATACTGTAGCTTGTCAGTTTGTGAAGCGATCTACCCATGCCGAAGATTCGGCTATCGGGAATGCTTTCTATTCGAAAACAAGATATCCTGTCAAAAGGGAACTGAATAGGTAGGTACTGTATGCACATACTTACTACGAACTTAGTACGAAGATGATATCATGCTATGATGGCGGAAAAGTCACTTACCAAGGTAAGTAAGTACATCCTACGTGAACGTGATTCCGACAGAGTCGTCTCGGGATTGCGCGGGACTCGGCCCACTAGCATTCACTAACCCTGTCAAGGGTTACAGCAGCCGGCCTTAGAGTCTCATTCGTCAATCCATATAGGGGAAGGAGAGCAAAAATTATTTCAGTGGACCTCAACTCTCACGATCCGCCACTGACTAAAATCACTAGATCTTCCACCGAGCTGTCATTGTAGACTGCGTAATAGTAAATGGGCCCGTCCGGATCATGAGACCGTTTCGGTAACGCCGTGCTAAGACTCGCGAATGGGTCGGGTAAAAACTTTTTCTTCTTCTTTTCTTTCCTTTCTTCCTGGGAAGTAGGTAGTTGAAAAGTTGATAGTAATGTCTCAATAAACATATATATGAATCTTGCCCTTCCAGAGGCCACACTACTGAACTTCCCCCCCAAACCCCATCTTTCATCAAGCAACTAATTACATAAAAATTTCATCCTGCCCTAGTGCTTCAAGCCTCCAACGCATCCATGGGCCTTCACCGTCAAATATCCCCAGTTGTCGGGGTGGACTCATCTATGAGCGAAGGGGAGAAGAGCCCAAAGGAATCCTCGCCATCCGCCAACGACCACAAAGATGTCGAAACTGGCGAGGATCAGCTTCATCGTGGCCTCCAGAGCTACCACTTACAGTTCATTGCCATTGGAGGCACTGTCGGTACTGGCTTGTTCCTTGGTAGCGGAGAGGCTCTGGCAACAGCTGGCCCCGTCGGCTGTCTCATCGCCTTCATCTTTGTCGGTTCGATTGTGTTTTCTATTATGACTAGTCTTGGCGAGATGGCAGCGTTTATACCTGTGGCCGGATCCTTCACCGTGTACGCTTCTCGATTCGTCGACCGCTCTCTCGGATTTGCAATGGGATGGATCTATTGGTTTAGTTGGTCGATAACTTTTGCTCTCGAACTTGTGGCGGCTGGCGTCATTATCCAGTATTGGGATGCGGATCTCAGCATCGGAATCTTCATTGCCATCTTTTGGGCAGTCTTTACAGCTATGAACTTCTTACCCATCCGATGGTTTGGAGCCTTCGAAATGTGGTTCTCCATGATCAAGGTTGTCACCATTATTGGCTTCATCATCTTCGCCATTTGCATCGACGCTGGGGCGGGAAGAAATGGTTACCTTGGGTTCCATGCTTGGTCTACCCCTGGCCCCTTTGCTGAATACATCACAACTGGCAACACAGGCAAATTCATTGGGTTCTGGTCAGTTCTGGTCACTGCCGGGTTCAGTTATCAAGGTGCCGAACTTGTTGGTATAGGTGCAGGAGAGACCCACGACCCAGCCAAGAATGTGCCAAAGGCCATCCGGTGGACGTTCTGGGGCATATTCTCATTATTTGTGGCAACCATCTTCTTTGTGGGTTTGTTAGTGCCATCTGACACTGAGGATCTCTTGATCGGCACTACCAATGCCTCAGCATCACCACTTGTCATCGCAGCCAATCTAGCTGGAGTTGCCGTCCTTCCTCACATCATCAACGCTGTTCTTTTAACCGCTGTACTCTCCGCCGCGAATTCGAACGTTTATTCTGGAAGTCGAATCTTGGTTGGCTTGGCCACAGAAAACAATGCTCCCGCACTCCTAAGCCGAACAAATCAGCACGGAACCCCATACTTCGCGGTTGGTGCCACTTCAGCAGTCGGCCTTCTTGCTTTCCTCAACCTATCGGAGAGTGGAGGAAATGTCTTCAGTTGGTTATTAAACATTACCGCGATAGCTGGCTTCATTACCTGGTCCTGTATAAGCATCTGCCACTTGCGATTCATGAAGGTCCTAAAGGCCAAGGGAATTTCTCGAACAGTGTTACCATACGCGGCACCCTTACAACCATACCTGACGTGGTTTGGACTCTTCTTTGCTGTGCTAATCCTCTTAACGAATGGATTCACGGTCTTCATTGAGTGGAGCACTAGCGACTTCTTTGTGTCGTATGTCAGCCTGATCCTATTCCTCGTCCTTTACGTGGGACACAAGCTTGTATTCCGGACCAAGTTTATCAACGTATCTGAGGTGGACCTTGACCGCGATAGAGTCAAGAACTAATACCCCGCCTGTTCTTTTTATACACATACATATACATACCTTAGATAGATGATTAGACGACGTGATACCCATAATTGAGTATAGGTAGACTAGAGTATACTTTAATATCATCAGCATTTTACCTTAGCCTTTGGAAAGTTTCTCACTTACATCCATAAACATGATTGGTTGCTTTCTATGCCCTTTGAACGTGATACTCGAGGTTCTTGTGTGTCCTACATATGAGTCGAGGTTAACAACTTAAATCGTAGGAGTATCTTCTAACCTACAACACTGTAACCAAGATAACCTGACGAGTGTAGTCAAGAAGCAAGGATCAATAAGTAGATACCTAATATTTGCTTTGATTTGAGGTTAGCCATGTCGAAACTATAGCGAGAAGGATCGGAAGAGTACCGTTTGCTAACTTCATATCTACTCCCTCGTGCCCTTGAGTTTGTCATTGCACATCTCGTTTCTCGCAAGCCAGGCAGAGCTCTGGAATCACCATTTCCTAAGTTTACTTTTCAATCATGCTTCTCTCTATTTATCCTACACCCCATCAATCCATTATATTCACCACTGACCACCACAAAGAGTCATGAGATCTTCTATGACGTTGGCTATGTCGATTCTATAATATTCGTTATCAACTTGCCCATTCATCTCACATCGACTCATTCTTTTCTTACGAGTCTATTATTGCTCAGGACACTCCCTTAATTCTAAATTCGAGTGTCATATGGGCTAGGTGGCACGAAAAAGGAATGTATTACAATCATGGGATATCAGTCTATTCGACGCATAGTTCGATAATAATATTTCCGCAAACTCGTAATAGCACATGTTGACCGTAATTTAAGCGAGTGTATCTGTATCTGTATCACGCACAACAGCTTATTACGAAGGGAGTGCTAAGTCAAGCAGTAGATGCAGAGGGGACATTCAATGAGGTCCTGGTTCTCTAATAAAACCGAATACGGATGTATGCAACAAGCTAGCTGAAGCAAAAGTTAGTCGTGGGCAGCTAAATCTATAAATAACATGGCACTATTCTCTCGCCACCCCTGGTCATAGACGATGTCTCGTCGTGATGCACGTAGAAAACCCTCCTGTTAACCCGTTACCCCCCCGTATTGTAGTGACCCTGGCGAGTGATTTCATTGCCGAGAACGTGCAAACTACTTACGAGTCCTCAATAAACTCGATCATGACCGTGCCTTGCTTTAGACTGGCCTCCTCAATGGTTTTCTCGAGGTCCTCGATGAGATCTCTACCCGCGGGCATCGCCTTGAGCTCGAAATGAACGCCCTGCTTGGACTCGAGAGGTTCGGCTTTGAGCCACTCGTATATGCGACGTACTGGATCTGTGACAGAGAATCGTCGGATGATGCGACCACCCGCATGCCGAAATTGTATCCTAGTTGTAGTAGCCGGGTTGTTCTCCGGCTCTACGTGGGGATTAGTCCCTGATATTTGGGAGAAGATCGACCCGGCCGCTGCTTGGGGAGAAAGAGGCGCTTGAGTTGGTTCCTCAACTGCTTTGCCTTTTCCTTTTCCAATATCAGGGTTTGACTTCGTGAGTGCATCCGGGTCTTGGACACTAGGTCCCGAGGATGTGCCATCTTCATTGAGGCTATTTTGCAAAGCCATCTCAAGCATCTCCTCATCCGTCATTCGGCTAATGTCTTTTGGTTTTGTTTTCGGTTTCGTCTTGACCACCGGATTCTTGCTGTTGGCCTCCAAGCTATATCGGTCTAAAAACTCCACGAGATCGGAGTGGAACTCTGCCGGGGAGGGAAAAGACTCCCCTGACCACACTTTGACTTGCTCTCCAGTGCGGGGGTCAATGATAGAAACATGAGGATAATTGTTTTCGTCCTCGTGCGCCTGATTGGCGAAGTAAAACGTCGTGTATGACGAAGCAAATGGGTCGTCAAGTGTGTATTGTAGGAAAATGAAATGCTCACGCACTAAACTCACGATATTCTCGTTCTTCCAGTGATCTCTGTTGAGGACCTGGCATCGGAAATCTTCCAACTTCTGGAGATTGACGAGAATCCACTTCTTCTCCTCCTTTCCGACATCCCTCGCACTGTCCAAAGGTAGACGAGTCATCAAACCTGTTGGGGGGGAGAAGAGGTCTCTAAGCCTTCGTGTAGTAGCATCTGAGCCACCTTGTGGGTTTTGTGGCCTCGCGCCCTCTCCCATGTCGAACCAATCTACTGAGGACTGGCTAAAGGGGTTAGCACTGGTAGCTAAGTATGAACATTAGCAAGACAGACAAAATTGAACGTGCTAATTTTGCGGTACTAACCCTGGACTCTACGTCGTCGATGTAGTTGCTCCATGACAGCAGCTTCTCGGTCGTCCTCCAACCCCCACGATGGGTCAGGTGCCGCTAGTGTCTCGGTAGTTTGTGCTATAGGAGCTCTTACTCCATCTGCTCCTGCGTGGTTCTCCGAGTACATCTCTTCTTGTAGCCGTCTTGCCATGGCCGCATCCTCTTCCTCTTGCGCGCTTCTTGCTATGGCAGCGACGTCATCGTCATCATCGTCGGGTACAACATATGGATTATCGGCCATTTGTAAGTCTCCATCGTTGTCGTCGTCATCAGAGTCTATGTGGATGACACCACGGGCGTCCTGGCGACCGGTGAAAGCTTGGCTTGGTCTTGCGGCGGAGTGTGGTGCAGGTTGCTGCGCAGAAGTAGAAGACGATGTGGTAGGCGCATTGAAACTTGCTTGCAACTCGGGATTCTCGAAAAAGAGCTGAATGGCCTGCATAGGGTCGCCACCTGAGATCTCGAGGTAACCGCGAGCAACGTGCTCAGAAGCGACGCCAGTTATGCTCATGAACTGTTCTACGTCTTCATCCATCTTCGCGAAAACAGGACTGTCCCGTGTTTTCCAAGAAGGGAAATGCGAAAGGGTGTGATTTGTCTATGGATAAAAAGTGTCGGATCGGAGAATATTCGAGGTAAGAGTCGTGAGTTCGGCGAGGTGATTGATTTTTTCCCCTCCCTTCCCTTTTTATCTATTCAAATAATTTGGCCGCTGTAGTAAGGTATTGTCGAAGTTTATGGACCCGTGTAGTTGGGATTCGCCGTAGTGGGAGGTAAATAGAAGAAGTGGAAGTGGAAGAAGTGGAAGAAGTGGGAGTGGAAGAAGTGGGAGTGGAAGAAGTGGAAGTGGTGGAAGTGGAAGACGATAAGTCATAAAATACCTAGTACGGAACCTGAGGAACCTTAGGAACTCTAGGATTAGGTGATTTGTTGTTGTTTCCTTGCTTAAAACGCCAGCGCAGGTGGTTTAGTTTCACCAAGAAGGAACTGAAAGAAACCACAACCAGCCTTTGAAGACAAACGCGGAAGGAAGTTGTAATATTACGGTTTGATCCATGGATGTTTTGAAAATGTTATGGGCATCAGGGCATCAGAGGCGGCTATTGTGACGCAACCTACCCTACCTAGGACATCTTATGGGGCCGAGCGCCAAGGTATAAATTATTAGTGGAGAAAAAGGCAGCCTTATCTTTTTCTCCGATGATTCCCCGTTGCTTACCTTAGGTACTACGAATATACCCCTACTATTACCTATCACTGTATTACATAGTGTAGACTGTGTAGTACATGTACCTAATGTTGAACCTCATGCATTACCTAGTACTACTAGGTACTGTGTATCATAGTGTATGTACTACTTTAAGTCTACTTATAGAGAGCCAATGGAACTTCAAGTTATCATCTATCTATGAATAGGCACTAAGGAATATATACCTTGGTATATCTAGGTACCTACCTACACCAAATCACCTCCACTCATCCATCCTTAGACAACTTCGAGTTGTTTCGCAACCTGATCCAGGAGCTTCTGTACATCTATCGACCGCTCCGCCTCCACCATCACCTTCAACTTCTCTGATATCTCCTCGCGCAGTACCCCCTGCTCGCCAACGGACCCAAACACGCCCTTGTTCCATGCCTTTACAAACGCACCAAGCGCTTTAGCTCTACTGGACCGTTGATTCTCGAGGATTACTTCGCCCTCGTTCGCTACTAGTAATCTGAACCACCGAGTAGCAATTACACCCGCCCCCGTATCCGTAGAGCCCCCCAAGACTGCCACCTCATCCATAATCTCAGTTACGCTAGTGAACCAGGTGTCCTTCGCGAGAGAGATAGCTTGCTTCGCCCCCTCCGCCGTAGTAGCCACATCTCCAAGTACGGCAATGGGGGTTGATTGCAATTTGTGCCGATTGTACGATGTCAAAGCAACTCTCAGTGCCGCGTCGGTAGTCTTCCGCTCTAGTTCCGTGATCTTATGAGCTTCATCGTCAGGCTCAAGGTACTGTGACGCCAAACTAACTACCTCCGCATACATGTCTAGGTCATCACGAGCTTTGGCGAATTCAGCAAGTGCTTGAAGAGCATGAGGCCGGTATTCGTCGTTGTTTCGTTTCGCTTCACGTATCGCTATCTTCTTCATTTGTGCCGCGAGGACTGAGTCTGCCGCCCATAGACTCTTGCCGTGGAGAACGAAGAGAGGGTATGCCGTCACTAGCTTTTCTTTGCCCTTGAACGTCTTTAGCGACAGCGCCTTGTCCAGCACTGGCCATATATTCCGCAAATCTGACTCAGCAAGCTGTCCATCATTTCCGATAGCGCTGCTGAGAGCCGTAACCATAGACGCAATAGTTAATGCAGCACCATGCTGAAGTGCCCATTTTGAGGTGGCCAACCCTTTGATAGCGAATCGTGTGATTTCATCAATGAAACGCTTAACAGTATGACTTCCTCCAGCATGTTGACCCCAAACTGCTTCAAATTCCTCAGATACGTATTCGTCGGTGTCATGCTTTCCAAAGTACGCGAAAGGTAAGAGACGAGCTTCTAGGTCGGTAAACACGTCTGGGGACACCTTCGCTATAGCTAAGACCACGTCGGCAACTTTCTGTCGTCTCGTATCATCATCGGCTGCAAAATATAAATCTAGGATTCTGGTTGTGAACCGATCTCGTGCTTCTAGGTTTGCCGACCGCAACAAATACGCCGAGCTTCTCGCATAGGCCTTGCTTGTTTCGTGGTTTCGATCGAGAATTTGCGTTTCCATAGTCTTCAGGAACAGTGCGTTGTATGGCGGCAAAAAAACGCTATGTCGAAGAGCAAGAGTGCTCAGAACCTCACCACATCCAATCTTCGTTTGCATTCCGATAGCCGACTTAATAGTCGACACTAGTTGGGGTGCTAGTCCTTTCATAATATCCTCATCGACATATCGCAAACAGTCCATTATACACTCGAACATGGGTGATCGCGTGACAGCACTGCTTCGTAATTTGTCAAGACCTTCGCGATCTTCTTCGTTAACTCGTTGATAATAGTAATTAACCACTTCTGGCTCCACGGTGCTGAGTAGTCCCAGGAAATGTGTAATGATGGTGGAGATGAAGGACTTCAGCGCATCACCCCCGTTCTTGACAACGTCTAGGACTGTGCTGATCGACATTAGTTTCACATCTTGAACCGAATTTTCAATGCCCTTATCGGACAGTAGGAATGGGAGGACTTCGGCAATCATTGCTCTGGCAGAAGCTGAAGAGTTGTTCTCCTGGAGTTGCGTGATAAGTGTCTTTGACAAACTCATGCAAAGCTTGTACGCGGCAGCCCTAACAGAACCTTTCTGATCATCAAGGACTCTCAGTGTCACCTTCCAGATATCTGTGTAGTACATTTTATACTTAGGAAATGGCTTTCCGTAGACAAGTTCCGCTATTGCTGCACAGCTCGCCTCCCGCACACGCCATTCCTTACCATCTAGGATACTTCTCAGGAGGTCGTTCATGATGGAATCAAAATGTGTATCGATGATGGCTGTTTGGTCTTTGACAACTGCTTTCCAGATGTCATCCATTGACCTTCGCACGTTGGAGTTTGGATCGAACCGGTACCGATATAACTTTGGATATATCTTGGGATCCAATTCCGCATCGGACAAGATATTACTTAACCCGAACCGGCCAAAGGCTGAACGAGCAGTCCATGTTGCAGCATTTGTAGCGAGAGCCATAAACTTATATATAAGACTTTGATCGCCCACTTCGTTGGCAAGACTGATGATATCTTTGTATGACGTGATCGACTTGCCTTCGCCTGTCGGTAGGGCACCTGCATCAAAAAGCTCCGTGTCTTCATCAACTTTTAGCTGTGTTTTGTTCCCCGTAAAGCTTGCTACTAGGTCCTTCACAAGGTCACCCTTGAGAGACTGGTCCCCCTTCTCATAAACTAATGCAAGACCACGAGACGCGGTTTCTTGTACGAGCTCATCACGAGCAGTTAACAGTCGCATGAATGCAACCTGGCACTCGCGCAACCGGGATTGTATCTCGGGGAGGTTAGAGCAGTACTGAATTATACAGAAGAGCCATATCCCCGAGGCTTTCAACAACGATGGCTTCGTAGTTTTACAATCGGTGATGAGCTTATCGACTGTTTTACTAATGGTGGAAGGCCGTTTCGTGAGCACATCAATGATTCCTGATCTACCAGTTCCGGAGGGTTCGACGTCTAGGCTGAGTTGTAGAGCCTCGGAATCCCAACGTGCTATCGCACATGCAATTGCCTCTCCGGTAGCAAAATGAACTTCCGTCCTCCTGATTTCAGACAATTCAAATAGTTTTCTCATGATATTTGTCAGGGGATCTGCCTCACTATCCGACAAGCTAGCTGGAGACGGTATTGACAGCCTCCCCAACGTACTTATCGCTTTTTCGTTCCCTGAAATTGCGAGCTTAGCGAGAGAATCGACGGTTCTCACTAGATCTTCATCATTCTGGGGAAAGTGAATATTTGCAGTCCAGATTTCAGCCATGGAGTCTAAAGCAGCAGACGTGATATCATCACTCCCCCTTTGTAAAGCAGCAGTGAAGCTTTCATAGATAAAATGAACATGGTCGGTTACATCATCGGGTTTAACTTTACCATAATAGGCGGCCCGAGAAAAGTAGCTTCCTAGGCAAAGAAGAGAGCCCTGATACTCCGCAGACTGAGATGCTGAAGGCTCTTGACAGGACTCGACGAAATTTCGTAGTTGGGAAATCATGGTGGGAGATTGGTTGTTCCATGGAGCAAGTATTCCGAAGACCTTTGACGCTAGTTGCCTTACGTTCTGATTGTTTGATTTTATCACGGCAAGCAATTCTGACGTCCTCGCGGATAGGGGTGATATAATATCAACTGATGGAGCGAATGGGAGAATTCCCGCGAGGCAGCTAACGTACTCTTCAGCGCCAAGGTCAGGATGATCCCGCAGGCCATCGAAAGCTGCGTTGAGTATTGCCGAGAGGGCTTCCTTATCAGCGGTGGAAAGGTATTTTCTAATGCTGTTTCGGGTCTGTAGACTGTTCTGAAGGTTTCTTTCCAGTTGCGACTCCCAGTCCACTTCAAATTGATCTTCGTTCAATGCAGTCAGAAACAAAATCTGCTTTACATAACGTATCGCAATTGGGAAAGCTTGAAGATGACCATTGCGGAACAATATGTATCTGGACTTATGGTCAATAACCATTTGATCCTCATCAGGTTCCTCGTAACCGGTATCGAAAAGTTTCCTTGCCAACTTTGTCCAGTCTGGTAGAGTTAGTCGAGTGTCAGGATGCAATTTGCTTCCCCACCAAGGATCGAGTCCTCGTTGTCCTTCTTCTAATACGTCGCGTCGTTGAGAAGTCCCACCCCCCAAGGCAAGCATGTTGATCCATCGAGCCTGTATGTTACTGTAAGGGAGAGAATTGTTTGCAAAACGTGCTGCCACATGCCGTGCCGTCCTCCTGCCTTGCACCTCGGGCAAGGTCATATACTCTAGGAGAAGTATTTCCAGGTCCCTGTTTTCTGCCAAGGTGGTCGGCTTGAAGAGGCCCATCATACTTGACAAAGCGCTCTCGATATAGACGACAATTTCTGGGCTTGGATCGGAGACTAGAGAGTCGAATAGCCACTTGAGGAGTGAGTCCTTCGCTTTATGCTCAAAACGAGACCCCCTAGCTAGAATACCAATCGTTTCGTACGCATTGGCTCGCAATCTCTGTTCATCTTGAGTTTGTGATTGGTTCCCTCGAGGTGCTGGCTCTGGCCACCCTTGGCTTAGGATGTAATCCTTCAAAATAAGAACGAGGATAGGGCCTATGTCATGGCCAGTGTCGTCGATTGTAGAACCATTCCGAGCAATCCAGCCCAAAAATGCCAATAGCGCCTTGTTTAATCGCAGGCCCTCGAGGCCAAGGACGGAAGCATTTTCCCCAGAAGCAAGGTCGAAGTCCTCTTTCACAGCTTCTACAATCTCGCTTTTGAAGCTGCAAGCGACAACGGACTTAGAAAGTAGCTTGAGGATCTGTATCCGATGAGCGGCGGGGAACCTCTTATGTGCATTATATAGCGATTGAACCACCTCCTTGTTTTCGAGCTCAATATTCGAGCGTTTTATAACGTCTTCAGCTATCAAGGTGATTCGTGAGTCTGAAGATCCAGAGGCACATATGGCAGGTATATGACGCTCGCTATCTGTGAAGGCCCCACTGGCTAAGAAATTGACGACCTTGGTTTTACATTCCGGTAAGCTGAGGCTGTTTGGACTACGTGGGTTCCAGGTAAGGGGATTGTTATTTCTTAGAAATGCGACATCCTCACGAGAAAGGCCGGATGGTAAAGCTAGGAGCTTCGCATCGAGCTCCTCTTCAGTTGCCAAGGCTAGGTCTTGTCTGAAAAGGAAGAGTTTTCCCAGCCACTGAGACAAGTATTTGGCATCCGCTGGGTCAGAGAGACCAGAGTTTTCTCGAAACGCAAGATCTTCATTGCTACCCCGTGAAGGTATTTGAATATCTAGTAGTAGGCGAAGGAAGATGTTGAAGAAACCAGCCGCGCCGCTCGAGCTAGTCTCCTTCGAGATTCCTCGAAGGACTACGGGAAGCAGGCTTCGGCGTTCCGGCTGGCTCAGTCTAAGGATTCCCTGCTTGATGAGGTTAAGGTCCAGCTGTTTTACCATAGGCGAACTGTTCCTCTTATACTGGCCTATAAGAGCGGCGACAGGCAGAACCACGCTTGTGTCCAGGTCAGCGTAGGTTTCTACATCGTATCGGGTGTCAAGAATGGTACATACCCCACGGGCTTGACAAAGTTGTTGACACTGATGAACGCTTGAAAAGCCTGTCCTGATAATTTAGCGTTGTTTATATGATGGTGCGCGAGGATTGGTTTCATACAGCATCCCGGACAGCTTTGTTTTGGCTACCGGCTTTATCAAGAAGGGGCACAAGGTGGGTGTGCAGAACGTCGCTAAGCTTCTTCTCGTCGCCGGATACACTGGCAAATTTATAGCGTATTGAGGACACGAGCTTAAGCTCTGCTCCCTCGCTGGATGAAGACATCATCTGCTAACCCGCCAGAGACGGGGGTGGGGAGTGGGGGGAGATGTGTAGAAGAGTGTTTAGTATGAAAATGCTGAAGGCTGTATGCTATATGCTGTTATGCTGCAAGTGAAATCAATGCTGTGCGTGACCTGGAAATCTAAACGACGGGTTATCAGGTAGAAAGTCACACAGCGAATCTCGAATCATGCCGCTAGCCTGGTTTTTTGGTGATTTATGATTATATTCAATCGATTTACTTAGGTAGTACATTCGAGATGTGCTGTGGTTGGCGATTTTGCAACCTTTTTATCTGGCCCTTACTCGGGCGACTGTTATTAGGTAGCCAGCAAGATGCGCAAGTCAACAGACCAATAGGTACTAAGTACTAAGTTAGGCACACAATGGCAACGAATATGGATGTACGGAGTAGAAGCGAGAAGATCATCAATTGAATGTGGCAGTTCAAGATACTATGTACCTAGGTAGTTATGTAATCACGGATCACGGGCCACGGGCCACGGATTAATCATTGATGCTGTCTTAGCACAGCCATGTGTGGCTGGCTTCGCCGACAAATTTGATTACATAAGCACTCGAGTATGTACTATGTATGTAGTTACCAGTGACACTAGTTAGTAACTTAGTATGTACATATACATAATTGATGTACATAGTAGCTTGAAGACTTCCAGATTCTAGATGTTCAAATGTTGATCTGATCTCTGAGAGGAACATATCATACATGCCTACCTATATATAGCCCATATAGTATGCATGTGTAGTATAAAATGTAGGTGTGCATTCGGCTATCTAGTATTAAGTAAGTTGGATCGCGGGCCAACTTGATTCTCATCAACTATCCATGTCCTTAACGTCCCTTGGCTAATGTCGGCCCTTCGGCGTAGCCCACCACTCCTGTTCGCATTTTTTTGAGCCGCCATCACGACAATGGTGATAGTATCTCACTAATTCTCTCAAGACATTGACCCTGGGCAAAATTCGATATTATACGAATAATATAACGTCATAAGGCATTGCAAAATTAGAGAGGAGCATGGAAAAATGCTTCATGTTGAAAATGACTGCTGCTATCCGCAAGAATCCAAGGACCGTATCCGACCTCATAGGCGCAAACCTTAATAGACCTACATGTAAGGTCATGTGTATGTATGTGGCCTCAATATTACGAGTAAAACCCCAGATGTCGTAGTAGGGCCGCCTGAATATAGTATTATCGCACCTACAGCAGTCCTTGGATCCATCTGCAGCTAACCAACCTGAACGGCTTGAACCTCATTTCAAGCGCCGCCCCTTTGAATAGTTACATATGTACGCCCAGGGTGACGGTGGCACGCTGAGTCGCTGACAAAACTTAGAATACATATGTACAGGTACCTACATACCTTCAACTTGAATGGCACCTACATGTACCTACTACACATGTCACATGTAGGTACTATGCACCACTAGCATCTATGTACACATGTCATATGTAGTAGGATGTGTACTCTTAACCGATCCTATTGGGAAAACTTGGACCCGATATTAGTTAACATGAAATGCATATGCGTGCCTAACATGTCACAACTGCAATGGAGGACTACATGTAACCTCCAGGGCTAGGTACTGTATGTACATATATGTAGTTGACACTTGACAGGGTTGGAATTGTTACGTACATGTGCCGACGATAATTGGGAAGATAACTGAACGTGTTCTTACAAGATATAATAATTCCATGGTTAGTTATCCCAAGTGTGGGCCTGTTATGGCGTTATGGAACTATGTAACGTCTGCTAGCCTACTGGGTACCTAGTACTACTAGGTACCTAGTAGTAGTAGGTAGGTACTATGTACATTTGTTGAACGAGCTTAGGCCTATGGAGCTAGTCATTGGCACGACTCAATGACTTCATTTCTTGGCGATGAAGGAGTGTAGAAAAGGTACATATGTATTAGCAGGTGCCAGGAGGGAGCAGGTAAAAAGAAAAAAAAAAGAAAAAAAGTTCGGAAGGCCGGAAGTGCCGTCAAACACAAACGGAGCCGGGCCCCGCCTGATTGATCTTAGCGCAACCACATTTTTCGGAGCCAATCAGATGGCGTGGAAAGCATGGTGGCATACTCCTTGAATAGTGTATTGGCCCTTGGGCCTATGTATTGGCACCTGAAAAGTTCAATTGATGTATTTCAAGGTTTTGCAAACGAGTCTGTACTACATAGTAGATAGGGACATGTATGTAGGTCAGTATGTATATACGTATACGTGTAAGACTGTGAGTTGCCTACATATGTATATGTATTATTATGCAGTACCTACTAGTATTAGCCCTGCGAGATTTTCCCAACAACAAGCACGTCGTTTTCGGACCGGTATTAAAAAGGGGGTAAAGGTAACTATATGCACATATGTAACGATGAAGGTAGAAAATTTGGGCTGTAGATATGTCTGGTACATAGTAGAATATGGATTAAGAAAAGCCAGATCTCGTGCCTTGCAGATATACATTGCATGTATCCTGCAATATGTACGCGTACTGATACATAGGCTGGCTAGGACAGATATCATCTTGACGGATCAAGAGAGGGCATTGGACCCAGATGGCGGGCCTAGTCTAATGGTTAGTCGCATGCGCGTAATTGCTTGGAAGCCAAGTAATTAATGGGGATAGACAAAAAGTTTGCTGGTCTGAAATAAAATGGCACGGACAGATATGTAGGTTCATGGCCCGAGATATTACCATAGTATGTAGGTTACATAGTTAGGCAGGATGTAGTTATTGCAAAGTAACTACTTGCGGATCCTGCTACGCTAAGACTCGTCCGGCCGCTTGATGTTCTGCGCCAGCCATAAAAAAATATGGACATGTTCAACATAGAAATTTCTTCATACGTAAATTCATTGCTGCATGTAAATATATTTACATAAAATATATGTACTCTTATTCTAGAAATAACTCTATTTCAAGTCGTGTTCTCCCGGAGGTACTATGAGTAAGTACATCGATGCTCACCATCTGGCAATCCGCAATCTGCATCTTTATGTACCTAGGTTAGGTAGGCTTGCTAGGCTGCCAACCAGACAGGGGTCTTGCAGATCGTCGCATTTCCCGGGGTGAGAGCTATTTCGTGATTCGAGATCTAAGTCCCAGATTTTATAGTCCTCCCCCTCGTACACACGTGCTATTGCGCCGTCACACAACCAATCTCAACTCGTTTGCGGTAATGCCCGATCATTACCACCTACTATGGTGCATGCCAGACAAAGGCTAGCCCGACTTCAGCCAGCTCGATGCCGGTAGAGGTTTTTGCTTCCCTTTCTTTTCTAGATGCCCTGATGTCTCGCTACATGTATTGTATAGGTATAAATATATACATAGATATATATGTATTCATTACTAGAAAACATCCAATCAGTAGATAGCCTTATTACAGCTCATGAAATATATTGTCGGGTACAAACCGACAAACAAACTATTCCCGGATTAAGACACTCCACAAGTTACGATACCTAAGAGAAATTAGAGTGTATTTCAACGTAAAAAACGTGTTTCAAAGCAAGACCTGCAGAGTGGCAAATCATCGGATCTTAACAAACAGCGCTGAGGCTGGTCATAGCATGCTTTCTTTGGAGTAGCCATTTAATAGAAGTTTCTAACCTACATTCTAGGTACCAGAAGGCTAAAGCCCCTCTCCGAAAAACAAAATGGATGGAGTGCAACCAATCTGCATGATAATATTATGAGAGCTTTGCTTAAAGGAAGACATGTGTATTTATGTATTTGAAGCTAGAATTATCTTTGTCCTACGACGTTTGCATACCCCTTGCAATGTTAGGTACCCTATTGTTCAGTACGAAGGACAGCATCAAAACTTCAAAAGAGACTTATACATCTGCTAATGTAATGACTATCTATAGTCTACATGTAATAAATATCGGTCGTTTGCTGCATATTTTATTCAACATGAAAATTCGCAAATGGTTTCTGTGGACGAGTACACAGAAAGCCTACAATTTCAAGATCAAGTTCCAAGTTTATTGCGATTTTGCGATGTCTAACCTTGTCCTAGGCTTCCGTCTATTGAAAATATTCGTCCCCTCCCCCCCCCTTTCCCCGGAACGGATACGACCTTCGGCAACTACTTAGTACGTATGTATGGCTGCGTGTTTAGTGTGCTGAAGAAGTATGTATTATGATAGGTATTATGGTGAGCATCTAATGCGATTTGAGTTGAGGCAACATCCACATATATATACATACCTATTATATGTAGACATCACTAACCTAACCTACATACATTGTAGGAGTACATACATAGGTAGCTGTCGGAGTAGCTGTCTTGGATATGGTGAGATACAGGAGTCATACATACTGGAGCGGTATCTGCACTAATCTGCACTAATCGTGCTGCACACAGGTGCAAAGTACTACGTACTCCGTGGTATCATACGGCATAGTAATTGATTTGGTATTATTACGTAGGACTGATTTTACCTTGGTAAGGTGGGGCACTGACTTCACCTACATCTATGTAAGGTTAGCTTAATATGTACGTGCATTCCTCGTCAATGAACATCAATTGATTAAGCATCCATGTTCTACATGGACCTATCTACTAGCGTGCCTATACATAGTATGCTCTATATGTACATACATATGCACCTACATACATGTAGGAATTGGTACTGCACTAGGTACATGCATATACCAGCTACTACCAGCATGTACCATTGTATGCAGTGTAGCTGGCTCCCCTTATATACAACTTGAAGGCAGGGTTGAACACAATCTGAAGGTAACTTCTTTTTACATCAATTGATAGCATGCATATAAAATGCCTTTGTGACTTTCTTCTCCCCCATGCCTTTGTTAGCAAGACATTCATTGTCTCTCATCTTTGATCCAGGTGAATTTATCAAAATTTCCTGGCAATAATTCTGTTACGTTACTTGCATATCATGATAACTCTTATATGAATTAGAAAGCCGAGCTGCATGTTGTATGTCATGTTGCGAGAATTGATGGAGCTACGTACTACTATTTTAGTGGCTTATGTACTTACTTACATTAAATACCTACACAGTACATGTATCTCTTGAGAGTCAGGTAAATACATATGTACATGTAAGATTGAAGAAGACATCTACATACATGTACGTATGTATTGGTATTTCAATCGATGGCTCAACGCTGAATGTTCTGTTCTATTCAATGTTATAGTGTCTAGTATGTAGTGCATACTTATATGTATTGTACATTCAAGTAGGTAGGTAGGTACCTAGTATACACTGAACATGCATGCATGCGTAGATTATAAACCATGAATCTTTTCAAGAGGCAACCCTACATATGTATGTACCCAATTACCAAAATACGCCGTCTTTATTTAGTCAAATCTATTACATGCAGTAGTTCATATTTTTTTCATGGGACTAAAATATGTATACAGAGCAGGGAGAGGAGCTTGACAAGCATGGTGAGCTTTTTTTCTTTTCTTAACTCGGCCAGGCCTGTTCTTCTTTCCTTTTTAAAGTTTGGAGTAGTAGGTGCGGCTTTGGTCTGGCAGATCCACCTTGGCAACTGATGGGGGGCGCTCTGGCGGCCCTTGGGCCCATGGCACCCCGTTGGAGACTGAATTCTCCTCCACCCCAGAGGGCCCCAGCCCAGTTCCAATTCCACCTTTTTTCCCACTCACACACATCCACACTACACGCAAACCCAAACCAGCACTATCGTTGTTCTGCTTTTGTGTTTCTTGCTTGCTGTTTTAATTCTCCTTCTCTCGCTCTACTCTTACTCTCCACCCTCACATTCATTTTTCCTTCTCTTCCTCCCTTCTCCTCAACCCTAATTATCGGTCTGAGCCCCAATCCTTCTTTTCGCCCGCTACGCGAATTTGTTGGTTGCGTACGTTTTGCAAAAAAAAGAGCGTTTTCTGTGTGTGCGCGGCCTGCTCAGTATTCCCATACGTCTTCGGCCATCGCATCGTCGCGACGGTCCACTGCGGGTTTTATTTCCCAATTATCTCGATTCCCCCGATTTTCATTGCGGCGCAATTAGAGCTCTAGGAGTCTAAAAGGATTGATCTTGTCATTCTAACGAGAAAAAGACTTTCCCCTTGGTACCCTCGGATCTTACTGGAGTTTCGTGTGAAGGCGCTATATTTCTGCTGCTTTGCTCGGAATCCAAAAAGTGTCGTTCGGTGTCTAAAAGTAAGTCGCATTTCCTTTCACAATGAATATTTGTCTGCACGTCGGTGTTCCTCAGCATTTAAACTCCCCTTGACCTTCTGGATACCCATGTGCCATCAAGAATGCTAGGCTTGCCACCATAGGACCGTCCTGCTATGGAGACTACCTAGCCTGTGAGAATGGGTGAATGGGACCGACTGCACACTTTTACTGTCGTGACCAGATTGTCCTTCGGATCTCACATCCCGAACCAAAACTCCATTGCCTAGCTTTGAGTCTCCCGTCAGACAAACCACAGAAACACCAAATTAGGTTATCATGACACTAGGAACATAGCAGTGTCTGTTTGGGAGTTTGGTGAACAGAACAGAAAATTATGGCACGACTCTTAAGTGCCTGATGCCCCGCATTGCACAATATTTTAATTAGTTGCGCGCAAAACCTCGATCGACCAAGCTCTAGAAAATCTTCGGCGATCAGCCCCACATCTTTCTTGCCGGGTCAACTTCAACGACAACCAAATCTCTCCTGTCATGTATCCACGTCTCTGTGCAGCAAACACTATACAGGACATAGGGGTTATCATTGTCTTGTGACAAGACTTACACACGATTACGCATGCTCGAGAATATTGGCCTGACGCAACTGGAGCATCTACCATCGAATGCCAACCTACTCCCACGCGCTTCACGGCTACGCAAACACATCTTAGTACTCTTACTTCTGGGCCTGAAGTTGTATCCATCTCTATCAAGGAACTACTCATCTATCACCAGCCACCTCGTCGTATATCCATGTCTTCGTATTCGCTCTACCAATATACAATATTGCATTTTTACCATTTTACAGCAAATGGAGATGAACACGAGTGGTCGAAATGGTTACTTATTTCATCATAATGAGTTACTATAAGAGATGCTCTCGTCATGGATGGCAGAAGCCTTTGTCAATGGGTTTCCTGTGGTGTCAGAGCCCGAATCTCTGGCCATATCTGCACACATTGGTCTTTTCTCAGGTTCAACTTCCAACTCTAGGATGCGTACTTGAAAGTTCTATATATCCATTTGAGGGGCCGTACTGCAGAGTATGGCGACTATAGAATTCAGGAACAAAACCCCCATGCGTAGCGCTTCGATGGCCATCGTTCGATGACTATCGTTCACACTGATTACCATCATGAACTCCAACGAGCTCTTATTACAACACATTCTGCAAGGGCAATTATCATTATATATCTCATCGAACGCATATATGATTTTGCCCAAGAAGCCGCGGAAAGGCAGGCCCACGGGTCTTTGAAAGGGTACAAATTACTTGCCTGTCTTCATAAGCTCTTAGAGCTGATGCAGCCGATATTGAACGAAATAGTCCCAGTAAGTGTTGCTCATACAATATTAAGTTATAATGACGGCAGTTGTTTCCCTACACTTATAGCTACCTTGACTTCTATCACTTGCCCATTCAACCGCAGCTGAAAGATTTATTGTAATCCCTTCACATTATCCTCCCTTCCTATCCACCATTTATGTTGTTCTGCAATCTTACTGTTTTACAGGGAATCCTGACGATGGCTTGCACTGTTTAGAGCCACTTCTCTTATTTGAATGCTGCTCATCAATACTGTTCCGTTATTTTCCATAATTTGGCACATACATGGGCATGTCGGTTGCCATACGAAGGGATATCATGCCAATTTGGAGTTTGGATGCTGAGGATGCTGACTTGCTACTGGGCAACATTCAATTTTCTGTCTGATGAAACTAATAAAGTATAGGTTTTTCAAGTATCTTGACCGTACATCATTAGACCCTGTCACAAGACACAACGAGCTTGAATCCATCTTGCTGATTGATCAAGCAATTTAATACCACTGTCGGCAGGAGTTTTAGGTACTTAACTTCCATCTCCGGCGTTGGCGTTCGGTTCCTGGTCTCTGACTTGGGCGATCTAGATACAAGTCTGGTGTTTTCAATCGGTGAGTTACAACTTATATTATTCTGGCGAGCGATTGGACACCTCTAGCACCCTCTCAATGATCAGCAGCAACTTCTCATTTCGGTGAGATGAATTTACCTCACATACCATAATTCTTCAGCTAGTGCTGTCTTCACTTGGAGCTACCTGCCACATGTCCCTATTCTCCGTACCTTCCCCCCCCCCCCCCCCCCCCAAATCCATTCTGCTGCCCACACTGTGACGTTCCTTCCCTTACAATTGATTCTTGATGGGCAAGACCAGCTTTTTGGCAGGTGCCTTAATCTTGAGCAAGTTTGTGTCGTTAACAGTATACACTGTGATGATGCATTTTTATCCATGTGTCGATATCAACGATAACTGATAAACCGACCAGAGTGGTCTAGCCTATGATTTCTTTTTACTACCAGACCACAAACACCTACTCCGTTTACTACAACTACATACTTCCCATACCTCTCACCCAGTTCTTCTCTACCGTCTCCCATATCAACTTACCTTTGACATCAATACTCAGTATAATCTAGAGCAAGCTGGTATGTCCTCATACAGATTTTATTTATGGTTAAGCATCCATCAGCTATCTATTCATCATCCCACAACCCTACACCCACTGCGCCTCAAACTCAGATGGAGCTATTATGGCCAAGGTTTTCTTCTAACTTGAATATTAGGGAATTTCACACTGGGTTGCTCGCAGTTTCCAGTATTCGCAATCAAGTTTACTAGTGAGTCATTCTCTGTTCTCTAAATCCATACTTTCCACTTTCCATTATTAGCATTCATTAGCATTAGCCACACACCACACACACACAGTACATACATAGTACGTTCAATTCTTCTGGCCCCACATACCAATTCAAGGCACACAAACTTTTCTTCTCCACAAGTATCAATTTCATATCCCATCTTTTCACCTTCGATATTACTTTCTACGAGTCCTTTGCATACTTCACAAATCTTGCCACCCCATATAAATTTATTTTCATTGTGCTGCATGTTCTATTTTATGAATTACGGTCTTGCCTCATTATCATCAGTCTAACCTTCAACCAGCCTATCAACTTCGAGATCTCAACCACAACTGACTGACAGACACCTGAATTGGTAAGTGCACTCATCATCTCTATTTCGCACCTTCCCTTTTCTTTCAATAGAGTATTATTTTCAATTGTACACTTATGCTTCGTTGTTCTACTATTCACTATTCTACTATTCTACTATTCTGTTACTCATATCTCATCTCCAACTTCCTCAACCCATGTTGTAACACCTTTCTAATCTGACGCAATTGATAGACTTCGTCATGGACGGATTTAACCCTTACAACGGAAAGCCCCCATCCAATGGTTCCGGCTCCCAAGGAGATGCTGGTTCCCAAGGAGCGGGCGGTGCCGTCCCCCAGTCCGGCCTTCCCATGGCTCCGACTAATGGCCAAGGCAATGGCGACATGGGACAGAACTTCACTTCAGATTCTGCTCGCCAAACCCTCTGGTACGCTAAGCCTGATTTCTTCCTCTCAGCCTGGAAACAACTAACTCAAGGAAACTAGGATGGGTGAGCTTGCAGGCTGGATGGATGAAGGATTTATTCGTACCCTCTTCCAGTCATCCTTGAACGAGAACGTTCAGGTCAAGATAATTCGCGATCGTCACTCTGGGTATGAAACCTCCACGCCTTTTAACTTACACCCTAAGAGACATACTTCGTCGTTACTGATACAAGCCTAGAAGTGCCGGATACTGTTTCGTCGAGTTTACCAGCCCTGATGCTGCCCAGAAAGCTCTTCAGTTGCATGGCACACCTATTCCGAACACCGATCGCATGTTTCGCCTCAACTGGGCTTCTGGTGGCGGTCTTATTGACCGTCGCGACGACAGGACCCCCGAGTACTCGATCTTCGTAGGAGACCTTGGTCACGAAGTCAATGAGTTTGTATTGGTCGCCCTGTTTCAGGCGCGCTTCCCTAGCTGCAAGTCAGCTAAGATCATGACGGACCAGCAAACTGGACAATCGCGCGGTTATGGTTTCGTTCGATTTTCCGATGAGCAGGATCAGCAACGTGCCTTGGTAGAGATGCAGGGCGTGTATTGTGGTAACAGACCCATGCGAGTTTCACCCGCTACGCCTAAGAATCGGTAAGTCCAGTTTTCTCTCATGCAGACCATCTATACGGGGTTGCTAAACTGGTTAGCAGCAACCACCAGAATGCCCAATTCAATCAGTATGGCCACCAGATGATGCAGCCACCACAGGTTGCAGCCCATCATGGGGGTATGGGTCCGCAATGGATGCAGCAGCAACAGCCGCCCAACTATGGCTACCAACAGCAGCAGCAGCAGCAGCAACCAGGCACCTTCAACCCCTTAACTATGAACCAGTTCACTGACCCCAACAACACAACGGTCTTCGTTGGAGGTCTATCTGGCTATGTCACCGAAGACGAGCTTCGATCCTTCTTCCAGGGTTTCGGCGAAATCACCTACGTCAAGATTCCTCCTGGAAAAGGTTGCGGCTTTGTGCAGTTTGTTCATCGTCATGCGGCTGAAATGGCGATCAATCAGATGCAGGGCTATCCCATTGGCAACTCGCGCGTTCGTCTCTCTTGGGGTCGTTCCCAGAATAACTCAGGCGTTGGAACCCCCTACCGTCCTGCGCCACCCCCGCCTCATTATTTCCCTCCCGGTCCTCCTGGACCGCCCGGCCCTGGTCCTTTTGGTGGTCCTGGTTTTGGCGGCAATGGTCATCAAGGCCCCCCTCCTGGTGGCTTGGGTCCACAGGTAAGAACTACAACTATACTTATATCATTGATCTAAATGACTGATTCTGTTCTAGTAAAATTGGGACATCCAATATTTTAGCATAACCGGCGTCCTGCGTTTCTGGCGTTTCGGCATGCTTCTCCGTCTTCTGCATCACGCCCTGGTTGCGGCTATTCGGTTTTCCCCTCTTGATTCGCTGCCCCTACGCGTGTATCACCATCTATTCTTAGTTCTTCAATGACCCCTCCCCGCGTTATGATACGGCTGGCGTTGGCGAACCCGGTACAGCGAATGCGTGGTGCACGCAAAGCCTTAGGATCGCTACACGATTGGTTCCCTTGTCATGCATTGACTTTACGACACCTGCCTAATGTGGGTGCATCAACGAGGAGAACCATGTTGTGTACGATTTGCATCATTTGCTACGACGTTGATTTCTTTTCACGATTTTCGTACTTTTCACCACTGCCTGACCTGGCCCATAACATATCCTACCTAGCTCTCTCGTCACGATATCAAGGCATATATTTCCAGCACGTCTTCAACTTTGAGAGCGTCACTGCTTCCTGAGCTTTTACCTGGGTATTCGCATTTACGACCTAATTGTTAACTGCCAAGTCAACCTCGTTTCACCTTGGCATGTGTTCACTCGCAAGATACCCCTATTCCTTAAGTCTTCGTCTTTGAAAGGTAATCTTATCGAGTCTCTCAATCTGCGAGAATTCCCGTGGTGGAAAAGGCGATAAAAGCGGCGTTTTAACACACGAGGAGCAGAACACTATCATCATTGCAAATCCACCTCCCCCACCATCAATCTGATTTCTATTCTACCCGTGGATCATGAAGCAAAAGGTCAAGCCCACTCACACTGCCTTAGAAACAGGTCAATTGACACATTACGTGGTAATACAGTCAGCTGAATAGCAGTCTTCTCCGATAGGGGTCTTTGGACTACGAACATGACGGTGGATGGAGGGCAACAACCAAAGCCGTTCAACTGAGACTCATTGCGCGCACTGATAAGATTTCACTCCTCAGTTCCATTCAATTTCGGATGTGGTGGAGTAGACGGATGTCTACTTGGGCTTACCATCGTGGCGTCTGTTTACGGTTTACGCACCATACACTAGTTTCATAGCCGGTCAATTTTCCTTTTAGTTAATTCATTGAGTTCCCGTACATTCTGGTGTGTTTCAGTAACTTGTTTTCCATCTTCGTAACTTATGAATTCCCTAGCGGCAGGATTCTGGCTGTATGGATTCTTTACGCTCATTGTGCCAATGTCGTTACTGGTAGGTGATTTGATGAACTTAGGAGCGCCCCCACGTACGCGTAAGTCAGAAGGTAACGGAAGGCTTAACATCGCTCTATAACTATACCATTGTTAAGTAGTTGAACTACTTCGCATTGGCCTTTAATCAAACCTAGAGAACTATGTATGCAAGATTTGTAGGAAATATTGCCAGCCTACTACGTACAGATATGTATTCTCTCTAGGTTAGGTAAGTTTATCCATGCGCAGTCACCTCTAAAGCTACCTACGTAATCCATTGATAACGAAACGCCCGTGTTGGGTTACGCAAAAAGCGATCTGTGTGCTCTCGGTCCCGAACCTTTTCTTGTTCATTCCTTGGGTTCCGGTTGGACGCTTTAGGAGGTCGGTGCGTAGGCGCAGATCCCCAAGGCCAAGATCCGAGACAATGAGGCGCCAATAGGGTGTGTAACGGGGATTCAACGTTTGGTACCTAATTCTTGTTTTCTAGTACCGGGGCCGTTGGGATCGCGGGGGTGAATGGCTATGGATGGGCGGGTATGTAAGCGATGCATTTCCCGTCTATCCTACTTTTCTTACCTTTTTGACTTGCTTCCCGCACACGGCAAGACTCCTAGTTCGCTATAGCTTCATGTGGCATCGACATCCACGTATATCAGCAAAGCATTCGGCATATCAGGGGAGGCTGGCTTTATTCAGACTGTCACCATGAAGTTGGCAATCATTCTCGGAGTTAACATCGCTCTGTTGGGTAAGTTACTACTACTTATATACACGTATATCCCGACGGCCCGGACCCTGGAGATATTATCCTAATGCCCACCCTACTTAAATTTTAATGAGAAAGATAAAATGGTTCGAAGACGTGGCTGACATCTTTTTTAAAGCGAGGAGCGCATACGCCCGGGATCCATACTACGATCATGACTTTGATGGCTCCTTATGGGATGGTCCAGATGACAACGGAGGTAATGGTGAGGGGTATATCTACGGGGGTAGCTCTTCAAGCGGATACGCGCCCAACACATATGACTCGTTTGCGGGATTCGATATCCAGGAGGTGATGCGGGATCGTACTGCTCATGGAGTGATCGCCGCGTTGTGCTTCGTGATCCTATTCCCGGTAGGGGCAGTCCTCGTTCGCATTGTCCCTAGCCGGCTATCCTGGGTAATCCACGCTGTAACCCAAAGCGTGGCCTTCATTCTTTTCATTGTAGCAGCGGCACTGGGCATTCGGATGGTAGACATTGTGGATATCCCCCCTAACAGTTCCAGCCTAGTGAGTTGCCCTTCTATATGAAATCAAACCCCTTTACCCCCTTTACCCCCCCTCTCCTTTTATAGGAGTGGAAAGGGAGAAAAAGCAGCGATCTTGGGCTTTAAAGTACTCGCATCTGCAAAAGCGTATGCCTAGTTATTGCTGACACTGGAAAAATGTAGTTACAGATATCCTCCGCTAACGCGCATCCAATTATCGGCCTTGTCCTTCTCGTCGTAATGTTCATACAACCAGTGCTTGGTTACATCCATCACTCATGGTTCAAGCGCCTTCAGCGACGAACTACGCCCTCCTACGTCCATATATGGCTCGGCCGTGCCGCTATTACTCTAGGCATAATCAACGGAGGGCTCGGCCTACAATTAGCTAACGCCTCGCAAGATGTTATCATAGCGTATTCCGTCATTGCTGCCGTTGCGTGGCTAGTCTGGCTAGCTAGTGCTATATATGGGGAGGTAAGACGTCGTCAGAATATTCCGAACCGAGACACCGAAACTCGCTCGGGTTTCACTTCTCCTAGCCTTGCTCCTCCTCCTACCGGCCCACGGGGCGGCGTTTTCCGCCACCACAACTCGAGCCCGGACGACCCGAGCCCTCCTTACACCCCCGGTGTCCTATATGGCGGTCCACCCGTATATAGGGGGACTGTGGAGGGAGATGCGATGGAGATGGAGCCCGCCAAGGATCCTCTCGAGAGGAGTAATTCTTCGTTCTCAGTGTCACCCAGGACAACAGAGACAGATGTGACACGAAGACTATAGGCAGGTAGTCAGTGGGCAAATCTAGACTTTTACGAACCACGGAACACTTTATTTAATGAAAAAGTTGGTAGTGTCAGGTATAGGCTTGGTAGGAGCTGAGATTAGATACCAGCGTATGTGAGTGCGATTATTGCTTTGACCCTGAGAATGGATAAATATGATCAGACTATTCATTTTGATATAGGACTCTTCTGGATGTGGTGGTTACTAGGTAGATAGGTGGTCAGGGGTGGAAAGTTATTTGGCGTCGCAGGATAGGGCCATTCTGGTTTCTGGTTTAGGTACGTAGCGTAAATTATAAAAAAAAACAGTCTTTTCACTCAAAGGTCTTACCTATTGTGATGTCTACATGGGTAGTTATAATTACCTATTCTTCTGTCCGGTTCTTCAACTTACTAGCACACCTTGATGTTGCCCCTTTCTTGGTAAATCCTACCTGGGAAGGTAGGTATGAAGGTACGTTAGCACCTCCACGGTATATGTTGTGGTGCCGAGTCTGAGAGTGGTCTTTCACTATGGCCGTCAAATGGTGGCAAAAGTCTAGACCATATATGACCTGGCAGATCTGGCAGACTCTTTTAAAATAAAACATAAACCTGTACATAGTAGGTACTAGACTTTTGATGGGCCCTACTAGAAGACACAGAACAACATCGTTGTTGCGTGGGGATCGCTAACATCTCCCCCAGCATTATGGATTGTAAGTAAT
Organism: Hypoxylon fragiforme; assembly: GCF_022984875.1. Classification (NCBI taxonomy): domain Eukaryota; kingdom Fungi; phylum Ascomycota; class Sordariomycetes; order Xylariales; family Hypoxylaceae; genus Hypoxylon; species Hypoxylon fragiforme. Next base: position 4,255,430 of record NW_026054756.1, on the reverse strand, counting down.
AAACTCATCGATGGGCAGCTTTCATATCGTACAATGAGTAATCTAGTAAGTTGAACCTGTGTACAAACCTTGAAATTTTGCTGAATATTATTAACCTCTCCCCTATATGTAATCCCACCCTTTAATGATATTTCGAGCCTTTAGTTAGGGTGATGACTCCATGTTAGTACCATTCACATTCTTCTAAATCCCTAAACGGCTTCTAGGTCATATCTTTGAATCGTAGGACTCTTCCAATAGAGCGCATAGTATATATTGGTCGTCGTAATTTACGTAATTGATACTATTTATATTAGTATCGGTAGATAAAGACAGCGAGCATAGCCTTGAAGGTTCTTGAGTCGGCTGTGGCATTGAATGGCACGCCAAGTAGCAAGCACACCACCAACATCCGAAGCCGTGGCCTTAGGGTGGTAACATTCAAGATGCTATTTCCCGCGAAGTGCCAAAATCGTGCTGAGCAGTAGCATTTAATACCTGTCATATATATGTACCTAGATGTCGATGGGCTTGCTGTGAGGAAAACTTTGATATGTGCTATGCATGCTACTGTCGCATTACGGGTCGTGTAGGGAAAATACTCTTCTTAGAGTAGGGAGAAATGCCGTCCAGACAGCTACCCCGGAGGATAATATAAAGAATCGAGCATACAATGATCAATGATCTTGGCCAAGTAACGCATTTATCCGGCTCACTCAAGCTCTACCTTTTCCCCCTTGACGATGATCCCGATCTGGATTATCCCCGCAAGTTGTCCCCCGAAAAAGAAAACGCGTACTTCATCGATAAATGAAAGTTACATTGGTAGTGACCTATAGCCGCGCAATATTATATGGCCGGAGAGAGGTTTGACCAAGCTGAGCTTCTTCCGAGCTGTGATTTCTGGCTACCGGCCTCAGGTCGAATGTTTAGCTTCTAGGCAAGATATAGGTAGGGTTTATACGTGCTTTATAATATGAATAGCTCTTGTATCGTACATACAGTTATTGCATCATATACCTTGCGATCGAATTTTGCTGCCCCCAGGACTTCTCCTCTGCCTACGGCCTTTGATGGGCCTCTCAAGTTTTTTAAGCAACCCTAAGAAGCTGGTTAACGCTCGCAAAAGCCTCACTCGAAAAGACCGAGCATCTAAGTAACAGTCCTAGTGGACTCCCAGTCTTCAAAGATGGTTAGACACTGGGGGCTTGCGATTACGTTGACAGTCATCACCTCTATGCTGTCTGTGGTAGAGGCGCAGAATTACCCCCTGGTTACTGATTCGAGGTGCAACTGCTACAGAACAAACACGACGACTGCTAACTACTTCACTCATCATCGATTCTTTGACTTCAGAGACAAGTCGCAACATGTTAGGGTGCCACCAGCCATCGATGATCCCCAAGGTAGTGCCGACGCGCCGGTGACGGACAGTTATTTCTCAGATCCCGCCTGGACAAGCGTGTGGTCCATTCAGAACTGGAACAATAGCGCCCTTATGAACGGGAGTTCAGATGTAACTGGAAGTGATGCCACCGTACTCATGGTGAACTCACCCAACAACATATATTTCGATAGAAACACAGACCAGCGTTCTAGTTCTCAAACGTATCTCGTGATGAGGACCATGCGCCACACCAACTTCCAATCGGCCGCGGAGATCGAATCGCTTTCACTTGGCTACCGGTATATCTCTATTCGGATGTATGCACGGACTAGGGGGGCACCCGGGGCTATAACGGCCATGTTCACCTTCCGTGAAGCTCCGCAGCTCGCTCAAGTGCAAGAAGCCGACTTGGAGGTTAGAACAGTCGACCCGAAGCACTCGATTCAGTACACGAACCAGCCTTCTTGGAACGAGGACGGCGATGTTCCTCAGGCTACGCGTAACGTCTCTCTTCCCGGCCGCGTGGACTGGTCTAACTGGCAATATCATCGGATGGACTGGACACCAGGGTCTACCAGCTGGTTCGTTGACGGAAACCTCATGTCCTCCATCCAGTTTCAAGCACCTCGGGACGCGAGTAGGATCATGTTCAACAGTTGGAGTGACGGTGGCACGTGGAGTGGTAACATGACCGTGGGCTCTTCGGCTGAGATGCAAATCCAGTGGATTGATATTGTCTATAATAGCACAGACTCGACACCCGGAACCCCAATAACGAACCCCGGTGCTGGAAGATCGTGTGTGAATACCTGCAGCATTGACTTGACTTCCAAGCTCGGCACTCCAGTTTTAATATCAGGCCCTCAAGGTAAGGAATTTGTGCTCGTACCTATGTTGCTGTTTCGTATCATTAGTATCTCACCAAGAACTTTACTAACGTGATCATTCTCTTAACTAATAGGTGGTGGTGGCCAAGCACCCGGTGCTCCCGGAGCCTGTACTTCAGCGAAATGGGGGCAATGCGCTGGCAAGAGCTGGACTGGATGTACTGCTTGCGCAGCTGGAACAACTTGCCGCTTCCAGAACGATTACTACTCGCAATGCTTGTGACGGGTCCTTTAGTTTTTCTTGTGATTGTGTTGTGTTCAGGCTGATAGTATCGGTAGTTACCTAGATAAAATAGGTAACAAAGGAGGAAATAATGTACTTAATGATATTATCAATGGCTTCTCTATTTAGTCTGCGTAGTAAATATTCATTGATAGGTACTATATGTACGAATACGGGTAATAGAGCTTCTATGCTCGGGCCCCCCCTTTCGACCAAAGAAGTTTGACTCTTCTTGTTCCCTAGTTTCAACATGATATGATACACACTGACCTCCTAAGTATAAAAGGGGTAGATGGAATTTGGAGACGTGATCTCCAATCGCATATGAGACAAGTCTGGTGGGAGGTCATCGAGCTTGTCAAACCGGAGTTTATTCCCTCGAACCCTATTGGATCCATGATGCATACACACGAACCGGTCAGGTAGAGATGTAAATCAAGGCTCTTGATAAGCTGAATATATAGGGCCACACCTATTGGATCGATTGCCTAGGCACATAGGCAGTTACTAGCATCGCACAGGGGCTTGGTCGAGATCTGATATGCAGTTTGAGAGGAAGTGTCCTAGATTATGTCCTGATAAGGCTGCATATCGTATCCTCAAGGATGTTGCCAGACATGAGGCACTTGCGAGATCTAACAGCTTCCACGTAACCTCCCCCTTTTCATCTTTGCCGCGATGGAATATTATTTGTACAATACATACGAGCGTTCAAGAGGAGGGACAAGAAAGAAAAAAGCAAAATGTGCTCTGTGAGTTGGGTGACGAATTGCCGAGCTCTTTCTATCAGTACCTACCTACCAAATGCATTCTTGGTATTCACTCTTGGTCATACTTACAACAGTAGTCAGCGTGTGTATTCAGCATAATACAAGCGAGCCTTGGGTCAGTAGGTATCTCAAGGTACTACACACTCGCTTAATATAGCACATCCCACACCCTACCCCATCCAGCATATACGCACAGCATCGGGCTCAGCGTTGTGGCGTCGGCCTATGCAATCCAAGGGCCAATGTGCCTGTCATGGCACATCCCCGTGAGACTAAATAGAAGCCGGACGTGGGGGTCCACACATGGGAGACCTGAACACAAGCCACGCTCAAGTATAGAAAGAAGTATTGAATTGACGAACTGGGGGGTTAACGAGGAGAGGGCGGCTAACGCGATAATCTCACGGCTACGAGCGTTCTACCTCCTTTATTACTTATATCCTGCCTTTGCTTTTTTTCCCTCCCTGCCGATGTTCTATAGTCATTGATAGGGCTAATAGACCCTTCGTTATGGCCTAGCTAGACCTAGGTAGAAGCTTGCGGCCCAAAAGTAATATGGGGGTTATGTAGGCAGCGACATATACGACGGGAGTACCCGGTCTCTCGCTCACAGGAACCCGGTCGTCATCAACCGCACGATACCTGATTTAGTAACACTCATGCCATGTCAATCCTACATCTCCACCAATCCAGGTCGGCACCGATGGTGCGGTACGAGACACAAAAGTATACTCTCATGCCGCTATAGCCGAATGCTGTGGTAGGTTATGTGGCTCATGTCATGTGCCGTGCCGGGATTCTGACGTTTTTCTTTTTATTATCCCGTCTCTTGTTAGGTGCCATATCTCAAGTGATAGCGGATTCGTGCGGGATGATTGTGTGGCCCTAGGTTTAATATCCAACATAGAAAAAGGAGACGTAAAACCTCCCCAAAACTTTTTAAACACATACCTACCTAGGTGCCTACCTACCATTGACGCGCAGCCTTTAAAAAAAGCTCGAACTCAGTCTCGTCAGACATTAGTAAGAAAGGAGGCGGAAGGCTGATCCCGGGTATTCCTTCAGTCCGTTGGCGAGCCGAAAAGTTGATACATCACCTTTCGCTAAGAAAAGGAGTTACGCTGCAAATAAATCTGGGCCATACAAATTTATTACCTAACCGCAGTCGCCCTCGTGGATATGCAACCCAAAGGTTCCCCTATTTCAGTGCTGACCGCATATTGATGGAATGGATTGCGTCCTTCCATCCCTCTTGCCCACGCAGCCTGAGCCCGTCGCCCAACCCTGTACTATCCCAGCCACATTTGACTCGTTCGTCTGCCGGGTGCCGACATTCTTGCGTAGCATCAGCTCTTTGCCAAACGGCTGGAGGGCGTGTTCGAAAACCCAAGTGGTAGGTACTGGATGTGTGGTATGCGACCATCTTGATTGCAGAGCGGTGAGAGGAACTGGCTGGCAATCGAGCAAGACCAAAGCTTACAGCAAGGTCCTTTTGCCATATTTTAATTACCTACCTTCTTAGGTACAATCTATCATAGATAAATTAGAGATAAGTAAGAATGATACTCAGCTTTTTGGAAGCACGTGGGAAGGAAGGGGTAGTTAACCCTCCAATACGACCCAGACAAATAACGTCTGTATTTCTAAATTTCTCATCGTGGGGGTTGTCGAATCCTGTCCGTGTATTCGGGTTCGGGGAATGATCTCCCAGCGATCTTCTGCACGATTATCTGACCATCATAACCGCAAAGAATACATCGTTAAATAAATCCGCCGAGGTCTTTTCCATTACTTGACCCATCGACATTATTGGCATATTGCCATAAGCCCTAGCTCTTACAGTTTCCCAATTCAGATCCCTTTAACTCCCCTCCCCTCTCCTCTAGGTAGCAACATTACGCAAATAGTCTGAGACTCGTATAGGTGTGTATTTGTGCGTGCGCGTGCGTTCTATATTACGTCCTAGTATACCCTTTCCCTTGTTTATCACATAATCTGTGCCATAAAATTACGGCGACTTATGCCCGTTCGGAGCCATTGGAGGTAAGATTGAAGTCATATGGCTAGAGTTAGAAGTAGAAGAGGGGGAATACGCCCAACGTTGGATTTCCTTACCTTATCATAAGTTGCCACTCTCTCTTTTCGAAATAGTTCCTCCGCGATCGCAATACATGCACGCAGATTGCCTGGAATCTGACCCTTAGAAGCGCGTCTTATTACCAGATTACGTTGCAGTCCGTGGCAAGTTCGCAAGATGAAGGATCAAAACCAATCCGGTGCAGGCTGTCCTTCTACCAGACTAGAGAGCCTGAGACGGGTCGGAAAACCAGGTTGCGGACAATAGCTCCCGGGAAGGATGCTCTACCCGCATTAGGGGTGGCGGTGGTTCTGCTCGTCGTAGCAGTGCGGTGGTGCCGATATTGAGAGAATCCATACAAATAATGGGTACCTACCGAGGTAGGTAAGTAGGTAGTATGTAGCAATTCAGCATTACATACATACCCGAGGTACTAGACACTGTAGGTACAGTTGCAGAGGATATCACTGCTTGCTGCATGGCATTCGCATGCCTTGGGTAAAAATTAGGTACGTACGAGACTGTAGATTGGGTAGATATTGTGATTGCCTAGGTAGGTATGGATATACCCAGTAGCTTGATAGTACGGCAAGCGCTAGCAGAGGCCTTGGGGAGCTTCTGGGTAAGAGAGGGGGAAGAGAGAGGGAGGGGGGAGAGAAGGAGGATCGTACCGTGCGTTATTCTTTGCATCGTTCTCTCGCACCAGCACACCCCCCTAGACTTCAACCCACGGTCCAAGGATGGCGACTTACAGGACTAGTGTGTTATGAGCCTGCAGGTCCAGACTGCGGGGTACAGGGTTAGGAGAGAATAATACGGTGGCCCAATAAGACAGCTGTGCCAAAATGAAAATAATGATTGAGCTAGTCTGATTTTAGTATGCAGTCCCACTTTTTAAGAAAGAAAGGCATGTATATCGGTACTTTAGCTAGTTATACTGGATAATTGAATAGTATTTTCTTAAAAATATCATATTTTTACCCGTATGGTCATGTGACTTAGTCATGTGATATGGCTATATAAGGTTATGTAATAACTATTCCCACATGGATAGTTTTCTGAAACATATAGCTACATATATGCAACCGGTATCAATAAAAAGATCATTTCATTACGGATTGAATGATGTAGGTTGCATACTGGTGCGATATCTGGTTGAAAGGTTATTCAGGTAGATATATCGTGGGCCATCACGTGATACCCCTTAGCGTGACCTCCAGGCGGCTCCAAAGGCTCCAAGGGCTCTTACTATGGCTCTAGGGGTGATCACGTGCCTTCCGGCCTGCCACCTACATAGTTGATTAACTTTGCAACCACGTATCGCCTCAATTCGAGACCTATATCAATCAATTCGTAATTGAATGCACTTTCAATTGGATTTGGTTGCATATATGTAGCTATATGTATCAGAAAATTATTCAACATAAGAGGCTAGACCTTTGATTAATATGAAATGTGGTAGGTATAGGTAAGGGATATGTGGCTAGGGTATATGTGGCTAGAGTATATGTGGCTAAGAAGTGTGTGTAACAAGTAGGTAACTAGCTTAGTGCCTTTTACGCTTATTAATAAAAGTCACGTTTAAATCATAAATGCATCGTACATGCAAGTTATTAGGTATGTAGGAAAAGGGGATATAACCAGTACTTAGCTTACTATATAAAGTAGTATGGTAGCTTAAGTACTTTTTATGCAAGCTGTACACGTATATGACAATATTTACTTATCCATAAGCCTCTCTAAGTACAATCCACTCTTTTCACGTACTCGTAGCACTGTTCTTAATTTCTAAATTCGGAATAGTCAATCTTAATTTTTGATTTTGGCACAGATGTCTTATTGGGCTACCATAAATAAGATGGGGGATCTGCGGAAGACTTGCATTTTAATGACGAGTGATGTATGATCGACTTGAGGATTAACTCGATACATGATGCAAAGGGGTCTTGTGTTCCTGTCCTGCCTGGCAACTGTCTCGGGTGGTGGACGTGTTTCCAATGGATGGGAGTCAAGAAGATCGTTTATGTAGTACGCAGTATGCGATGTGCCGTCATGGATGGCGAGCTGGGTTGGGGTAATGTAGTAGCGTAGGCTAGATCATGCGTGAATGCTATGGCATGTAGGCTGGCATATAAAAGTTAGTGGCGCTGTCGCTAGTCGAGGATAAGGGCGCAAAACGATAGCCGAGATTCTATGTGCTATCCATGGGTGGTAGCTATGCTCGATACTAGGTAAGTCTTGTACCTACCTAGTACCTGGATGTATGTTTGCCGCTGTCCTAGGTCAGGCGATGTGAAAAACTATTCCATAATTTCCATTACCTGCCGCAGTTGCCGGTAGCTTCTAGGCTAGCTTGCAACGTTCCCTAGGTACCGGTATACTATGTAGAGTATCATGACACTATATCGTATAAACAAGCGAGAAGAAAACGAATGCTTATCTGTATTAGGTTAACAGCGATACGAACGTCCGTTTTTAGAAGTCTTTAGAAGTCTTATCTATTTCGATAATTTTGAACTATTCCATCCAAGCTGCCAAGTAACGCCGTTTTATTTCGTAACGCCAAGCCCCGGGTTCACTTCATATTGGTGTCCCATTGAGCCTTATGATTTTCGGGGAGGAGTCCCAAACCCCGGATTTCCCTCTAAGCCAAGCTCCGCTCCAAAGCTATCACCTCGTCAAATCCATTTGTAATCATTTTCATCTGCTCGTCGCTTGGCAGCCCACATGGCTTCCTCGGTTCCCCACCAAATCCCTCGAAGTGCTGCAAGGCAGCCTTGACACCCGCAAAGCCCGTCTGGATCGCGATCCAATCGGCCTTAGCAACAACCGCCTGTAGTCTTCTGGCTTCCTTGAGCTCACCGGCGTGGAATAGCTCACAGATACGAACACAGGCTCGGGGTATTAGATTGGCAGTTCCAGCGATGGTACCGTGCCCACCTACGACAAGGCCCTGGAGAATGAAGTCTGCGCTGCCTCCGGCCACAAAGAAGCCGGGCTTGGCCCCGTCAACGATGCGAGCCAGCTTCCCCGTGTTTCCACAGGTGAGCTTGACGCCTTGAACATTGGAGTGTTTAGCGATTTGGAGAATTGTGTCGGAGGAAAGATCTAGACCAGAGCATGCTCCGGGGTAGTTGTAGATCACAACCGGTATCGGACTAGAGTCGGCAACATCATAGAAATGCTGGACGATCTTGGATGTGTTGAGGAGACCGCCATAGTACGCCGGGGGTAGTATGATAGCATAGTTAGCACCCGCGCTAGCGGCATCCCGGCAGAGCTGGATGGTCTCGCGGGTAGATTGTGTCCCACAGCCGGCGATGAGCGGCATGAGATGGTGATCCGACTGGTCTAGAGCAGATCGTGTAGTCTTGATAACGAGGGTACGCTCTTCTCTGCTCAAGTGAACAGCTTCTCCGTTCGAGCCATGCACAACCAGGCCCGCAACGCCGGCGTCAGCAAGACGGATAGCATGACGTTGAGTGGCTTCTAGGTCAATCTCATCATTTTCCTTGAAGAAAGCCACGGTGGGAACATAGACCCCATCGGGAAGAGGGCATGGTTGGCTTGGAGAGTCCGTCATCGAGGTGATTGGGTGTCACGAGGGAGTAATTGGGTTTCTTTTTGAGTATGTATAGTGTATACCTAGATAGATATCTGTAAAGGTATATCGTTATGTATACGAATGAAAATGACAGTGTAGATGGTTGAAATAAAGTAGCAGACTAGTAGTATAGAGACAATTATGACAAGTAAGCTACGTGGATGTGACTTAAGCAAAGTAGGTATGGGCTACTAAACCAACGTGACGTTGCGTACTAGAATAGGTGAATTTATAGAACGGAATATTAGTGGAAGTGAGGATGGAGAGAGGTGGAGAAGGGAGAACTACTACTATGTAGATAGTTACAATGGATGTGAGACTGAATAAGAGGATGACAATGGGAGTACCTGTGAAACCTCCAGAGTCATGGGGGGACAATGACGACTTAAATACAATGGTGATTTTTCTTTGTTGGCCAGCAGATGTATGATTAGGTGTGTTTGCTTCAGTTGAACCGATGAGACGAGGCACAAGGTGAATTGCTCTACCTGCCAGCCTACCTAGGTCCTACATGCAGTGACAACCTGGGAAAGCATACATACATACATACATACATACCTACATGCATGTCTGGACTCTGCACACCTACATATGGTACCTTGAGTGTTATCTTTCCAGCACCAGGGTACCTAGTCGTAATCCCAAAGCCCGAAGATTGAGCCTCTGAAGCACATGTAAGACCGTAAGATGCTGCCGGTACGACCAACGTAACTAACCTTAGATCATTCGTGGGGGTGTCAGCTGGTTGAAAAATCCCCCCTGGTCAGGAGAACCAGGTTGGACGATGCTGCAAAGCTAAAGATCCATAGATGAGGTATGATTGACTATGATCGACTATGATTGACTGTACCATTAGAAACTCGTGGATGGTGTCCTTTCTTTCTACACACGGGAAACCCCAGTTTGACAACTTTGCACCGCATTGCATTATGTTGCTGACATGGACATGATTGGTTCTTTAAGTACGATTTAGGCATGCAGACATGAAGGAAGTAGGTCGATAGGAACTGGCATGTCCATGGTGTAGGCCTAACAGCTTCGAACCTAGCAGCCCTAGGTCCTTTTACCAAGGTTGCTGGTGACCAACCTGGAGCTGGGAGCCTACCCTAGGTATCGTATAGCATATCGATTGGACAGACTACGGGGCGAATACGTGATCCATGTCGATGAAATGCGGTGAAGCTTTTCCGAGCTTGAAAAAAAAAGGCGAGAACTAGGTACGAGGGTTAGAGTAGAAAGAGAAAATAGAAGTGAGGGGCCTTTTTTTTTTTTTTTTTTTTTTTTTTTCTCTCTCTCTCGGGCTCTAGTAGTAGGACACCGAGTCGGATTGCCTACTAAGTAAGTACTACTAGGTACTCTATCTTGTAGGAGCTAATATACCGTAGTAAACGTGGGGGGAGTTTGACATAACTTAAAATTGGCCAGGTGCCTTAGTTTAAGTTCGGTGTGTATTTAGTGGCACCTGGGAGCCCTGTGGGACATCATAGCCCTGTACCACTACACTAGGTACTAACCTGTATTAGTCTGGGAATCTGATGTTCTTCTAGGGCTGTCTATTAGTGTAGCACAGGCCACAGGGGAAATCCACCCCCACGATTTGATACATATCACCTACTGCTAGTTAGAGTACCTGCCTACCTAACAGTCTAGGTTAGGAGTAACTAAAACCAACCCTAGCAATTCCCCCGGACCGGCTCCATTTTTATTCCGGCCGCCTTGGCTTTCAATGTTCATACCAGTGACACTACATACCACTAACCTAGTGTATGTAAGTACCTATACTTAGTACCAACTTGAGTCTTGAAATCATAAATCATTGAGGCAACCCGGACATGAACTGAAGCCCTTCCCCCCCTTTTCCCCTTCCCCCCCCTCTCCCCCATCCTTTCTTTGCCAAGCTACGATCCTATTCCCCATATCCCGGACAACATATCAATAATCACTAACGCCCAACGCCCTAGTCGATAGCTTGCACCGCGATCCATTTGAGCGACAGGAAGAGGGGGCAAACCCTGCGTGATACGCCTCGTGCCCTCGTACCCCCATTCAGCATCAACCGCAGCAAACACGACGCCACCTATCTCACCAACCATGGGGTAATGCGCATGTCTAAACTGCATGGTACACGAGGCCATGCAGACTAGGTCGGCCAGCACCGCATCTAGAGCATCTGAAGCATCTGGAAAGCCCAGATCCGTTATCAGCTCTAAAAAGAAATATTAGATGGTTGTGTTCGGCTTTTCCAATGCCCCGATTCCATCATTCAATACTCTACCTAGTATGGTATTTAGCAAGTGAGTTTTGGTATAGGGCTTGGGTATGATGACTACCTAGGTAAGTAGGTAGGTTATTGTCTAGGAAACTCTTTACGCAGCGTTTTATTAGGTTGGTTGGTCTTATCAGCCACCGAGTTGAGATTGAAATCCCGGCGCTCTGGCTCAGCGTATCGACTGAGGAGGGCGTGAGCGTGTGCTACCCATCAATTAATACCAACCATCTATTCGTCACTTTGTATGTGCAATACCTAGGTACCTTCCCGCTACATAGATAGGTTGGTACCTAGTAGGTAAGTATTTTCGGGTCCATCGAATGCCCCTATTCAACACGCCAAATTGCTCACACCATTCAGCCAGACAATGACGAGTCAGCATTAAACATCCTAGTTTCAGTGCCATGATAACTTGCCTATGAAATTCCCAGAAGACAATTCTCACGTGAGAACCCGCTGCGTGGGGGTCAGGGGGCCTGTATCGGTACGATCGACGCAGGGGAGGAATCGTTTATTCCCGGGAGCCTTTCCCTCGGAAGAGGGTGATAATTGGTTCAATTGTCTCGTAACTTCGGGGCATCTTGAATTTTGAGCCACCCCCCCTAAAAAAAAAAACCCCCTTCCCCGCTGAATGCGAATACTTCTTCCTAGGTACCTGGTACGTCGACTTATAGCGGCGATGTACTACTGATTCCACCTGACAGGATAGCTACCTAGAAGGTGCGTGTATGGATGGATCCTCGATGGAGACATGCAGATTATAAGGTAAAACGAGACATTGAAAGGATCAATTGCGAGACAACGCATACCTACAGTACCTAGTAAATCTATCTATCGGTCTGTTGTCAACCCCAGGTTTTATTAGGGTAGCCTAGCAAGCGTAGTGTCATCCCCATACTTACACACTATCTATAACTATGTGACCTAGTGCATGCCTACATTGCCTAGCACATACATGCCTAGCCGATATGAATTGTATCGGTCCTTGCCGCTTGGTGTACGTATCGAGTAAGCACCTAGTATGTATGCCGGGAGGCTCTAGCGCACGCCGGAACGACCGGGGAAAGCCCCATATATAGTACATAGTAAGGAGTCGGATCACATAGGTATCAAGTGTCTAGACTTCCGATATCGTCAAATACCTATAGAGGTGCCAGGGGCAAAAGGGGTCAAAAGGTATGCAGAAACCAGGGACAGCGACCAGGAAATGTACAATACAGACGACCGCAGTTCAAGAAAATTTGGTTCCTAGCCACGTTCCCAACAAAACGAGGTAGAAGCTGAGTGGTGTCTAAGTTAATGGAGTTGTAAACACGCGTGCTCAGGTGTACAACAGTCTAAAGAACTATTAGGGCAATTGGATAGTTTTATGTTAGTTTTATCCGTATACCTACTTAACCTAGTATAGTATATCCACTAAGGAGCATATGCCATCCGCCCCCTCGACGTCACTCAACTGCCTAGACCTGATTCATCTCAAACTCTACCCCCTAATATGTATTTTCTTCCTTTTCTAACCTCTCCACTCTGCTGAAATGGTTTAATCAGGCTGTATTGATCGATCCCAGGGCTATATATTCTGATTACGTACTTGTTAAAATCTTCTGAATTGTGTGTTAATCTCTGTTTTTACTGTACTGCCCCGAACTGGGTATACTTTATATTAACCACCTACTTAGGGTATGTAACGAGGTTATCATCGGAATTACTGTCGGTTGCCATTCCCTCTCACATACATCGACGAGAAATAGCTTGCACGTGTAACCATAAGTCTCACATATCAAGGCCGTCGAGGTGGTAGCAGCTAATTACCTAGGTTAGATACTACCAAGTTGAGAATCGGGCGTCAAAATAGTCGTTTACCCCAACTATATGTTAAAATCTAACTACTGGCTATGTAAAAGCGAGCCGATATCGAATTACTGGCACTGAATACCTACCTAGTAGGTAGCTGGTCTCCAAACACGGACACATAACCCTTGATACCCCCACCAGTGGGTTTACATACCTTCTTAGCCATTATGGAGTTGACTTGATGCCTTTTTGGTTTGGATTCGTGAGATAGCTGATGCCATTCTTCCTAGCTAGTTCCTTTGGGAGACCCTAGTAGAGCCTCATACACAGGAGCCATAGAGGGGTGTCGAGGGTTTAGGCCACTAGAAGATCCAGTTAGACCAACAGTATCATTGGTAAAGAAGACAAAGTCATGAAGGCATCCTATCGAAAAACCCAGATATTGAACAAAAAGGCCAGCAAGACGTGTCCCCCCCCCCCTTTTTTTTTTTACTTAGGCAGGTACCTAAGATATCAGGAACGAGACTTCCTTTTAATTCGTAAATCGGGCCCCTGCAAACAATGCTAAACATACTACCTAAGGTACCCAGGGGGGTTAGACACCGTGACCTTTGGAAGCCGCACTGTAATTTAATGCAATCTAGAAACTCATCCAGAAGGGGCGAACCATCTAGTCGTTCCTTCTTTGTGATATGACCCTTCCTTCGTTCTCATGTTTGTTGGGCAAGTGTGGGTACATACATATTACAGGTACGTAGATATTCAATGTACATATGCAGCTCAAGTATTTAGAGCCTAATTATTGAGGCTACCAAAGTTATAGCCGTGTTTGTGTTAGATAATCATATAAAGACGCCTCTGGCATGAGATGGAAAGCCTTAAATGGCTTGGATAGCGGTACTTGATTATTGTCTTCATTAATATATATATTCACACTCCAGTATACAGGTATTTTCATGTGCTGATTTATTCCCTGAAATGAAAATTACGAGCTGAGGATGTAGCAAAACAAACCTCTTTTCTCAAGGCAACATTGAAGGGAGTAAGTTGATAGCTTTTTGGTTAGGCAGTTAAAGAGTGTGATGTATATGTAATTAACACCAGTGACAAGGTGTTCAATGTTGTCCCATGGGCGTTCATGAGAAAAAAAAACGGCTATAGTGATAAAAGCTGTAACCGGTATTTCCTCACTTGCGCAATTGCTCTGATATGCACTGGGCAGTCTGGGCGTTGTTTCTGTATTTCTTTAAAACAAAGGCTATACTAATAAATGAAGAGGAAGTCGCGATGGATAGAATTTTATCTAAAAAAAAAAAAAGAAAACGTAAATTAATACCCAAGGTGCCTTTTCCAGAATAAAAAATCTCATGATACCTGAACCCTACTCCCCCCTCCCATAAACTTATCATCGTCTCAACTCCTCCAACTGATCCAGTCACTATTATTATAAACTTCCTTATGAGGCGTCTTCAATACCGTATCATAAGTTATACCAATACCTACCCAGGCACCTATTAGGTAGGGTAGGCATTGAAAAACCTCACTATCTTCATTTATACTCCTCATCATCTTACCGACAACCTTCTCATTATTCGGCCATTTCAGTCGCATAACACTTCTTGCGTTCAAGCCTGATTCAGTATTCACCTAGACTGATATCTCTTCCTGAACCGCTCCTCTACAATCTTTCTACACCAATAACACTCATCTCACAATCATAGTCAAGACCATTACCGTCAAGACCGTTCATATTCCAGACATAACTCGCCACAATTCCCACGGATATATCCTCTTTGAAGTCATCCTATTTAAGGACATCTGCCTTCTATATTATTCCTACCAGCTATTGACTGGAAATATCTTGAAATAATGGCAAACGTCCCAGTGTCCACTCCTTCGGCACAGATGACAGACTTATTGGACACGCCAAATGAGTTGCCGAGCCGGTTGCGCGCCATGACACCAACGCCACCCGAAAGCCATGGTTCTAGCTCTGCCGCCGGACCATCGAGAAATGATACGGCAGAATCATCGAGTTGCCAAAGCAATGGGCGCAGTATCACACCGCAGATCGAACAACCAAGAGTGGGTACTAATAGTGATGTAAGTTTGTCCATACCCCTGACTAACTTTGGCGACTGTCTGAATCTGACTGTAGGAGTCTGTCCACCACGAGGAGCGTCCACCGCCTGACTGGAACTTCGTTAGACCGAGCCTAGGCTACATAACGAATACAACGGAACCCGGGCAAGTCAATGGGCCAGCGCCAGTGCTCGGCCAGTTTATCTCTCCCGTGGAAAATAGGCCGGTTCAGCGACTAAGCGAACTAGAAAGTGAGGAAATGCTGATATCCTATGTACCACTATACTTCAGTGAAGGCTCCTTATTACCATTAACGCCCGAGAGTATGATGCATATCAGAGCAAGAAGGGTGATAATAGAAGGACTCCCAGATGCCCTGCTAGACACCAGTAACCTCACACCCTTCATTCGCGGCGGGCAGGTTATCCGCGTTGAGATGGACCACGGACCTGGCCCAAGGGACAATACTGCCACTGTGGAATTTGCAAAACATAGTGTGGCCATGGAATATTATACCTACATGAGACAAAACGCTGTGCGCCTGTTGGGTGTCGGGGTGCAAGTGTTTTTATCAAACTCGGTTATCCCGATCAGGATTCACGACAACCGTAACTTGAATTACGGCATTACTCGTCTCTTGGTGCGGTTCAACGCTCATGACTTTGAACCCATGAGCTTCTTTAATGACTTCCGTGAGAATCATATGGACCCATTGGAGGTTCTTGAGGACGCATGGATCGACGAGGACAAGACATTGTTCTTGCTCTTCATTGATATTGAAGACGCCGGTAGATACTACAAGGATATAATCAGCAGGAAGCTGATTCAGGGAGAGCAAGCTGTCATCGATGACCAGCATTTCTTCACCTGGGACCCTTGCGATGGGCCAGTGACAGAGCTTGACGAGCCTACCTGGCCAGCTAGAGATAACCATGATAGCCAGCTTCAACTCTGGATGAAATCCAGAGACAGCGACTATACATTCCCATACCTCTATGAAGAAGAGTATAATGATGACTACTGGTGAGGGACCCTCTCCTCCAGCTCCATCGGAAGGGTTTACGATACCTTACATTTTCCCCGACTACCTACATCGACTTGATACCACCGTTCCGAGCCCATAAAACGCCTTACCAACCCTTGAAAAGATATTTGCGCACGATATCGCGCTCCAATTGCTTTTGCAAATTTACCGAGACTGTATTTGTGTTTCAGCTTCACCATTCATCCCAAGCCGTTGCCATCTACGACAACTTGAAGACGTCCTCGGATTTTCACTCTTTCTCAAAAATGTTCTCCTTGCGTTTTACTTCCTTAGGTCGTGGCTCGTGATGCCTACTCCGATTGCGCTCCTATCAAGGTCAGGGGAAAGGGGTAGAAGGCGGAGGTGAAAAAAGGAGGGGGGAGGGGGGGCAAAGAAAGAGGAAGAAAGAATATAAGGCAAGGAATGGAAGCAGACACGCGTACACTTCGAACAAATTCAATTGCATTTGCAATGAGCAGTACTTGGGTCTCGGCCGTCATATCGACAAGCAAAACAGGATGAGCAAGGAAGAAGGACTCGAGACTTCCAGATGGAATTGCTGGGTGCTGTTATCCAGGCGCCTGGGTTTCAATTATGAAGCAATCTAGACACGAGAGTGGAATGTACCTAGCTAACTTCGCATTAACGATAGTTACTAGCTTCTCAATTCCACTATTCATCGTGCTACGATTACTTGAGACACATGCTTCATGTGTCCATGACCTCCTATAATCTCGTAGTTGTTCCTCGTAAATATAGACACGAGTAATTAGTAAGTGATATGGTGAGACTGCATGATGGTAATTCATTCACGGTAAAGGTAATTCGTAACGTAACTTAATCATCTTGCTTCTTCATGACTGAGACATGGCCAAGTAGTGCCAGACCCAGTCGAGTATTGTAGCCATACTCTGACTCCATATGCACTAACCAACTAACATAGCAACATAGGTGAGTTAGGGGTATAACTTGCACCTTTGCACTGCGAGGTATTCAGCTCTCCTCTGCCCATCGTAGGGGGCTACCTAAGTACCTAGGTTAGGTAGGTAGGTAGGTCCCTAGTAGTCATTCTTCACTCCCGAACTCAGCTCGGCTCAGCTTATTCAAGCCATCATCGCCCAACCCCCCCTCTCATTTCTATCACTATTACTCCTTATGGGATTGATAGCCGCAGCTAAGTTCCTCATGAAGGCAGTCCTGGCTCTCTCTTAGCCTTAGGCTTCGGGGCTGGTTTTGCCTTCGACGCAGCTCGCTTGCTGGCCAAGTTTGTTCCTTCCTCGGAAGCAATGGCTAGGATATCTTTACTATCGCTGCCGTCTTCCAAAGGAGTGTACGCGTGCTTGTTGCTCTTGGTAGGCAGACTTTTAGTCTGCTGTCTCCGTTCTTCAGGCCCTGCTGTACCAGCCCCGGGTGCCTCTATCGAGCCTGGACGCTCCTTGTCCATAGCCGATAGACCTTTCCTTATCACTTTATTGGGTGGAGGCTGGTGTTTACTCGCTTCGATAAGCTTATCTGGCTTTGGCTTGTCTACCTTCGGCTCATCTGTCTTTGTTGAAAGATAAATCTGCACGGAATCTGGCGGCATCTTGTCCTCGCGCATCCATTTGTACGGGTATCCTGGCCAATCGTCCGTCCAGCGCACCCAGAAATACCGTATGTTTCTGCCGCCACGTCGTATTGTTGCGTCACTTATTATTTCGTCTATTACACGCCTCTTTGGTTTCCGTTCTTTCAGTTCCGGGTCCGGTTCCAGTTTTTGCGCCTTGCGTTTCTTTAATTTGCAAGATCCTTCGCGGACTGAGTGCTGCCCCTGAACATCGAGCGGAGATTTGGCTGGCATATCGCGTATTGAGCTGAATATCTCAGAGCGCCGCTTGTTGGAGCCTTGACCCGTGGGGGTAAAGTCATGCTGTGGTGATGCACCTTTTGGTAACTCTGAGGGCGATGTGAGCAAAGGCGGCGGCTCAACTATTTTGCTCGTTTGGTGCGGCCGTTCTGGAACAGGGACTGGCGTCTCGGATGGCACATCAGAAGCCTTGGGCCGGGTGTCCTTAATGGGCCTGAGCGGTGTAGGTACTGGAACGGGCGTTTTCAAGGGGTGCTGCGCGTCTATTTGCTTCGATAGCGGCGGGGGTGGCTTTTTAGAGAGTGACAACTCTATGGGCGGCGAAGAAAGTTGCTTATTAGATTGGAGGACATTGGGTATCGGAACATAGCTCGTAGAGGACTTAAGGGCAAGCTTGCCGTTAGTACGCCTAAATAGTGTCGAGTCCTTGTTGAGCCATAGTGTCCTGGCATACGACCTGACTTTGGAGCCTGAAGTGATAGTCTCGGGGACATCATCTGGTGGCATACATTCGTCAGCCTCCTCAACATCCTCCTCCATATCAGTCGGTATCTCTCTAGTAGGCTTCTTTTGTGGTGTGGATAAAGATAGGCCAGAGGTACTGGCGGGAGGTAATATGGCCTCAATATTCTGGGATTTATCAAATTTGGCCTGTTGCGTAAGTTGACGTGCCTGTAGCTCTGCTTTGCTTGGTCGACCACGTCGTTTTTTACTCGAAACTGTTGGCGTATAGGAAGAATTCACTGCATTCGTTGTATTCCTCATATTCGTCGCATTCGTTGCAGCCCTGTATTTCAGCCTTCTTTTCTCTGCTGCGATCTCTAGCTTGCGCTTTTTCCTTGCCTCCTCCCTTTCAGCCTCCTCGTCTCTCTCGAGCGACGCCTTGTATTCGAAGTCCTCCAAAGCTCGAGGCGAAACATACTCGTGTATTTTGGTCGCAACAACAGACGCGCGTGCTGCTGGTAGGTCTGGCCATCCAATGTCGTAGTACACCTGCATCTTTAGTTCGCCTTTGGAGGTTTTGTCGTACACGACGCGCTTGTCGAATATGAACGCGTCCGAGTCATGCTCGGGTAATATTCCAATAGGCGCCAGCGGAGGGCCACTGCCACGTCTATATGGTGGAGGCTTGAAGGGTAAAGATATTTGGATTCGCGACGGTGAGGCCGACTCTTTCGTCATGAGGATGCGCTGGAGGTGTTCCCGCTAGGAACAGTATCTTGTCGCGGGTAGCTGGGCTGGGCTGGGCTGCTGCTCAAGGAATACCTACTGTACTAGAGTAGTATGAAGACCATGAAGCATTTGTGACGCAAGCAGCGTACCTAGGTAGTCTTGTTTGGGATTAAGCTAATGTGAATTTCGTGGAATTCTAATAGGGGTTCAATCTTCTCTTTCCTTCTTCTTTTTCTTTGTCGCATTACTTCAATGTTCAAGGTTAACATATGAAGATTGACCATTGATCGTTGAAGTTTACATGTACTACCCTAAGTATGTACTTGGTAATTACTACATGTAGATAATTAGTAGCCTGAGTTCGTAATTAACTTGAAACTTAGGTACATACTTTATTATGTAGTAGCAAATTACTAGGTACTACTACATAGTAATATGATGCTTCAATAACGGTACCTGATACTTAAATATAAACATTGAGCCTTTAGAATTCAGCGTTTTGAACGTTCAAATGCTTACTAGTACCCAGTAGTTACCGCCTTCCGCTTCCGGTAGCATTTCAACGTCTTCAAGTTCCTATTTTAAATTTCTGCCATATTTAACTAGTTACTACCTAGTAAAGCATTCTTGCTTATGTCATTTTTGTGACTCAAAAAAAAGTTCAAAGTGCCCCTCCCCCGCCATTCACCATTCTCTCATATCATCATCCCCGTTAAAAGCTTCTGAAAGCTTCCAAGACAACAACGCGATCGTAGTAGGCAATCGTAGTAGACAATCTGTATAAAAAACGAAACTAGCTCTGGAGCTGCAGCTGCAGATCGGAAACCATGGCCGAGTCGCAACCAAAACCACCGCTACTCCCTCAGCCTGGCAAGCAGAATATCCTAATTACTAGTGCTCTCCCTTATGCAAACAATGTTCCTCATCTCGGAAATATCATTGGTAGCGTTCTTGTACGTTGATTCGAGTCGGCTGAAAGTTGAAATTCTACATAACTAATTCACTGGTCCCATAGTCTGCAGATGTGTTCGCTCGTTTCTGCAGAGCCCGAGATATCCCAACCCTATTTGTCTGCGGTACAGATGAATATGGCACTGCTACCGAGACCCAAGCTCTGGCCGAAGGCGTAGACCCTGCCACCTTATGCGCAAAATACAATGCCATTCATCGAGAAATATACGCATGGTTCAATATCGAATTCGACATCTTCAGCCGAACCCCAACCCCACAACACACCGAAATTGTCCAAGCCATGTTTACCAAGCTTTGGGAGAATGGCTTCATTGAGCAGCGAGAGACTGAACAGGCTTACTGCCCTACCCATTCATCCTTCTTGGCTGATCGCTTTGTAGAGGGCGAGTGCAGTCTATGTCATGCCCCGGGTGCACGTGGAGATCAGGTATGCTCTTGAATACCTCCCTTGACGTACTTTTGTCTCTTGCCTAATGCCAATGTTTTCGATTCAAATAGTGCGATGCCTGTGGAAACCTTCTTGACCCCTTAGAGCCTGTCGAGGACACGAAGGCTGAATCCGGAGAAGATAGAAAAGCGACAGGCTGGTTGTTAAACCCTCGTTGCAAACTTGACGGCACAACGCCAGAACGACGGAGAACAAAGCACCTTTATCTTCGTCTAGATGCATTGCAACCCGAGATCAAATCCTGGATCGAAACTGCTAGTAACAGCAAGGAATGGAGCTCTAATGCGATTGCAATCACTCAGTCGTGGCTCACTGACGGACTCAAGCCGCGGAGCATCACGAGAGATCTCAAGTGGGGTGTACCAGGTACGTGTACCGTCTTCTCACCGTGAGGAAAACGGCTAACTCTATGCTCGGCGTAGTTCCCACGAATATTCCAGATTTGTCCAAGGATGACTACCAAAACAAAGTCTTCTACGTTTGGTTTGATGCCTGCAGTATGTAGCAAGACCCGCCTATTCATTAAACTTGAATAGCCTTATGCTAATCAGAACAGTTGGTTATCCATCCATTACCAAATGCTATACCGATGGAGATGACCTATCCGGCAAGAATTGGGAGCAGTGGTGGAAGAATCCCGACAATGTATCACTTTATCAGTTTATGGGCAAGGACAATGTTCCGTATGCAATTCAACTTTCCATAATATGGCATTGCATTGGCTAACCGTATATAATAGATTCCACAGTATTATCTTCCCAGGATCTCAGCTTGGCACCAGAGAAAAATGGACACAAGTCACAAAACTGTCTACTACTGAGTATCTAAACTACGAGGGTGGCAAGTTCAGCAAGTCAAAAAGCGTTGGCGTGTTCGGAAACAGTGCGAAAGATACTGGCGTTCCAGTAGATGTGTGGAGATACTATCTGCTGTCGAGGCGTCCGGAGACTAGCGATTCGGAGTTCAGTTGGCGGTAAGTATTTGCCAATTCGGCCTCTTTCAAGCTTTCATTGAAGCTAATCGCTGGGCGTATTCAGAGAATTTGTCGACGCCAACAACAACGACCTATTGAAGAACCTCGGAAACTTCTGCAATCGTGTTGTCAAGTTTTGCCATGCCAAGTTGAACGGCGTTGTACCTGACTATAGTACCTACAAGGACTCTGGCGATCTACTGAAGCAGTACAAAGAAGAGGTCAACACCCTTCTCCAGACCTATATTTCAAACCTCAAGGCCACTAAGCTACGGGCTGGCCTTTCAACAGTTCTCAGGTATGAGTCTCAAACTTTCATGTACTTTAGTTTGGGAGTCTAACGCGGAGTTATCTCTCTAGCATTTCGGGTTTGGGTAACAAGCTCCTGCAAGACAACAAGCTTAGCAACCAGCTTCTATCTGAAGATCCGGATCGCTGTGCAGCAGTCGTTGGTTTGGCGCTCAATCAACTACACCTTCTCGCAAACCTCATTTTTCCGTATATGCCAGGAACAACCTTTGAGATTCTCGCCCAACTTGGCATTAGCGACTCTCACACTAGGGATATCAACATTCCAGACACATGGAAGACTGACATCATACCACCTGGCCAAACCCTTGGGGAAGCCAAGCTTCTTTTCTCTATTATTCCCTCAGAAAAGGCCGACGAATGGCGCGAAGCATTTGGTGGGGAAGAACTTCGGAAGCAGAAAGCAATCGAAATGGAGAAGGCTGCTGCTAAGAAGGTGGCAAAAGAGAAGGAGAAGGAGAGGAAGCGGTTGAAGAAACTAGGGCTTGCTGGGTTGCAAGGGAGTGCTTCAAAGGCCCCATCAGAAGAACTAAAAAATCTAAAAATTGAGGATAATGCAGCTGGAAAGCAATGATGGGAAGAATAAAAGCAGCGGTAGAGCTTAGCGAATACGATGCTATGGGTAGGGCGCTGGTATAGAGGCTTCTACAGAGAGCAACCATGATCTGATTGGGTTTAAATCGTACTATAGGCAGTTATTACTTACCTAGGCTAGGTATTAAAAGAAGTGATAGTAGCTTCGCCTGACTCCCTGAAGTAGAAGATGTGTTAAGCAATGGATTAATCTAATTCAATGCCACGCGTAAGCCTAGTTGACATTCTGATCACGTCACAGCACACATCACCCAACCACCCCTTCACTTCGCACCTTCAATAGAATCCCTTCAGTGGAATCTTCATAGTACTGGTAACAATAACATATAAACATTAACATTAAGAATCAGTACAGTGGAAACAATAATAGGAAAAGTAATAAATATAACTTCAAGTCCACCGCCCCCTTTTCTTTTTGTCTTTTCCTCTTCCTTCTTGCAAGCAATCAACCAAACAAACATACTTCAGCCCAAAACACCATCAAACACAATTAATCTCTCTCTCTATCCTGTATACAACATTTCCATCAATCTGCTAAGCAGTTTTTGTTGTTCAAGGCTTTGGCAATTTGCCGCCTCTTCGCACATATAAGTGCTAAGTATGTGTAACTTTGGGGTCCTACTCTTGTGGCCCATATTAAGTTATTAGGGGCTAAGCGTCGAGAGGGGATACCAAGATACTAGAGTAGCGTTAGCTGCCTGTCCTTTTTGTCAACAACTGATAGACATACCTGATATAAACGCAACCCCAACCATGATACCAACTTCTTTTTTTTTTTTCATTAAATATGATTCTCATTACCATTCAATTTCCGTACTGTCTGGCAAGGACAGCTCGGTAGCTAAGCCATTCATAGTATTCGATAAGAGCTACTATTTCGAAATCGTTGCACTCCATGGCAAGATCGATTGCTGTCCGGTTCTAGTGGTTGCAAATTCCGATCGATGCGCCGTGGGCTAGGAGGTCGTCGACAGGGTACATCATACCCTCACGTACACCAACATGTAGTGGGGTCTCTCCGTTGTTGTTTTGAGAGTTTAGAAGAGCCCCACGTTCAAGCAGGAGCTTGATAGTCAATAGGTGACCTTTGCGCACAGCAAGATGTAGGCCCGTCTCGCAGAAGTTGTTCTTCTGGGTGATCGGGGTGCGGGTGATCAGCAATATGCGGACAAGTTCGTGGGCGTCGCGCTCACAGGCCTCCAGGAACGGGGTGTTGCCGCGACGGTCCTTTCCGTTGAGGAAGAGCTTCAGCTTTCCAGTTTGGAATGGCTCAAAGCAGCCGATGCTGCGCATAATAATCTCTGTGCAGATACAATAAGTCAGCAACGATACCCAGATCAAAATGGAAAGGACAACAGGTTGCGTACTCTTGACAGCGGGGCTCCATCCCTGGGCTGCATAATGGACAATGCCTCGTCCCAGTCCATCAATGATCTGAGGGAGGATGTCGCCGGTGGAACATCGCAGAAAAGCAGCCATTTCGTAGAGCAGGGTGAAGAACTGGTCCTCATCTCCACCTCGGCATGCGCGGAGCAAGTCCAACTTCTGTTGATGAGTGATACCCTGCATGATTGATCCAGGGTCGAGCAATTTTGTAATGATTTGGTATTGGTAATGTACCGAATGATTTGAAGGGCAGCTGTGGTGCTGCTCTGAAGTGCAGATAGGCAGGGCTATGTGCTGCTAGCAAGTGATGGTGTGAAATAATGATGAATGAAGTATTAGAGGAGGATATTAGTGTAGAGTGTCAAGGTGAAATATTAATGTAAAATATAAATGCAAAGTATGAATGTGAATGTCAATATGAAGTGTTTATAGGCACAGCAAAGGGAGGATTGAATCAAGCAATTGTGTGATTTTATGGTGTAGGAAAGGTGGAATAATAATTTTTGCAAGTAGAAGAATGGATGTCAAGATGGTGGAACAAAATTCTACTGTGGAAATAAGGTAAACAAAGTGACAGTGACAGTGTCCAGTACCACCAGCCCCTCTGTTGTTGTCTTGTTGCCAGGCATGATTCCATTTACATTTTGAGCCTTAGTCAGGTATCAACCACCATGGAAATATGCTAGTGGTAGTGACGCAGGACTGTAGTAGGTTGGCGTCCGAAGTTCGTTTCTCTTTCTAAGCCTCAGCCCTAATTAGGGCACTGGTATCAAAGATTATACTTGCTCACTTGACTGCAATATACTAGGCAGGAAAGAAATCACCAAATATGCCCCATTCCCAAGCCCAAGTCCCCCTTTCCCTCCCTCTTCCATAATGTATTTATCTATAAACTGGGGTGGTGTTTGGTATACTATGCGATGCCTGGCGACGCTTTACGATATCTTACCTAGTACTTACCTAGGTACCTTTAGGGAATCCAACCTCGATATTACTTATATTAGCCTTACTGCTACAGATTACCTGGATATCGATGTAGCGACCGGCTCCGCAAGAGTATTCTTATATAATGTCGCGTACTAGAGCGATGCACGGCATTGCTAGGGAACAGCCTGGGTATCGGACTGGGTTGATATGCTACGCGTACATGTCCACGGGTATATATGTATTGTCTACTTTGCGCTAATAACCAAATTACGCGCCTGGAGGCCTAAGGGGGATATATGTGCAGCAAGAGATATATCTAGCGAGAGACCAAATTGGACTACGTGCCATGGACGGATTAGCATATACCCCTCTCCCTCCCAACCTAAGGCAACCTCTCTAGTTGAGAATTAATGTGAAGTTGGCATCCCCAGGCCATGATAACTGTGGTAAACCATGGTGTTGACCCTAGAGTATTTCCTCGGTAGGCTTGATCATACCGAAAAATAAAAGTCCAAGCGCTTGAGATATCCGACACCAAGCACACAGAGAGAGTCAACATCGAACATAGACTCGTGGGGTATGTTAGCTATTTCAAGGTGATTTTTCCATATTTACGCTTTATCAACAACCTCAGAAAGACATTATAAGTTACAGGACAACGGGACAACGGGACAACGGGATTGATATAAACCCCTATCCAGCCGATTACCAAACTCAATTTGGTAGGTGTGGTATTGTCAAGGTTTCGGCCCGTCCGGTCAGCGGGGTCGGGTCTGCCGATATTTGAGTTCAGCTTCCCGTTCTGGTAGATAGCTATCTACACTTACACCATTCACATCATTGTGACTCTTTGCACCATTGTAAATACTTACACTATTTGTACAAGAGGGCTGAATTAATCTTTGTCATATGTTTAGCACTTTGACCATGTATATCACCCAAGCTCTTCTCATAATATCCGCTCTTTTTCTACCTATCAGCGCCTCCAACAGCAACTCCTCCAAGCGCCATGGGAAGCCAATCATAATCGATACCGACATCCTCTCCGACGTCGATGATGTTGGGTCATTGGCCGTCGCGAATGTGTTGCACAATTGCGGGTTAGCAAACCTCCTTGGAGTTACCATCAACACACATTCGAGTTACGGCGCATTAGCCGTGAGTGCTATCAACACCTACTTCGGCAACGCGGACGTTCCGATTGCGGCCATCCGTCCGTTCACCAACGAGACTTTCTTTGACTCTCGAGAATATGTGTAAGTCAGATGTTTCTATTAATTATCAGTCACCATATTCTAATCGTGCATATTATATAGTCTGAGTGAATATGTCTCCAAGGTAGCCTACAACTGGCCTCGATCACTAAACGACTCGTCGGCAACACCGACCCCCGTAGAGCTATACCGCTCAATATTGTCTTCGTCAGAAGATAAAAATGTCACAATCATCTCAATTGGCTTCTTGACTAATCTCGCCGAGCTATTGAACAGCCCTGCTGATGATATATCACCTCTCACGGGCTCTAGTCTCGTGTCCGCCAAGGTAAAGGAGCTGGTAGTCATGGGTGGCAAGTACCCCTCCGGCTGGGAGTTCAACTTTGGGGGCTCCGATCCTGTGTCGGCCCGTCAAGTCGTCGAGAGCTGGCCGCGCGATGTGCCTATCACGTATTCCGGTTTCGAGCTGGGCGATGATATCTTCTCCGGCCAGCAACTTAAAGACCTTGCGCCTGCCGATTCGCCTGTTCTTGCGGCATATCAGTGGTATGTGGGTCGCTGTAGCACAATCAGAGAGTCGTGGGATCCGGTCACCACACTTTACGGGATATTAGGCCTCGAGGGGTCCAAAGAGCTCTGCGGTCAGAAACTATTTGCGTATGCGAACAAGAATGGATATAACACAGTGTCGGCGACTGATGGCTCCAATGCATGGGTGAATAGCACCGATGTCACGAATCAACACTGGCTACAACTTGCAGACGGAGTCACGAATACGACTGTTTCCTGGGTGCTGAACAGACTTTACGCTCATGATCCTTCGGATAAAACATGCTCGACCTACAAAACACGAGACTTCTCGGGGCTCAATGGCCTGTGCCGCGGCAAAGATTCTATTGGAACATGTCACTCTTAGCTGATATCATCCATGAATTCCCCAAACGTAATATCTAACACACTCCGGTTACCCCCAAGGCCGATCTCACCACTAATTTGAAGACAACGAATTCAAAACACGTACGCACGATCAGCGAGTTAAATGCATCAATTCGATGAGCGCCGCGATAAGAGATGTAGAGATTTAGCTCAACTATATAGATCTATAGAATTGAAACTAGCCACAATAAAAATAGCAAGAAGACCAGCGTGGTCAGGCACAGGGGTGCCACCGGCTCTTACTTTCTTGATCTGATCCCAACGCAATAGTCGTCAATCATACCTTCAAGCCTTCAAAGTGGAAACCCTTGTACCCGTTCTCTGTGCAATCCTTAAGCTTCGCGGTATAGTTTGGCACGCCTCCCAAGTACATCTGGGATCGTCTTTGCTTGCCTGGGATGTTGTCACCCATATACCACTGTCGAAGCCGGCACTGTTAGCTAACTGATACTCCCCCTTCTTGTTTTCTCCAGTCATAAGAGAGGAATGGAGATAAGTCACTTACGGATCTGCCCTTGGGCACGAGCGTCATACTAGCCACGGCTTCCACATGGTCAATCCACTCGTTCTCGCTCTTCTCGTCAGCCACGATGCTGCTCAGCTTCGCATCGCGGATGTGGTTCATGGTGTTGGCGATCCAGTCGCCCTGCAGCTCGGAGCACGTGGGTCCGTTGCAGAAGGCAGTCGGCGCCTGGGGCCCGGACGAGAAGAACATGTTGGGGAAGCCGGCGACGGTGATGCCGCAGTACGTAGTTGGCCCACGCTTGTCGAACTTGGTCTTCAAGCTCTGGCCATCGATTCCGCGGATGTCGATCGTCGTCAACCCTCCGGTGACGGCGTCGAAACCTGTAGCGAGGACTGTAGAGATTCAGGGTTAGTAAGCTTCATTAAAATACACCCGGACAAAGAGAATATCTTACTGATCACGTCGAAATCCCACAGCTTCTCCGTCGTTCGAATCCCGCCCTCCGTCACCTCCACCACAGGAGTCTCATTGACATCCACAAGGTGCACATTAGGTCTGTTGAACATATCAATGTACGACACCTCAAGCGGCACGCGCTTCGAGCCGAAGGGGTACGGCGGCTTCTCGGGCGCCAGCAGCTCCTTGACGCGGGGGTCGTTGATGCGCGCGCGCGTCTTCTCGCGCCAGAACTTGTAGGCCTCGTTGTTGGCCTCCTCGCTCAGCAGCATGTCCGTGTACGAGCCGAGCCAGTAGGTGAAGTCGCCCGCCTCCCAGAGGGTCTCGTACACGGCCCGGCGCTGCGCCTCGTTGTCCTCGAAGGTCTGCTTCGGCACGAAGTCAAAGTCGAAGCCCCAGCGCCCCTTGAAGCAGGTCTGGAAGAAGTCTCCCAGCGCCGACTGCGGCTTGGGCTGCTCGCCCGGGCCGTAGTTGACTTGCCTCATGTGCAAGGGTAGGGCAGGCGTGCGCTGGAAGACGACGAGCTCGCCAGCTATGTCGGCAACGGTCTGAGATAGCTGGACGCCGGTGGAGCCAGTGCCTACGACGGCAATCTTCTTCCCCTTCAGGTCCGGCTGCTCGTGGGGCCAGTACGAAGAGTGAACCATGAGACCCTTGAACGTGCCGATTCCTTTCCAGTCAGGGAACGATCGACTAGCAGCAATTCCGGTATGCGGCAAGAAGAACTTGGACTTGAATGTGCGGCCGTCCTTGGTCTTGATGATCCACTTGTACTGCTTCTCGTCCCACGTGGCAGACGTCACGTAGGTTTCGAAGTAGGTATCCTTCTTCAGGTCCCACTTCTCACCCACGAATTCGAAATACGCCCGTAGCTCGTTGTGGTCAGGGTATCTTTGCTTCCAGTGCCAGTTCTTCCAGAGGTTGGGGTCCGAGAACTGGTAGTGAGGGGCGTGGCTGTCGACACGAGCACCCGGGTACCTGTTCCAGTACCAGATGCCTCCATATCCAGAACCGGCTTCCACCAATTTGACCTTGTAGCCTTCCTCACGAAGCTTCTTGAGCTGATACACGCCGCTGAAACCTCCGCCGATGACTAGGGCGTCCAACTCCTCGACATGAGTTGCCTCCGGACCGGTTACTTCGATAGAACCCATTTTCGGCTTGACTTATTCTGCTATCAACATCAGGATAATCCAAGGAGTGCTAATAGGAGTAATAACTCACCTCTTCACGACTACGGATAGACGATATATCCAAATTGATCACTTGACTAGATCTGAGAAGAACCACTTCGACAAAGAACTTGGCAGTGCGTGCGTGTTCCTACGTTACCTTCGGCCTCAGGTATAGGCCGAAGAGGGAGTGTTTATATACATGGCTTACAGAGAAAGGTCTATCTGGAGGAAATGAGTTTGCATTGTCCCTCGACAGTTAGTTACCAACTCGGGGTCTAGGGGAAGCCGTATCCATGAACTCTTTGGGCTCGGTAACCAGGACAAAGAGATCCAAGCGTCTAGGGCGGTCAAGCTATCGGATCTTTTCTTCATATCACGCCACTCAGGGGAGGCACATAGGCATGGAGGTGTAGATCAGTGAGCATGTTGTTCAAAGTCCATTTCCCGAGTTGGTGGTATGGCACGTGCCACTGCTTGCCACATTCTTTATCACCTATACAACCGTTCATTCATGATTCAGTTAAGCGATTTGCCTTGCAGCGTGTGTTGGTACTGTAGATTTACCGAAAACGGATCTAATCTTGTATGTGCCTACGAAAAGGGAGAACAAAGATTAGGCGGTCTTCCCCGTATCCCAACGAAAGAGGCAATGCGAACCTTTGTTTTTGGGATATTCTGTTGCCTTTGAACCCACGACTATTGGCGTGACATTGCTTCGAAAAAAAGTTTGCTACATAATCCACATTAGATGGAATACCTAGTTAGGAATGACACCTCGAAATTTGCATGTTGGTTCGGATAATTTACCCCAGGTTACAGGCCTTGAAGTTTGCTACAGTATCCACATCACATCCTATAGTGAACTAACGGGGATATATTAGATATATAGGTAGGAATGTTGGCAATAACTACCTCATATCCACCTCATATCTTCAAGTGCTGGTAGCGGTCTGTTCTCACGGAAACGAAAAGCTCATCTCCGCTGTCATGGCTGGACTTTGAGAAATGCCAGGCCATGAAATCAGTCCAAGTCGTGCAGGATCTGCTCATTTTAACCCGAGCAATTTTTAGTAAGATCGTGTGCTCGAGTATCTGTCTTTTGTTTGTGATCCAAGTTAAATCGGTTCGAAAGTAGTTACTGGGTCTTTCAAGCACTTACGGGAATAAGCATTGCCTTTGTAAGGACCTCTTTTGAGACTTGTGTCGATGTCTAATTATAGCTGAATAATCCATTATCTATAGTTACCTATTTTAAGAAGAAAGAAATCCGCCAGACCAGAGGACCTTGGGCAAGAAACGATCCAGCATGAAACCGGAGTCAATGTATGTAGTTCGTAGGGTCAGTATACTGTCAGGGTCTCTATGGGGCGTGGAGCTGACTTTGTGCCTGAGTCAAATCAGCTCCATCTGTGCCAGTGATAAGCATGTCAGAGCATGTTCATGTACTGTACTTTCTAAAGACCACGGGTTTATAAGCACTAACTAGTTAAATATATGTGAGTACTTCGTAGCTAGGATATAATTAGCCACCTTATCAGCAAGGGAAAACATAAGTGCCTAGATATCAAGGTTAGAGACTTATAGAGTTGTATGAGATGACGATCCGAACAAGGCTTCCCGGAGTATAATAAAAGTTGTTGTTGCTTCCATTTTTATTATTTTCTCTAGGAATGCATGTTCAAGTTGAATGTTTTAGGTTAATCAACTTGAAATGATGTTGGGGTTGAAGCGTTGAAGCGTGTCATGGTCAGCCATAGTAACTTAAATAACATAGTTATGTGGCTGGTGCCGTGACTTCCCAGCCACAGTGGCCTAGCCTAGCCTAACCTAACCTAATCTAATCAGGTGGGGCTTCCACCACTAAAGCTCGATGCACAAGCTCCAACTGGCAACGCGCAGCTTCAGGTTGCCTGCTTAACTTTACTTTACTGTGTGAGGTTTCTAATCTGGAACGTTGAAGCTCCCGACTTCAAACATCACCAAATATCCCGCCGAGCTCAACTTTACCCACCATTCCCGTCCAAACCCACACAAAACCTCACATCACACATTTCTATTGTTGCCGGCACATATAATTCACCATGGTAAGCTCCCTCATTTTCCAAAAATTGGTATTACATTATGTCATATCTCATCCAAGGCTCACACGAAAATGAATATAGACGTCGATAGGAACCGGCTACGATCTCGCCAACTCTATTTTCTCTCCCGATGGACGAAATTTTCAAGTCGAATATGCAGTCAAGGCGGTAGAGAACGGTGGGACCTCCATCGGTATCCGATGCAAGGACGGCGTGGTTCTAGCAGTTGAGAAGGTTGTCACCTCGAAGCTGCTAAAGCCCGGTGCCAACAAGCGAATCGCGACCATTGACAGACATCTGGGAGTGGTATGCCGCCTTTCTTCCCCCTCTCCAATATTATCTATTCCTTCCCTTTCCCTTTCCCTTTCCGTCAGCCGCAATAATTACTAGCCTAACTGGTCCATCTCCCTAGGTTTACTCCGGTATGGTACCCGATGGTAACCACTTTGTCGACCGAGCTCGAGACGAGGCCCGCGCCTGGCGTGACACTTTCAAGACGCCCATTTCAACGTCCGACCTGGCAAGTCGCATGGGCGGATACCTACAAGCCTACACCCTGTATCAATCCGTCCGCCCCTTCGGCATCACCGCTATCATAGGCGGTTTCGACTCGGAGCTCGAGTTACCCGTGGACGGCCAAGTCGGATCGGGCCCAACTATCGGAGCGGGAGGCAAAGTGGAAGGCAAGACGCATGGTGGTCCGGGCCTGTACATGATCGAGCCTAGTGGCATGTACTGGGGGTACTACGGAGCGGCAACGGGCAAAGGCCGGCAAGCGGCCAAGGCAGAGCTCGAAAAGCTAAACTTGGCCGAAGGTACGCTAGACCTGAAGAAGGCCGTCAAGGAGGCCGCGCGCATCATCTACGTCGCACAGCAGGACAACAAAGACAAGGAGTTCGAGCTCGAGATGAGCTGGATCAGCACCGCTGACGGCCCCACCAAGGGCCGTCACCAAGAGGTGCCCAAGGAGCTAGTCGAGGAGGCTGAGCGGTTAGCGAAGAAGGCCATCTCCGAAGACGACGATGAGGAGGAAGAGGAGAACAAGATGCAGGAATAAAACAGAAAAGTAAAAATAAACGGTCAAGGTGGAGGGGTGGGGAAACAATTATGACACCTTTGGGCAAGCCTTGCTCGTTGATGAGCGAGGATGAAGGCTACCTAGGTTTGTACTTGTACAACAAACTACCGGCATGGCGGAAGCTCTCGGATTAGGACGAGACGGGGTCATAGACGTAATTCCATCATCATCAGAGCCATGATATCTAGCCAAGACTCGCGAGCAAGCAAGCAAATTACTATGACCAGTCATCACCTTCTAAGCCCCTATTTGTGAGGTGAATATTACTACTCGTAGTCCTATAACCCCTCGGGGTCTTGAGTCATGGGAAATGTGTCGAATAACCCTAGCCCTGTTGGAAAAAATGTAGATTCGATCGCCGTTTGGCTCTACGTTCCTGACCACACTCCAAAAGCCAACTTACTTACCACTCAGCACAGCATGAATCCACACCCACATCGACAACTCTCACCTAGACAGGCGAATTCCCCTTTCCCTTTCTCTCAGACCTTTGATTAGTTAGAAGAGGTATATGAAGCCATTTCAAGAGAAGTAATTTATTAGGTTAGTACGTAATTACCTCCCGTCTATATCTAGGTACCTACTTCCACCAAAAGAGCAATCGTGTTAATCCAGAGCAAGTATCAGGTTTCATAAGGACGTGGGCAGCACCGAAGGGGTTACTAGGTAGGACTTATAAAAGGGGCTTGGTGATATGAAATCATTGTATGCATTCGTGAATAAATCAACGCAGTAGTAGTAGTAGTAGTAGAAAGACAAAGTAACTTGGCTAATAAAAAAGCATCGCAAATGCATCATATGCCGGCATATGGCGCTCCCTTCCCTCCCTCCCTTCCCTCCCTTCCCTAGTCTGCCTCATACCAGTTCCCACCCCGGAGCGATATCACGCCCAGGTGCCTGTGCATATAACCTCATATTCCTAGAACGAACTCATGCGGCTGGTGGAACAGCCACTCCCCTACCCCGGCGATGCCCTCTCCATCATACCATCGTCCCACCAACTCTATCGCCTCCCCCTGCTTCTGAACGCGGTAGTTGTGCTCGGTGACCCAGACGGACAGGTCCGGCGGATACATGAGCGACGCGGGAAACAGGTACCGGCGCCACTGGTTAAAGTGCGTGGGCAGAACCGCTAGCTGGCGGTCGTGCGCCTTGCCGCCGAAGTTGTTGATCCAGTCGCGGAAGCTCTCGTCGTACTTCATGAGGTGCTCCCAGCTCTGGACGGTCTCCCTGCTCGCCTTCTGGCTCGCCTTCTCCGTCAGCGGGCCGCGGGCGAACAGGAAGTCCTCCATGAACCAGAGCAGGCGGTGCAGGTTGACGCCCTTGGAGTTGTTCCGAAAGACCTGGTAGGGGCCCGTGGCCTCGACGGGGCAGTCGCGGGGGCCGCACTTGGCGGCGGGGTCGGCGCGGGCGGCGACGCCCCAGGTGTACTTGAGGAAGACGAGGCGCATGCAGTGGTTGGCGAGCTCGTACATCTCGAGGCTGACGGCGGCGTTCCACAGCACCTCGATCTCGTCCTTGCGGCCCATCGTCGCGTCGCTGTGGTTCCAACCGTCTTGTAGCGTGCCCGTGTAGCACCACTGGACGATGTTGCGCCAGATCACGATCGACCGGTCCCGGTTCTCGTAGAAGTCGATCCACAGCGTCACGATGGGCTTGTCTTGCTGGTAGACGGTGCGTCGGATCGTCGCCGACCAGTAGCACAGCAGGCTCGCGTGCACTGTGACGTAGTTGGGCTGCGCGTCTACGCCGTAGCCGATTTGAAGCATTTCATGGCCCCCGATTGCCAAGCTGATGATTCCTTGTTAACTTTTTACTCAGTGCTTCATTGAAAAAAAGAAAAGAGGGTGCTTACAGCGACGCGACTACCTGTGAATGGTCAAAGGCCACTTGCTTGAATATGCATTCTTGCGTGAGTCCATAAGAACAACTCTCACACACACAATGCGACTCCAGGTCTGAATATCTGGGGAGGCCGGGCATCTTTTATCGTTAGGTATAGTCGCTGTGCTTGAAGGTGGCAAGGGGTTGGGCGCAGGGTAACTGTTTAATATGACGGGATACCACGTGTGAGCAGGTGGCAGGAGATGTGAATGAACGCTGAGAGAGTTGAAAATCTGTAGTGTAGTATACGAATGAGCGTCTGTCTGTTAACACAGGCAAATGAGAGTCGTGAAAATAAGCTGCCTATATGGTAACGAATGTCTGGACAGCAGATATCAGGGGGTGTAGGGAGGTAGATCTCATGAAAGCAAATGCGCTTGTAAGAGACAGGAGACAGATATAGGAAATATGAAATGGAAATCAAATAAGGTTGCACAACTTAGTTATAAGTTGGACAACCATTAAAGAGAGACGCCGAATGTGTAAGTAATAGTCGCTAATAAATATATGAGAAAGGAAGGTAGGCGATGAGTTGCTCAGGAGAATATCGTGACCATGATCAGGAATAAGGCAAGCAAGTAGAAAGGGGTTGAGGAAGTATCCTTTAAGCTTCCATGAATGTGGATATATACTTGGTAGTTCTTGAAAGTACGAAATAGCATATTGTCTTCGTTCTTTCCCCAGCCTGTGACCTGCACATCTGGGACTGTACACAGTACCTAGTAGTCACAATATGGGGCAATCCCCAGATTCCATAATGATATATAGGTAGCAGGCACGATCTTTCATCCTCTCCTAAAGAGCCGCAAAAAGGGGGGAAGTTCCTCTGCAGCCTTATGATAAAGTTGGCGCCTTGCCTTATTCGTGCTTGTTGCCCCTCAAAAGACAGCACAGGTAGTTTGTTAGGGTCAGGGGGGTAAGTGCGGCTCAAAATGTTCGTAGCAGGCCTTTATTCGTCCATTGCACACATGTTCATCCTCGTGCACATTTAATGTCGTGCCTACCTTGAGCTCCTGCTAGACTAGTATGATGCGCGTTGAGGAAGTTGCGTTATATGTTAAGCATCAGCTCAATCCAGTCATCCTCACTATCCCTTGTCCATCCAGCTGGCATCTGCATTGTATGTACGAAAATGCAAGTGCAGAAGTAGACTATGTAGTATTGAAAGAGGCAGTCGCGATTTTGCTAGGTAGAATATCCTAGTACTAGAATCGCCTTTCCCATTTGAGGTTGTTCTGGGTAGAAGAGATACGGAAGTACAAGGAGATGAATTGGCGCCTTGGGCAAACATTGAAAATTCGTTTCTTCTGGGGGGTTTCCTACAGTCACCTCACTATCAATACATAAGAGTTCAATGTTGCTGAATATAAAATCAAACTACAACTAAACCTCCACATTTAGAACGACTTTCACCATAATCCGCATAAACGAAGTCGTCACTCCCGCCCACAAAATGTTCCGGAGCCGCGCCAAGCCCCGGGGCCTACAGTACCTGCCACAAAACCTTGAGCCTCAAACTCTGTAACTAACCTTTTGCCACGAGGATAGAACCAACCTTCAAGCATACATAGCACTGGGGTTTGTTACATGTAGTTGGTAAATAGGTATAGATGTACCCAGAAAAGAAAAAAATCTGCATCATGCAGGCATGCGTATGTATGTATTTATGTATGCACATGCGCACCTACCTACCTACTAGGCACCTATATCGCGAGCCCACTTAGTTAGGTATGTACCGACAAGTACCTCGCAACATCCACTTCACCCACCAGTTCGCATATTTTCGCATGCTGTTCGCCGTAAAACCAAACCAAAACCACACCGAACCGAACCATATCCATAGCGCACATACCTAACCAACGAACGTTTTCTGTTAGCCCAGAACCCGAGGGTTCGTCAGGTTCGTCGGCCAACGGGGGTAACTAGTAGTTATGTAGTTAGGTAGTACTTGAAAGTGTAAAGTGTAAAAGAATACCTCACTACCAACGGTACCTTAGTTTTTGTATTGTACCATGTAACTAGGTAGTTGCCCAAAGTTTCAAAACTCAATTGACCGCCCGTGCTTGCCTGACTTGCCATAAGGGGATTCTGGAGAGCCTCTCATTGGCTGGCGGAAGCTTAAAAAGCTGTGGCGAAAAGAGTTTGCGGGTACAGCCGGCGCCGTTACACCGGGTCCACTCCCACTCTTAGCTCTCTGACTTACAAGTTACATAGTTACAATAGTTACTATGTTAGATGTAAGTAAAAGTCAATCTTCAAGAATGAAGTTATTCAGGGTAGGTTAGCAATTAGCACGTAGTCCTTCCTACCTCCTATACCACATACAATGTAGGTACTAGGTAGAGGTAGAAGTTCAATGTTGTAACATAGTTGCCATAACTCCCCTATATTTAGACATGTTAAGGAATGACGTTGGAAACATTAGAAAGGTCTAATTAATCTAATTAACACCGAACCGTCGTCTTTTGAGCTGGAGGCTTCTGTTTGGAATGACGGACAAGATCGAGATCGTACAAAAACTTACTAGTCCATCCTCCCATAATATGTAGGCGCGGATTCCTCGACTGTTTACACTATAAGTAACATAGCGAGCATAATACAGACTTTCCCCATGTCACTAGCATACAGGCACTCAAATAAGACTTCCGAGGCATTTGTGAATTGCACTTCATTTTACTAAGTAGCTACATTATCACATAGCTAACCTAGCCTAGAGTACTCTGGTGGGTATCATGCCATCCATCCTCCTCTAGAGCGCAAATACATGTATGCGTTCGCAAAACCAGACGGCCGTATGCCCGAAGTGACAGAAAAGAGAACTAATGTACATATGAGCAACGGGATAATCAACTAAATGAGTCCAGTGCCCACAACAATAGTGCGAGGAGGGTTTACAGTTGTGCAAGAAACATAACAGCCCCATTAGTCAATACTTCCCAGGTCATCCTCTTGATGCCTGGCAAGCAACAACAGCTTGGAACCTAGTCCCACAGCAAATCCCTCAATATCTGCATTCAATCTGGTCTTCTTCAACGTCTGCTATGCGACGCTTCATTCTTCGCCAAACTTTATTCCACTTCATCCTCATCGCATCCCATCCATGACACGTGTCGGCCCCTTTCATCGGAATGCAAACATCGTCATTCCCTCATTTGATAAGAGATTAATGTGGAGTCCGAGTAGGGACAATGTGGTGTGCGTAAAACATATTAAGAAAATTTCGTAGTGATGGTTTTTTCGGATCGTAATAGATCACGATCGTATCAGGCGTAGCACTTCTCGAATAGCCACGAGAGTGTCGAACTCGTAGAAAAGGTGTAGTTGGTCTCGTAAGCAAGTAGTATTCGTAAATCGACGGCCCAAAGCACGAGAGTGCCGAATTGGGATGTCTCAGCGTCGAGAGGACCGAAAGCTTGAGCTTCCTTGCTTGCCGCAATAGGGCAAGTCCGGTTCATCTAAGAAGCAGAGGTAGAAAAGAAACAAGTGAGAGAGTCCGCAAAACAAAAACTCCCCGTCCCAACGCCATGCTTTTGTAAAACAGTGAGAATGTTAGCAGAACCAGTGCAGCAAATGAGATGCCCGATCCAACAAAGCAAGGAGCAATGTAATCAACCGGTATGGTATGCAAATGCCTGTCTAATGCTGAAGTGAAAAGAAGCAATAGTATGGGTATAGTGAACATGGCCGGCGGGGCCAAAAAAAGGAAACGGCAAAGAACGTAGTAGCCCTAATATGGGAGTGTGAAGGAAATAGAGTAAGTAGTATGATAGTTGGTGTTAGATGGAGATGGTCATCTCCGAGTGTGAGAGTCCTTGGAGGACGGTTGAATGTTTAGTAGGAAGCCATGCGGCGAGCAGGCGACCGATTATTTCCCAAGATGGGGGAGTTTCCGATCATCATTATGGGCGATTCATGTTCATGGCGTCTCATAGGTGCAGTAGGGGAAGCATCAACCATAGAATCCCGATGTCCAAAAGCAAAAGTCTTGGCTCGACCTAATCCTTTGCGCTTCTGTTGGAGCTTTCCCAACTCGCGCTCACAAGTGTTAGCATGCTCTTGAGCACCCATCTCAACATAGGCTTGAGGATGGCATCGATCACGATGTTCGGTAAAAAATTCGCTATATCCGCCATCCAGAATATATACTTCTGGATAGGTCAATCTTGGGTAACACTCCGCGTTGAACATACGATCCGATGCGCGAATGTGGCGAGCCATCATGGGCGCGCGACAAGCAGAATACTCGCAGTGGAAAATCAATAGCGTTCGGCCTTCCATGGGGTTCTCGAAGAGTTGCTTGGAAAGAAGCTCCTTATCATTATGGTTGACGGCGGTCATAATATGACCACCTTCATACTCATATTCAAACCGGCAATCGATCACCATTTTCTGAGTATACAATTCGTTGAATTTACCGTCCAGCACATCGAGAAAGGTGTCCTTCGAGATTCGGGGGATATTGTCATTTTCACCATCAGGAAAAAAGTGAGGCAAGACAGGGTCCTGTGATTCTTCTACATCCATCACGGATTGTAACACATGGTGAGGCATATCGTCCTCGCCACTAGCCTTCACGACATCGTCCGCGTTGTCGAACATGCTCAGGGATCGGCGGTATTGGCGCCGAGGGCGGGCGAACGGGTTCGAAAGACGGCGAACATGACTAGGCAGTGGAGAACCAGAGCCGGTGCGGATATCTCGAGTTCCAGTGAGGCTTGCAAACTGAAGCTTCGGCCGTACAGAGCCGGAATTGCTCGGCGTGGGACTATTTGCCGTCTGCGGGCGTTTGTCCTGCGAGGGGGAATCATCGAAGCAATCACCAGGCGACATTGCCCCAGACGTCGGTCCAAAATGGAATGTTGACACCTGATTTTCTGCATGCAATCGAGTGGATAAGAGGGCAGTAGTAGAGTGACCCTTTGCTCGTGATAAAGACGGCCGGCGCATACCTCCTCGCTTGCGGCTACTACTCCAGTTTATTAACTCCCCAAGATTCCCAGTACCAAATGGAATTGGGGTAGAAGACTTACTCAAAAATTGTCTTAGCTGGTTCAAGCCCCGTAGAAGACTGACGCGCCATTACGATGGGAGACTCCATCATGACATCGTCACCAAAATCGTCTCCGGGCGATCCTAGGGGAGTAGCCGCATGGGCCTCAAATGCGCTGAGGAATTGTTGTTTCTGGGGTAACGGAGAAATATCCATGGCGTCGCCCATAGGCGCAGGCGAAGACGTCGCGGGCATAGGCGGTGTCGTTACATATCCTATTACAGTATCAGTGCTCATGTATTTCGCTTCACAGTGTCACGAACATACCACGATTCTGCATGGAATCCATCATGTTAGATGTAAAGAGAGCCCGGCGGGGCGTTGGGAAACGCGGGCTGGTTAATCATGTTAGCAAGCAGTCTCAGCTCCCATTATTCTACTTTGGTAACATACCTTTCTTCGTTGTCGATTCGGAAGTTCTGCGACAGATCAGCGGCAAGACTCGCAGCTGGAGAAGAGCCGCGAATAGTCTTCAGGCTGAAGTAGTCTGGCTTGGCCCGCTGTATATGGTCTCGAATATCAAAGTTACCCGACCCAAAAGGGTTTCGCGAAGACATGTACTGGTGAGATGACTGTCCCCAAGATGGAGTTGGGGCAGGGCGCATAGCAGCCAATGGCGATGACGACTGCATGTTCACTAGAAATGACAAATCTGAGAGGATGTATGATAATAACCCTACTCCTTGGCGCCGACTTGTAAATACAACCAAATGGGTATTTCAAGAATTGTAGGATAACGTCACGTTTAATGAATGTTTTCCAAGCTCTTGTTTAAAAAAGGATTGTCCTGTGTTCCGGAAACCAACTTCATGTATGTACTTATAAGGTCCTTTCTTCGTTAATCGTTCAAGTAAATGCAGGCGCAAGTATAGCAGTGCTAAGGGATTGGATGATGAGTGGGTGGGTAGAGAGATAGGCGTATTAATTCGATGTTCGTGTTGGGTTATCGTTTTGGTCGCGGGGTTGAAGAGAGTGACTGGTATTAGTCGACTTCGACGTAGATGCTAGATCTAAGTATTTACAGCAAGCAAAGGCACTAGACGTTCCAATTTTTATTTAGTACTCAGTTCCCAGTTCCCAGTTCCCAGTTCTCCCAGCATAAGTAAAATAATGGAAGGTAGTGATTGTAGGTTAAAACCAAACCAAAAAAAAGCATTTTGGAGGAATTGACTTTCCTCCAGCTTGAATTGAGCTTAGGTATGTGTGCATTTGCATTCACATTTGACTTGCGTCTGCGTGCTTC
Source organism: Hypoxylon fragiforme (assembly GCF_022984875.1). Classification (NCBI taxonomy): domain Eukaryota; kingdom Fungi; phylum Ascomycota; class Sordariomycetes; order Xylariales; family Hypoxylaceae; genus Hypoxylon; species Hypoxylon fragiforme. The sequence continues at coordinate 4,215,123 of NW_026054756.1, read as the reverse complement.
TGTGTTCGTACGTACCTTGTGAAGAAGAAGCTATGGACAAGCTAGAGCTGTGTACCCAGTTCAGGAAGGAAGGTCGGATAGAATCGTAAGGATTCTACAAAGCAAGCATGGAGGGTTGTAGGAATTCAATTGAATATGCTTAGGTAGTAGATATGTACGTTGGGAGAGATGTACCGCTTTCCTTAGGAACATGCGAAGGCCAATTATGTACTGTTGGTGTCGTTGAATGATCGTCGGATCTATCCGCCACTACAGACTGGAAAGCTTCACCAGTCGAGTAGGTAACACCACACAATATGGGACACTTGGATTATGTTTTTGCACGACGACGTCTTACCTCTGAAAAGACGTTGTAGTGTTGTTGATGAAGGGCCCTGATGGTCCAAGGAAGCGGCACCTGTATGTGGTTAGAAGGTTAGAAGGGATGTCGAGGGGCAGAGGTCGGCGTGCTGTAAGGAAGAAAGAGAGAAATCAAGAAAGTGTGAAGGGGTTTTGAAGCTTTTTGTTCTGCGGCAGAAGTCAAAGTGTGTGGAGTGACCCCGTTACAAAAAGGTTACGAAAACAGTTACAATAAGCACTGAAGTGACTTGAGTGACAAAAGTTTATTAACAAAGTCGATAGCACCACCACCGTTGCGAGAGGTAACAGAGCCTGTACCTGCCTGTACCTGCCTGTGCTTGCCCGTGCTAAGCAAACGTTGTCCAATCCAAGCACTGAACAGGCCTATTGAGTGTCCACTAGCTACCCGTCGTCAGGGCAATTGCAGGTGGGTGCAGCTGGTTGGCCAGGTTGCCTTGCAGCTGAAAAGGGCAGCTAGTACCAGCTACCACAAATTCTAGCGTGGTCCCTCACTGTATCAGTTGCCAAGCCGCCAGAATAGCTAGGGACCCAGGTGAGATTGGTGGGTTAGGTGGGACAGCGGGGCTCTAATATTGCGCTAAGCAGTACTCTTGCAGTTGCATTGTAGTGCATTGTAGTGCATTTGTAGCGCCTTATAGCGGGAAACCTGCATGTTGGTTACATCATACTCAGTAACTTTTTGGAAGCCAAAGCGGTGTACACCTGTATTTCTTTAGTGCACACCTTGGTTTTTTTTTGGTTTTTTTTAATATTTTTTATAGGGCATGTAGTGCCATGCACGATACCTAACATACCTACATAGTTAGTACCTAACCCATCTATATTTAATAACCTACATACACTATCTACTACACCTTTACTTTGGGACCATGAAGAAGAAAAACTTGGATTGCCCTACGTGTGTTGTACAGTACAGTACCTATACGAGCTGAGTTCAGAGTTTTGAAGCTTCTGAACATTGTACCTAACTAGTAGTACCTTTCTACAGTGTTCAAAGAAGCAAAGCAAGGCAAGCTTATTGCCTTCTTGGACCTAGTAGGGTTCAGGTATGTATGCTGGCGATACATGGTACAATATCACCAATACAGTGAATACACTATATGTACAATACCTACAATACTACCTACATGTTAGTACTATACAATGTATACATGGCTAGAAATCCTACTGCAACTCGCCGGATCGAGCTTAACTGACCAGAGTCACCAGACTGAGACACTTTCTTCCCTCTCGGGCAATCAGATCATCCATCATCAGAGACATCATTAATATTCAACCCAAGTGAGTGGTCAAATCTGGAATTAGGAGTAATCCTACCTGCCTACCCAGTATCTTCCTATTCATAACCTCGGCAGCAACTACATATGTACTACTACTACTACTACTAGTAGGTAGGTAGGTATTTTATATAATTACTTAAATAACTACTAACTATGTACTAGTACGGCGTAGGTAGAGAGCCGTCATCGCCATTCTTCTCCTATGTATCATAAACATATGGATATTCGATGATATCAAGGATAAGCCAACTTTATTAAACTCTCCCTCATCCACCATGTCAGTTACCAAACATCGTATATTTATTTGTTGGCATTGAATGATTGTTGCGCATATTATATGTAGCATGAATCAATCTAGCATCATCTTGCAGTTGCAGATACATCGCATACATATCCGTTGTTACAAACTCATATTAAAACGCCGAGGAACATGTTCGTCATCCGTTTTAGGAAATGCCCTGGCCCAGCAGGTACCCAGTTGCTGGGTGGCCTGGGTGGGTGGGTGGCCTTGTCTGGTAAAGGGGGCCCGCCTTTAATCCGTGTTCACTGTGCACTGTTTGGTCGTCCGTCAGCCCCGGTGCGATTAGGTGCAAGGTTCCGGAAGGCTGAGACGACTTATTCGACCCGGAAGTTTCGAAAGTCTACCAGGTTCGGTCAAGTTTACCTATCAATCATGGTCTAATATAATCAGCCTTCCTGCGAGTCACCTTGTCTAGTTACCTTACCTACGTCAATGCCTACATATGTATGTAAATAACCTACAGTTACAGTAGTAACAGTACCTTTCTTGGTGCAATCTTGTTGCTTCAGTCTTCCAAGCGCGCTGTGAATGATAACATAGCTATGCTTGTCTAGAACGAATGGCCGAGTGAAGGGAATGGTTCGTCTTGGCCTAGATTGCTTGACTCACCCCCACGTGTATTCATGTCTTATTATTTGGCAAATGTTTCAGTCTAATCGCGATTGCGAGATAGTTAAATCCCTGGTAAAAAAAAAAAAAAAAAAGGTAGGGGAGTTTAAAGAATACGATCAAGTTACTAATAAATACCGATGAGTTTTTGTTTCAACAGCATACAATGGTAGTACCTGGTATCCCACAACGAGTTAACGACAAGGAACTTGAAGTGGGCAGATTTGTACATAGCTCACAGGGCTAAAATCTTCAGGCGTACTACATATTACCTATTACCTACCCTAGCATCGTCGGCCACGACGGCTTTTCACCGGTAGTTGGACCCGACTCTCCAGAGTTTCCACTATTAACCAACAGTAGTTAAACTTATAACAGCACAATTTGCTTACCCCAGACGATATTGGTCCTCGAAGAAACAAGCCATCGTGACAAATTGGGACCCATCTTGGACGGGTATTTGCGTCGAATATAGTGAATATTTAATGTCGTACTCTCTAACCTAGCGTACAAGCATGTGCAAAAGCTGCAAGTTGCTGCAAGCATATGTGGTGTGGTGTCGGCGTCTTGGACGGGGTGCTAGGGCCTCATGGGGTACAGTGCGCTGAAGGATTCTCTCGCCCTACTACTTCGTTCCCAGGTGGTAATCTGCGGTTGCTGTGGTGCAGAAATAAGCACCACCCCCCGTAACTGATATAGGCATGGATGGGCCTTTGTTTGTTCCTAGGCGTTGGGACTTGTTGAGATTTGAGGCAGAGGAAATGCCACCAAAAAGCAACCTAGACAAACTCTTCCCAGCCGGTCCGCGCCGATAAAAGTAGACGTTGCCCATACAGTGCCGCGGATGAATCCTCCTGTTACCTATATGTACCTGGTAGTGTCCCCCCTTTCAGGCTCGAAATATCGAAATGACATTCATCATCAATCCCGGAATCAGCGGCGTGTCCTACCATGATTGGAGTTGACAAGCGCCAGCCCCATCTATCAAATTTCAAGAAGGAAAAATTGAACCTCACCGACGCTTGCGCAAGCGAGCGAGCGAGCAAACCTACATACTGTACACACGACGATGTGGAGGGACTAGGTTAACCTTAGGTACTTGCGTAGCCTTAGCCCTCTACAAGCCTCTCACGATGGCTTTTCTACTTGAGCCTCGATGTCCTTTTACGAGTCATTACTTTTCTTTCTTTTTCTTGTTCTTCTTCTTCTTCTTCTTCCATACGGGTACGAAGTAATCAACCCCTGACTACACAGTTACATAGTAAGTCGAGGCAATGAAACCTCAAGTCACCCAGCATTTCCCTTGTCAACAACGGCGGTTTTGGTTCCAAGACTTGATGTATCATCAGAAGGTAATAAATTGAAGCAATGGCTCCAACAAGTTTCCAAAACCCTTCCTCCCTCAAACCATAGGCCGGTTTTGCTCAACTGATAACTAATCCGGATTTCTGTCTAACGGAAGCCCGTTAAGCGACACGTTTGACAAAGGGACGGGTAGAGAGGGAGGGGGTCAAGTGTCAATTCAAGTCAATAGTATGTGGACTATCTTGAACTGTACATGGAAAGCCCTGATTCTCCAGGTTCTAGCTTATGGCCGACGTCATTTGCACGTTGCTATGCAAGTGCTCAGATCTCTTTACTACCAAATGAATACGCAACAGAACCGACCTTCGTCATAGGTAGTATTTACTATATTTACATGGTTTCCTTCATATCAAATGCAACTCAGGTCGATGAATCTTCCTTCCCCAGAGCGATATCATGCATGCATGCGTGCGCACGCTTGGAGACAAGAAGTTGGGTTTTCATCGCTGCAAAACAGATCTGAAAATAAAAATATAAAAAAAAGCTGGGATTGTTGATTGTTTACATATTGTCACTATTCAGGTGGGGGGTTGTGGTGGGTGCTTGACCGCCTAGGATGACCTGCATGAAAAAAAGGCGAGTCACAAGCGACTGGGCAACGAAAGGGAGAGGTCCCGTTAAAGCACCAATGGGATTAACTACGGGTGAAGCTTTTCATCAATTTTATCCCGCGTTAACTATTGCCGAGCTCAGGGCGCCTATCGATCGAACTCCAGCTATACTATCAGCTATTATCAGCTATAGTTACTATCAGCTATACTATGTATCATGTATGATCGCAAAGTATTAACTATCGCAAAGAACAAGGAAAAAGCAAAATCGCACCTCAACATCCAGACTCGGTAATCCCTGGGGAAAACCATTAGGACGCCGCAAAGCCACTAGCGATTTCTTTGGAAGCCCTCCAAACGTAAGCGGCTATTTCTAAAGGGAACCAATACATGATGCCATTTATCCAACGGCGCCCTTCCATTGGCTCAGTGCGACAGTGATTCAAATAGTTGCGTGTGATTCAGATGACTTGCCTACACGGGATTGTTTGATGTCGAACAAGGGTAAAAAAAAATTAACAAAAATTGGTCTCCGTAAGTTCTCCGTAAGCGGGTTGCCGAGATGCGGAGTTGGGAAGTGGGAGCTGGGAACGATAGCAGCTTGGGAAGCTTGGGAGAGCTAGAAGAAGGTAAGGACTCAGGAGTCATATTGGCAGAAAGAGGGGTTGTTGAAGCAAGTAATAAATGTAACTGATAGATACAGAAAGTAAACAACCAAAAATCGCGATTCTCCGCGTGTTACAGTAAACATCCCCCCTTGTTCATCACGATATCACGAGAGCGGTTATGCGGCTAAGCTGCAAGAAGCTCTGCTAGAGTCGCAAGTTGGCAGGGGGGAGCTTGGTAGCTTGACAGCTTGGGAAACTTGGAGGAGGGGAGCTCGGATATCCGGTGTTGCATTTTCGAAAGCCTGTACAACCTTTGCTTGCTTGCTTGCTTGCTTGCAGCTAACTACTTGTGTATCGAGCCAGAGGCGACACGATCGACTTTTTCTTTGCCCATTCTCCCCTCCTCCTAGCCCAGTAGCGCCTGGGTCGAGGTAGGCTACTGATGTCAGGTCCTGGTCTTCCATCGCCGATTGGCCTGTCGTAATCGGACCTCAGTTCACATACATACAGGCAACCGAACTCACCTGATCGCAGCGCCGACTGGCACGACGTCTGAAACGAGTCCCTGTAAAAGGATCTTAGATCATCGGGGAATAAATCCTGCTTGGTAGCTCTTCCAAACTGACAGAACGAATGCATATGATATACACTTTTTATGCTTAAGCCTCAAGTTTTGTCTACGGCATCTTTATAATGAATAATACATTGTTTAGTCCGTATGTTCCGAACGCGGCGGCCAGGCCCGAATATCTGCGGCGCCGGTTCCCTCTAAGATGATGCAATCAGCATTCGTATCATCAGGGACACACTGCGGCTGCGGCTTGCGTCTTATTATGGGGTGGGGCCCACGACGATGAGCCAAGAGAGGGGAAGTTTTAACCATCATTGGCAAGGCCAGCTCTGATCAATTGATTCGAATGGCTAGACCGAACGCTTTATCAGTAAGATCAGAAAATCCTTTGGAAGCTCCAAGGCCGTTATACAGCTTGATTGGATACGCTCCTCGTCACGCTAGTCACGGTAGCATGTGCTCTTTACTCTTTATGCGGGAGGTATAAATGCTTGTCGGCGGGGTTGGCCAATGGCCAGATCTTGCATACTACGTACTTCGTACTTTGCGTGCGCAGCAGCACATAATACATAGCCCTCGTGGTATGATTTTCCCTTGCGCTACGCCATCCGGGGCTTCGGATACGCTGAAGCCTATATAGGTGAAACTGTATTGTTTCTATGATTGGCAAGGCATATCAAGATATATCAAGACTTGGTTGAGAACTTCCTTGCTAGCTAGATCTTCTTACAGACTTAGCCGTCTGGGTTAACACGATATACTTACCATAATAGACTAAGCGCGAATCTCATGCCCTAGGACTATGTTTAAACCTGAATCAGGAACACTATTGACATTGAGAAGACGCGAGATGAAAAAAAAAAACACGTCAACGAGCTACTACTGAGATAAAGGCATCACTGTAAGAGCGATGTTCTGCATAAGAAGCGATATAATGCCTCACTAATCATATCTAGGAATTTATCATAGTGTAGCATCTGATTAAACTCCACGATCGTCTAAATTGATCTTCATAAGAATGGTTAAGCGATGGCTAAGAAGTGGCTCTCAGATGTAATGTAAATGACCGTGGAATCGTCGAATTATACGTGCATCGTACATACATATATGTTCGACGTTATGTGGTGGAGATTAAATAGATGCATTTCGCGTTACTCCACTTCCCCACGATCAAATCGTAACTACCGCGTCCGAGCCAGATTTTCTTTCCACACATCCAGGTAAATAATACACGATGAATGAAAACGGGGATATCCACATAGTAGAAGCTGCAACCTGTTTTGGAAGCTCAGGTAGTAAGATGAACCTGTTGTTGACACTTTGTTGCAAGTCTCAAATAGTATGGACTTTCCAGCAGTAAAGTACCGAATTATTGGGCCGGTGAAATCCAAAACATATTTCCAGGATGAGCATAAGTTATATTGACGAAGGTGACTCTCGATTGCCAGTTGAACTTATGGCTCCCAGGGTTACTTCATCGAGACAGGAAATAGTTAAGAGAGTTTAGCTCTTCGCATCTGTCTTCGACGATACATAGTTTATACCATGCCCGTATTTGATGAACACTGGCGAGTTTACTACAGGAAGGAGATACAGCTGAGTTTAGGGTATGTAGCCCAACAAATAATAGTTCAAATGAAGAAGCCATATCTACCCCTAAAGCCACCTAAAGCTTGTCAATATGAACGTTAAGTTTCTGGCCTTAGACTACAGAGATAAGCAATCTTTTAAACACATCGAGGTCGCGAATGCTACCATCAAATTAAGGGGCAAAAGAAAGGGGGAGGGGACACATCAATGATGCTGAATTAGTTACTATCAGTTGCTATCAGAAGGTATAAAATCATCACCATTACCATTACCACTCTCCTCATCAGAAGATACAACTTGTGTTCTTCGAGTTCGTCTTCGCGTAGACTGCCTTGGTTTGGCTTTCGGCTTCGGTGCTGCTTTCTTGGGCACTGCCTTTGCCAGAGCTTCAGGTGCAGGGGACTTCTCGGTAGCAGGTAGGCTAACCTCTTCTTGTTCGCCGTACTCGACTTCGAAGGGGTCATTCTCATCATCTAAATCCTCGTCTTCAAGGAATTTTGAAGATTGGTGAGAGTTCTTGCTTGGTTCAACCACTTCCTCCTCCTCGTATCCTTCAGGTAGGAACCCACCGGCCATGTCTTCATCTCTCTCACGCATGGCATCGAAATCTTCATCGACACCATCATTATGACCAAAATCCTTGGCCGAATCGTCGAGGTGCGCATAGTCTTGTTTGAATCTGTCTGCAATCCGCAGACCCATCAGAAATTTGCGCCACATGGTGAATACCTCTTTGCGTCGTTTTTCATTTTCCTTCCTTGCTCGTTCAGCTTCGTCCTTCTCGAGCTCCTCCATTACATGCTCGTAGTTTTCTTCGGCGATAACAACACCTTGAATGACGGGAACAGCCATTCGATGGCCAAACTCGAACCCGACAACAGCCTCTGCGTAATCGATCTCAAGTCGTTTGCATACCCGGACAACACCACGATATGGGACGTGGATAGCACCTGCATTATTGCCAATTAGAACAGAATAGGGGTTGAGGTATAACAGTAACGTAACTCACCTTCCGGGCACATGTGTTCTGCGAACATATCGATGTTGCTACATTTGTATTAGCTTTTAACATCTCTTTATGAGCTGATGCCGACTTACCCATATTCGTTCTTCGGGATGATCCCGTTTTCAATAGGAGGAGGAATAATCCAATCCGTTTGCTCGAGACTGTACAGTGGTTGCATAACCTTTTGACCCGTTGCTGCTTCGGCCTCGGCAATCTCTCTCCGTCGATTAGTTGTCGCCGCTCGATAAGGGGCGTGCTTGAGAGGTTGAACCCCTTTTACTGGAGCGCGGCCCTGCTTATGCCATGTCTCTGCGCTCTTTACCGCCACAACGTCCTTCCGTAGATATACGTTCTCTTCCTCGACTTTGGAACCTTTGCCCTTGTTCCGAAACGTCCTTACAGGAACGGCCTCAGGAAGTAAGGCTTCTTCGCGCTTGAGGTGACGTTCAAGGACATACTCCTTTGAGGTCTTATAGTATTGAAGTGTTTCTTCCCCAGCCTTGACTTCTTTCTTCTCTGGAACTGCTGGTTTGAGATCGGTAGTATCCTCGACCTCGTCCACTTCCGTGATAGGATGCTTTTTATCGCCTCGAATATATCCTCTCATAACCGACTTGATCCAATTGAATTGGTCGTATCTTTTTATTTTCCCATGCTTATTGTAAACTGGTATTTTCTCGACGGGCATCCTGAACCCTTTTGTTTTGCCGGGGAAGATATTCTTTTTGAGATAACGCACAGTTATGTCTTTAGCTGTGCCATCTTCGGAGAAACCCACGCAGTAAGCCATCACTTGCTTTGCCTTGTCAGCCTTACCACCTCGTGGCTCCAAGGATTCGATGAGATCTCTACTGCTGGCTATGACCGATTTGACGATTGGGTCTACTGGCAGGTATTTTTTCGTAATTGGTGATAGAACCTCGGTCCAATAGTGAGGAAATTCAAGGTCCTTGTCATAAGCTTTCGCTTCTGCTCGCTTTGGGCGAACTGTATCTGTGACATCGATTACTGATGAATCATCATCATTGCTCTCATCTGTTCGAGGCTCTGCATATTCATCAGATTCATCTAAGTCCATCTTTAGGGAGTCGTTATCATTCTTCTTCGCCCGACGGGTTGCTGGTTTGACTGTAATTTTCTTATTCGCCTTTTTCGAAGTAGATTGAATGGATTTCTTGGTATCTATTTGTGCTGTTTGATGGTTGTTTTCGTCTTCCGCCTCCTCTATTTTGCTCCAACCAAAGCCGAGTGGCTGGAGATTGGCTACCATTCGCGCTTCTAACCCAAGACCGCGTAATAACGCAGTGAAGAGGTGGGATCCCACGTCACGGCTCCCAGTACAATCTTGGGCGCGTTGTCTAAACTCCTCCAGATTGTTGATTCGTTCTCCGAAACGCTCTGGGTCATGATCTTCTGTTTCAAAACTCGACCGTAATTTGCCTAGCCTCCTGATGTTCATGTACCCCCATTTGCGAAGCCCAGGAGCAGTAACTCGGAATCTTTGTTTCCACCATGACGTGAGACTTTTCATAAGCCTAAGCAAAGGATCGCCGTGGCTCATGTCAGGGATCCCCTTTTCGAGTCGGTCGGCTGCATCGCCCCAATCCTTGTTGGTCGGCCCTGAGGCACGTTGCTTTCCCTTGCCTTTTGCTACCGATTTACCCCTTGCGGACCTCGCGGGCTTCTTTGGGGCCTCCTCGGGGACATCTAAGCCGCTGTTTCGTCTCCAGCGATCTACCTCTTCCCATAGTCGGGGTGGCAGGTGCGAGATCATGATAGCCTGGACCTCCTGATCACATAGCCAAGAATTCCGGACTGCATTGTGCCAGAGTAAAAGCTGGACATGCATGCAATGGATGGAGATTCGAACAGCCTTCTCCTTCTTCGAGGGTCCTTTCTTTCCCAATTCACTGGCCAATGAAACTCCATGATTTTGGTACAACGTCAACTCAAGATCACCCTCGATTTCCGGGTCCGGCTGATGCTGAAGTTCGTGAGGGGGAACATCCTCAAACTCAAAGTCTTCTTCGTCAGATTCATCTGAATCATGAGACACTTTCTGCCGCTTGGCAGCTGGTACATCTTCAAAATCAGCATCCGAAAGCGAACTCAGAGAACTATCATCGCTGTCGTCGCCATCTTGTTGCATTTGTTGTATAGCGAATTTCGTCTTCTCAGCCGAACCTCTTTTAAAGTCGGAGTCTAGATCCTCAAACAAGGTAGCCTTGCGAGAGGGCAAAGATGCTACCGGGGTAACTATTCCTTTACCTTTGCCTTTTTCCTTTCCTTTCTCATTGCCCTTGCTCGTGCTTGACTTAGTCGTTGTTCTGCCATTGTCAAGTGGTGATGGGGTGCGCAATCGTTTGCGCGGTACGTACGGAGGCATTATGATAGTTGTAGTAACATTAAGTAAGTAACGAATAGAATGAATGACCAGTATGCACCGTCCCAAGTTTTAGATGTCGAATGTTAAGCAAAACGCCATGATCCCTATGTACCTAGTAGTTTAAAAAGTACATAGTGAGTACATAGTACCGTATACATGCTGCACCTGGCATCAATGACATATGTACATACATAGTAGGAACATTGAATGTAAGACTGCCTGTCGTCATTGATAACGCGAAACCCCGTGACTACCTAAGGTATCCTTACTTCTTAAATTCAATTAAGCCCTCTGAATTAGGATTAGTGAGTGGATCCTATCAATATTACGTGCACCTGATTCAGCCGCAGTTACGTCTGAAGCCCCACTCATCGGCTTTCAGCAACCCCTAAGCTCCGCCTACCAGCGTCTTCCAGACTATTCCTTAACATCTTAATCATCAGCCTCGCCATCCCGACGGGGCTTACGAGTCTCCCACCTGCCTATTGCTTTTCCTTGTGACCTTCTTTACTTCCTTTGCATTGAGCAATACTATAAAAATCTGTCGACGCATACCTACCACAGCAACTATGGCGTCCTCATCAACAGCCGAAGCTCCAGACACGAGCTACGTCGAAATGGACAAGGGCGCCGACGCGACACTCATCGGCAAGCATTGCCAACTCGAATACTGCAACCAACTCGATTTCCTCCCCTTCTTCTGCCAGAGCTGCAAGAAGACCTTCTGCCTCGACCACCGCAGCGAGACCTCCCACAAATGCGCCAACGCCGGCGCCTGGGCCGAGCGCCGCCGAAAAGCCCAGCAAGCGACACACTCCGCCGGCGAGGGGAAGCGCATGCGCGACTTCATCTCGGAGAAGCCCTGCGCTGCCGCCGACTGCAAGACCGTCGTCGGCACGTCGCTGGTCCCCGGCGTCCACTGCCCCAGCTGCAACCGCGACTACTGCCTCAAGCACCGACTAAAAGAGGAGCACGATTGCAAGAACAAGGTGCCGATCGGGGCGCGCGTGGCGCAGTTCGACGTCGCCGAGCAAACGAAGTCCGCATTCGCAAAGCTGAAGGCGTGGGGCGCCGCTAAGAAAGAGTCAGCCGGGCGGGCGCTGCCCAAGCCGAAACCCACGTCCGCGTCCGCGCGCCTCGTCGCCGTCAACAACCTGAAGAAGACTGCCAAGGGGGACGCGAAGCTACCGCCAGAGAAGCGAGTATACCTATACGTGGAAGCGGAAACCGAAACCACGACAGCCAAGAACTACAAGGGCGAGTTTTTCTACTCGAAGGACTGGGTTATTGGTCGGGTGCTGGACGCGGCCGCGAAGAGCTTGCAGGTCGAGAACATCAATAATCAGTCTTCGCAAGAGAGGGACAAGCTCCGTGTATTCCACGTGGAAGGCGGAAGGGTCTTGGAATTCAACGAAAAGGTCGGCACGGCGCTGGTGAGCGGCAATACTATAGTACTGCTGCGAGGCATTGGGCCACCACCCGATTTGATCGAACTGTAAGAATGGGGACGTTACGAGCTACGAAGGGACTGCATATTGAAAGGCGTTATATAGATGGCATTTGCATTGCGAAGCGGAGATAATATCTCTGTAGAGATCCAACAGATGGATCGGGAGTTGATGCGTGGTCAGTTATTTCGATATAGAAATGAACTGCGTGCGTATGTACAATTTATACGGTTCAGACCATAAATACTTCACTTTTTTTCTTCTTTTTCTTTTGATTTAATACACCGTGCGCTTTGTAGCGAGGTGAGGTGTGCGACTCTTGATTAAAAGGGGAGGTGGTCCATGTCTCTCCACACCACGATAAAATCTAAAGCATTCCTTTATACGTCTCCTGTTTTAATAATTTTACAATTCCTTCTCCTTGGCTTGCGTTCCAGGTCTCTGTTTCAAAGCTGCTTCTCGCCCTGTAGACGGAGAGTTGCCGATGTATTCCTTGCCTCCGTATAGCGCGAAGCCCGTGTGGAACATCCACTCCACTGCGTTTTCAACGGGTTCGTCAAATAGCATCGGTAGGAACGGAACGACGGAAAGGCCAAGCCCTATGGGACCCCACACTCTCAGCGTCTTGTTCTTGACGTCCTTCATGGCCTTTCCGGAGTATTTGACTACGCTGTGGATCGTGAAGGCGGGAAGTCCCATCGAGGCAAGACTCTGGAAGATACCTCGCTGTACCATCACCGTTCTGTAGTCTTCCAGGGGAGACACAACGCCGGGCTCGGCATTTGGGGGCGCGACCGTCGATAGCCCGGTAAGTTTCTGTTGCTTTTCCGATAGGACTATTTGCGGGTTTAGGATTCTCTGGTTGCTCCAGTACGCCTTGTAGCCTTCGTACGACAGATCGCCGAGAATATAGGCCCACGAAACACCGTATGCACCCCGTACTATCCATGGATGCGCGACAGGCCTGAATGACTCTCCTATGTCTGAGGTGTATGCCACATATCGGTGGGCCGAGAGCATAATCGTGCGCAACCTGTTGGCGTAGGCGGCATATCGGACATTGGATTCGGTAGAGTCGGCAGCGCTGTCGCATAGTGGTCCATTAGCAACGTGACCCAAAATTTGTACCTAATTAGGAGGTTTAACATACTACCCGTCTACCAGTTCATCGAAGAAGTTCTCATCTCTGTCCGACTTGTCCACGATACTCTGTAAAGTCTTGGGCAGTTCGCGCCGGGCAGGAAGTTTGTCGGGGTCGAACTGGGTGGCATCGCGACTCGGGTCGATCTTGGTTGCGTCGGGTGTTCCCGAGGGCTTGTCTTTCGAGGCTTCGGGTTTTTTATCTGGGCCTTTGTCCCACCACATCTTGAAATTAAATGATAGAATTTACGTACTAGAAATGAATGAAATAAGAAATTAAGCAACAGGTTGTAAATGGTAAACCCGTAGGTGCCAGTAATACATAGGTAGGTATCCGGACAAGCGGGGCTTGGCGGGTTTAAAGATCTTATCTTACTGCATCTGCATGCCAAAGTTTGCGACTGGATTCAATGAAGTGACGTCGCTAACCGGCATTCCTACTAGGTACAATACAGTACCTAGTACCTAGTAGTAATAGGTACGTACTTGTTGCCGACGGACAAACCTCGGTTTTACAGTACTGTAGTTAACACAGAATCAACGAATTAAAGAATGTGCCTCAAGATCCACAATGATTAACTTTGTCAAGCTAGATTGGTTATTGGGGATTTCATCTCGGAAAGCTCTCAGCTTTTAATTCTGAGCACTGAGCATTGTTCTAGCACCAGCGTCAATTCCCTTTGCGACCATTTACTATCGTCTATATCGTCAATCGCATATCCCCAAACTCATTCGTTTGAGGTCAATTCGCCAATACCGCCAAGATGGTTGCTATGTACACGGTTTTCGGCCGTCAGGTCGGCTCTCACTACGTGGGTGGCCCCAATGAATATATCTGCCTTTGTGCCGGCTGAACCTGGAATGTGTGTTGACCTCCATTCTCTAGCTTGCAATGGGTGTCCTCAGTGCCATATTCGGTGGCGCCTACCTAGGTCTCAAGGGCCCAAGCAAGAAGACCACCCAAGCCCCACCCATCAACGCATCGAGCCCCGACGAGTCCGACTTCATCCAGTGCGCAAGCCTTTAGATCTCCCCGCAACGAAGTGAATGCTAACAAGTCGCAGGAACTTCTTGAAGCAGGCCGACGAGGACGAGAAAAAGTCGAAGCATTAAATGTGTTTATATATCAAATTCGGCCTGAGATATTGGCCGAGTAGACAAAATAGATACGGTCACAATGAGAAATAGCCAACCTACGACGAGGCAATGAAAATTACCCATGACTCTCCTCCACTACTTTTGGGAACGCTGTATGTGATAGTTCCTTCAGACCTGGTGTCTGCAGATGAACAAAGTGCATTCCGACCTGACTCGACAGGGGATATGCTAAGAAATTCCTCACTACCTCTGAATATATTATCTCATAATACTACTCAAACTCTAGGCTTCAGCAGCCTTCTATTTATCTTGACAAGCCGATCGCTGGCGTCCCGTGAAGTGAATAGATAACTCTATATCAGGGCCCGTACTCCATCTGTTCTATATGCATATGTATACATTCAGAGGTCTGTATGGTTGGGACTTCAGATACTAAGCTGAGGCCTTTTCATTTCAGGCCCTATTATACCATCTACCCCAAGCCTGGATCATTCCTTTACAAGTCTACGCATTGTATTATACCCGACATTACCAGGTACATTATGTCTACTACTCTACTACAAGCAATGATAGGATCTTTCTTGCCATTGAATGTCTCCCATAAAACATCCCACCTAAAACTAGCGATAGGTATTCAGGAAACTGACTGCCAGGCATAAAATGTCTACCATGACCTCTAAGCCCCTGATCTAAACATTTATGCATCTATACTCATGCGAAGTTCATATGTACACTATGTAGTATTGACATAATAGCTTGTAAGTATACATACATATACTGTAGCCTGATGTTATATAATATAAGAAGCAC